>NC_067206.1:0-600000 GCF_026262505.1 Trichomonas vaginalis G3
CATGCTAATGGAATGCGTCGTTACCCACCAGTAAAAGTATTTGTGAAGCCATCCAGAGGAGTTAGGGCTTCTCCGTGCGTCATTGTTATGCTCAAACCAGAAACGAAGAGAGGAGACGAAATTTCAAATTAATTTGGACTTCTATTTGAGAAGTTTATTTTTTACACCTCTGAAAATTCTTTTTTTATTATCATTTACTGTCGAAAAAGGTGCAACAATTTTTATTTCAATTTTGATGTCCGAACGATTAAAGAAATTGTTTGCAATTTTTTAAATTCTCATGAACAACTTCAAGCGGATTTTTCTCAGTAATAAAACTCCAAACTTCTCTTAATTGTGGAGAGAAATTGAAGTTTTCTTCATGCATAGTAGTTTAGTACTTTGTATTTACATTAATGTCAGAAACAGTGTTGACATATATGCAATTTAAAATCGATTCCATTTATACTTAATAATAATATGTCCAATTGTTCTATTCTTTCAAAATATAAAGCTCTACAATGGAAATTGTATAGCTTAAAATTTAATAATCTGCCCCGATACTTTGAACGATGAAAATCGTAAACCACTGCAATAAAATTAATCCTCAATTGTTGTATATATTGATATCTTACTCTCGTAAAAATCTGCAAGACCGTTTTCGCGAAAAAGTCATTTTACATACATGCGTTACTTAGTTAGGCGATTGTTCTAACCTCAACAATAAAAATAATGCAAAATACTGAAAGTCTAGATATAGTTAATAGACTCCAAATATTGCTGCTGCGCTTAAAACAAGATTTAACAAATTTGTCGATATTCACTCAACAAATTGAAATTTCATCAATAAAGCAAAAACAAAATGAGTTACAAACGGGAACATGACGAATTTATCTACTAAAAACTAATTTTTAACTAATATACAACAAAAATTCACGATTAATCCCCGAATTGCAACAAATAACTTAAAGATATTGTTTTACGTTGCTTACAAAAGTAAACTACATAAAGTTTTTGAAGTAGAACCTTTTAAATACGCTCAAATAAAAATCTATTCTAATACCTTTTCTCTTTTTTTAAATAAATATATTCTCATTCATTCCCTAAAACAAACCATTATATGAATATCATGAAATATGTCAATAAATATAAATTATAATAATAATCCAAAATATTCATATCAGATATGGGAAAAAAGACATATTTTTAGGGCTGTACAAGATTTAAAAAAACATTGCCGGGTTACCGTAGAGGCCTAAAAAAATCGCGCCTCGGCGGCAAGCCGCCTCGGCATTAAGAATGCGCATCTAAATTTTTATATGTCCTTCTTTCTTTTATTTTTCCCTTCCCTTTCTTTTCTTTTTCTTTTTTTTTCCCTCCTCTTGCTCTCATTTACCTTTTTTCCCCTTTTCTCATCATTTTTCAAAATTTAAAATTTTTATCAAAAATCTTGCCTATAAAAGCAGACTATGGAACCTTTTAATGCCTCTTAATCAATATTATACAGCATAAAGCATATTAAATGAAAGTAATTACGTATAAATTTATTTTATTATCTTATTTATTAATTCTTTAGCATGTATTGTTTAATATTAACTTTTCTGTACATTAAATATGATATCTCCAAAGTATGAATGCCTTGTAACGAAACGAAAACTTAATTTTATGTTGAATATTTGTCACAAACATTAGATTATTAAAATATATGTTGGATATCCCTTAGTATGAGACTTCATGACTCTTGTTGTCTAACGTGAGCTTTGGATTGCAAGCTCTGTGGTTAACGAACATAAATTAATTGTAAAGTTTTCAAAAATTTTCATCGTTTCTATCAGCATCTATTTTTCCTTTAAAATAATATATTTGTATGAATACAATATTTAGTAATTTTTTTATTTCCCATAATTTCATTCAAAATTTCAGAAAAAATTAATTTCTATTCAATATTATTTCAGCTTCAAAACACTTCATTCTTATAGATGTTGATTCACTAAAGTGTGATTCTATTTATATGAGGTAGGGGCATGAGGCTCGGCAAGTCTTATTGCTTTTTACCTCAATTTAGGTATTAAATAATTATAATGATTCATAGTGGCCGCTGCTGACTGGCCATCAGCAGTCCCCTGGACAAGATTAATATAATTATTTAATACTTATCCAGTTTTACATCAATAACAACAAAGCTAATCAATCATCATTCAGAAATGCGGGAAATTACTACTAATATTAAAGATTGATAGACATTAGGCTGGCCACCTTCTGTCTAATATCTTTACGAATAAAAATAATACTTTTTAAAACAAATTATTTAATAAATTTTATTAAAAAACAAAATCAAATATCAAATTGATCATCATTCAACTTGATGAAGAAGCGGCATGCTACATATTCTTCTTTGCATGAT
This sequence comes from Trichomonas vaginalis G3, assembly GCF_026262505.1. Lineage (NCBI taxonomy): Eukaryota > Parabasalia > Trichomonadida > Trichomonadidae > Trichomonas > Trichomonas vaginalis. The sequence goes on from NC_067206.1 coordinate 2,384, forward strand.
TCGTTCATTGAATTTCTTGTCTTTCGCAATTCAGATATTACACGTTCTACATCTGCTTCACTGCACGAAAGTGACATCATCCTTTTTCCAATTGGTCTTATTGCTTTTAGTTGCTTTATGCCATTCATGTACCAAAACTTGCCATCATTTTGAGCAAGATGATGACCATTTATAAGATGGGAATCATCTTGCTCTATGAAGAAATCGGAAGCATCACTCAATTCCTTGGCTCTATCGTCTTTATTGATCGTTGGATCAACTGTTGATTCGGCAATTGCTCTTTGTCTGAGGATTGTTATCATGAATGTGTATAGATCTTTTATCTCTTCATCTACAACATCCCAGACCAAGGAATTCCTCGAACCATCGGCATTTGTTTCGGCTGCATGATCGTCGTTAAGCATTTGTTCCTCTTCTGCTTGCTGGATCTCTTCATCATGCTCGGCTACCTCGTCAACACGTTCTGTTCGTTCTTCTTCAAGGATTTCGCCGAGTTTCTCAAATGTGATCTCGCGATTGATGATCCTCAGGGAAGGAATCGTTGGGACTTGCACATCTTTCAACTGCATTATAGGTGGATAGTTTGTCTTTCCTCCAAAACCCTTCTTGTCTCTGATGATCTTCCTTGCTAACGGTGTAAAGCCGAAAGCAAACCGAAGCAAATCAATTCTACCATATTCTTTCATATCATTTTTGAATATTGTAGTGATTGATCGGAGAATCTCTTCACCATCTGGCGTTAATCTTCCTGCCATTTCATCCAACATCCCTTGGCACTGTTGTATCATCAGGAATGCATAAGCACCCATGGACTTGTTGGATTCCAGCCATAATTGAAGTTGCTTTAATGGCTTGAATATCATTAAAGCATCTTTAAAGAGTGGAGGAATTCCATCACGTGTCCATTGTAACTGTTCACGTGTAGCTCTGGAAAGGGATAGTGGAAGATCTCCACTTTTTAAAGCAGTATTAATTGTTTCCAGATTATCAAAGATGAAAAACAGAGTATCATATATGTAGAGCCAGCGAGTTTCCGGGATTGATGGAACCCTGATCTTGTATCTCGCTCTCATATCGTGATTCTTAAAGATAATGATAATCTGGTGAACTCTATTCATCAGTTCATTCAACAATGGACATTGCTTACGTGCGTGGACAATAGCATTGTTCAAGACGTGGTTAAGGCAACGAATGTACACGGTTTGTAAGCCAGGGAAAAGGGCTCCTTCTGGCCTCCAGTGGCAGAGTCCTTTAACCTGGGCTGGCAAACCATCTCCGACTACTCCAGCTACGTGTTTTTTATTAACCTTAAGAGAATCAAACCACGTATGGTAGTCCTCGTATGTCCAATTAGTCGAAATTGTTGTGTCGAAGAATTGGTGGCAATCTGTTTTGCCTGGATTGCACACACAAGAGAATAGACCATGACGGCTGCCGTGTGTTCCGCAGTCCAGGGAAATTGAGAAGATGCGGAATTCCTCGCAGAACTTTAGGCCCGAGAGGAGTCTGTTTTGCCTAAAGTAATCAATGCCTCTCTGACACCGCGCCGTGTGAACTCAATGTCTGGGATTGTAAAGTTGATGCCCTGTTCGCGATTGACTTTATTTTTAAGCCATTTGGCGAAGCTCTCTAGGAAGCTTTTAAATGCTGGCTTCATTGTGGCATAAAGGCTTATATCTAGGCTCGCAATAAGCCTGGCAATGATCTCTTCTAACGAAGGATCATTACCAGAGCCAACTGCTTGCTGAGTATTCTCAACTTGGTGCTCAGCAGGAACGTAGTTGGGCATTGGGAGTAAAAATTTGCACTTATGATCTTTAAAATCATTTTTCCTGCTTTTTTTAATGCATCGCACGAACTGCCCTTGAACTAATGTTTCACTACATTCGGCACAGTATGTAAAGAGCCTTCCTTTGTCTGATTGATTAGGCTCATTCTCATAATAGCCGATCGTAGTGAAACATTTTTTCCACACTTTGTTTCCAATGTTTCAGGAGTTGGTGGATATTTCGTCTTCTTAAATGGAATCCACTCATCATATACATGAGGATCCCATGCAGTCATAATAAAAATAAAGCTTTTTGAATATATTCAATTTTTAAATGATATTTTCACGGGTTAAATATAAAATAAAGAATAAGATGTAAATTATTAAAATATTTAATTTTAAATTTTGAACCCGTGATAAATATTTTTTGCATTGTTATTAATAATGAAAAATAAAGCTTATTTCAATGAAAATTGTTCTGCAAATTTATTTCACTTTTGACCTCACTTTTTCCGTAATTCAATTTTTTACTTTTAATATTTTAGATCTTCATAATATCATTTGAAAAATTAACCATATAAAAAAATCAAGTTATCAATTCACTTTTTCCGTAATTCAAAAATCAAAAATATAAATAATATATCTTTTTATCAAATATTATTATTATATTCTATGAAAAATAAGGTCCGGAAATTTTGCGGATTCCCGTAACTCAATTTTACGGAAAAAGTGCAGTAAACTATTCAAAATACGGAAAAATTGGTGTAAACTAATGATTTTACGGTAAAATCACGGAAAGTCCCGGAAGAATATATGTGCCTATATGAAATTATACAAAAATGAATCAAACGCATTTTAAAAGATTGTTCTTGTATTATAAATGCTATTCGCAGATTTATTAGTTGAAGAAAATTACCAAATTTTTGCCGATTTACAAAAAATGATTTACAAAGCATATTTTTATAAGGCTTAAAAAATCTTTAAAATGTCACCGGTGACGGAAATCCATGGTAACCAACCGCGGTTCCCGTTTGGAATGCCATACATATTTTGGAACAAGCATCAAAAATAAATAATATTTGTAATTCCAAAATTTTTTCATTTTGCAAATTTTCATGGAAAATTCATATTTCTTCTCTTCATTTTCAAATTTTTGAATTTTTTTTGGAATTTTGAATGAAGAATTGAGAAACCTAATATAGATGGTTGTTATCTCATATGTGAATATGTTCGTTTTATTTCACAATTTGGAATTTTCTCATATTTTCTGGTGAAATTGAGTTTCTATCACAAGTTTAGATAGCATATTTAAGGACAGATTACATGAATTTATATTTTCATCAATATGGTATATTGAAATAGGAGATGCTCAATATTACAATGTCTTTCTTAGAATTCCAAATGTATTCAAATTTCCTGAAACTACAATTTCTGTAGTTACTAGCTACATATAGGAAGCAATGCACAAATGTCTAGTAGATGGTATATCATTTTATCTCGCAAAATGAGTATCTTAGGAAAAATTCTAGATACTTTTTCAAAACATACAATAACGCAAGATCTATTCTGTAAAACCGATTAATAGTACAAATATGTTTATTTGCAAGTCAAAGAATCAAATGTAATTTTAATAATATTTCCTCGAAATCCCTCTTGCAGTTTTCTTCCATTCTTCGTCTATTAGTCACCGAGTACCTACATAGTCTAAATCCATTACCAAAATCAAGAAAGCATCGTTACGATTTTGTTGACCTACCTTTATTTTAGTGGGTATTATTCTGGCCAATGCCCATTTTTAAACGATTTAATATTGACCATATCAATAGCCGACTCAATGTAAAAATTTAGATATTATTTTTTTCGTTATTCAAACTTTGATAAATTTTAGTATAATGAATGATTTTGTTTCGTGTATGATAAAGAAATGAAAAGCTTAATTAATATCATTTTGCATTTTTTCAAGAATGTTAGAGTACATCTACATTAAAAAATCGGATTCGAATTGCGATACTGCATCAAATTGTTGCACATCTGATAAGGATCTCAAAAGAGTAAAGTTAATTTTTTTGTGTTTTTTTAAATCTTTGAACTCGGAGGATATCTTAAGTTTTGAGAAAGGTACATTCACTATTTTTGACAAAATTTTAAATTTTCATGGGGTTGTAAATCTTATAATAACTAGATGAATAAGGAATGAATCCCAGTATAATGTGCATCATTATATTAAACACTATATGTAAGGCTAATGATTCTATTAACACTTATGAAGATCTATAGTATTTGAGCAGATAAATTTGATAATTTCCAAAACTCTTATATTTCAAAATTAAAGTGTGCGAATGCATTTAAATGAGAGCAAAAAGAGATTGATGCTGTTAAAACTAGGTGTTAATTTGCAATTATTTCGCATCACAAGAACTACCCAGTAAATTCGGCTATCTTTCTTTGCAATTATTCTCCATTATACATATAATATAATGGTTAGGGTTTGAAGAAAAGTTACTAGAGAATTATTGACTTTTGAAATAATGCAGAATTTTACTTGAAGAAATCATTAATTTATGAGTTCCAAATTGCTAAGCATGACGAAGGATCATTAAATTTGCTACAATTAAATACACTTATTGCAGAATTAAGATTTTTGAAATTAAAAGTTTGAAATATTGCCTTTTTGAATAAAAATTTAAATTTTATTATATAATCATGATAATATCTTATAGAAATTAAAAGAAAATATTTTAAACCATTCAAATATTTTGAATGTCTTATCAATTTAAAATATTAAAAGATAGCTTGATTTTATCATCATTAGTTGTTATCAAAGTTTTCTTCTTTTGATGAACAACAGTAAATGATTTGTTAATTACTTGTCTTCCTTTTTCGCAGCAAAATCGACAGTTATGATGATAATCTTGCTGTCAATTTTGAAACTCTCTGATTTACAAGTAAGCATTCCTTTGGAAAAGCAGTCCTATTCTGTTTTCAAGATATTTTAAAGCCTCCATTTCATACAATGCGCAGATCTATTCGAAATTGCAAGAACTCTCAAGAAAAATGCAGCAGCAAAGAAGATTCCATAGTTTCTAGCATCAAAAATTTACAACCTTAATACAACAGTTAAAGAGAAGCTCGAAAAGAAAATATTTAACCATAAAGCTGGAAACCATTCGATATCTACTATTGGATCTAATAAAAAGTTAATTATAACATATTTAACATGCTATTTGTTGACTTTGTTCCATTATATTACCATATATATCTTTTTGAAATCTAAAATATTTTTACGATTTTAACCATGTGTTGTTGAAACCATATATCAATCTTAGCTAAAGTATAGTTTATGAGTCTGTCACCATCTAACGTATGAATTTTCAAAAATGTCAAATATGTTCATTTTTTCTGTAGATTCAGCCATAATTTCACGTTGTTATACTATTCAACTATTATTTAATATTTTTTCGATTTAAATATATGATGAGATGCTTAGTTCTCCTGGAAATCGATTTTTAATCGCAATTTTAACTTTCCAAAAAAAATTCAAAAATAAAAATCCCTCTCAATTTTCTAAGTTTTATAACTCGCCAAATCTCTAGCCAAATTTTTTTTGGCCCGTATAAATATTGTTAGGCACTATATAGGGATGCTATTTATCCTATTTTCATCCCATTTTACTGTTATTGCCTAGTGAATGTACCTTTGTATAGTTAGCCACGCATGACTCATTTTTGATTTAAATCTTTATTGAAAACTGCCGATCATACAAAATTTTCAATTATCAGAAATTTTATGGAACAGTTTATACAAAGAGGTAGGGCAACGATAGAAAATTTTTGGAAAAAAAGTTCGGAGATCTTAAACGTATCATATTCCCTGCATGGTTTGGTATCTTCCGCCATTCGTTGTGCCAAACATATTGACACTTTCCAATAATTAATTTATGGTATGAGTCACAGAGTTAGATTATAAAAAGAAAGTAAATAATTGCAATTAGAAATCATATATGTCGGAAATCAAATGTTGATGAGCAGAAACCTTTTACTCATCATAAAAGAGATAAATCACTAAAGATTTGTATACATTAAAATTTGATATTTGGTGCTCGAAAACTGTCTGATGGGACTCCTCCAAAATGAACCAATCTATCGCTGAGGACCAAATTAGATGATGTGGATGGTGTATTCTCTAATTCTAACTTAGGAAGAATGGGAACAAAACGAATGACGACAACAACATGTCAAACATAGATTAAATATCTATGAATCAATAAAGTATACGTGCATTGAAGGTGATAACGATCACTTGAGGCTTATAACTCTTTGACTAAATTATGCAATAATTAAATATAATCATTTTTATATTTTTATACTGATGGTAATTAATATACTATCCTGCTTAATAAATGGTATGATCAAATTTGTTTGAAAATTTAATTATGTATATGAAACTATGTCTTCTATATAAAAATCAAAATTTTCGGACGAACCTAGATTGAACCTTTATGAAAATCTATCATTTTTGTTAATTGAGTTAATATGAATCTTTTACATATGTATATATAGCATTGATAGCTTATATAATCATGGTTTATTCCATATTAACATATTTTTTCAGTTAAATTTGTTAATAATATCATGTAACAAATTAATTCAAGATTAGAATGTCTACAAAATGCTAACAAATAAGAACAAAATACGATTTCTCGACTTAAATTTTAATATGGAGTAGTTTTTCGTTTAAATCTAATTAAAAATGAATAAAAACTTATCTTGTACTATTTTCATTCAAAGATTTTAATAATGTAAATCATCATGCATTTTCATAATTCAGTACAGTTCTTTTTAGAATTAAAGTTGATGAGGATGATATTTGTGATTTAAAATAATTTGTTAATGTTCACCTTTTATTCATCACCTTGTGGTATGCCCTAAAGCAATAGCATTATCAATTCTGCTGAATTGATCAACTCAAAATTCCAAAAAAAATTCAAAATTTCAAAAATGAAATTAAACAATTTGAATTTTCACATGAAAAAATCAATTTCGAAAAAAAATTTGGAAAATCAAAGTATTTGATAATTAGTCAAATAATCAATTTACATCGTTTTTACTCATAAAAAACAACTAATTTTTGATTTTGATATCATATTTGATAAATACTCATTCCAGAGTTGACGTAATGTATTAATTATTGTTAGAGATATTGCTTTCGCAGCAAAATTCTTATTTCATGAAAGAAAAAAAAATGATTTTATTCCAACAAAAACAAGTAAACAGATGAATGGAAACGTACTATATTTTCATAAATGTAGTAATCAGCGTGTCAGCTTTTGTTTATCATGTTCGAGTCAAAATGTATTAACTTGTAATAAGAAATATTCGAAGATTATATGAAGTATTGAGCATTCTTTGTAGAAATATTTGTAATTCATTACTAACATATATAATAAAGTTTTTTTTTTTCCTTATTGCAATAATTTTGTCTGATTTTAATAACTTTTCATGTATACGAGTTGTGTGAATATGCATCATAATATGCGTAAATATACTTATTTGCGACGAATAATGTGGTTGCATAATGGAGGTGCTAAATTTTGATTTTTAATATGGGGCTTTGGTATGTATAATCATGTTCTTATCTCAACGTAGGAGTATTGGTGCAATATGATTAAAATTTACGAGGTTGATCTTAAATTGAATAATTCTGGAGTATAAATCACAATGCAGCTAATTCTATGTTAAAGATAGATACAGATTGTAGTAATCAATTAGGGAGTACAAATTCATTCTTTCATTTCTGTCGTATTGAGCAGAAAGGAAGAGATCATAACCCTAGGAAAAAAAGCCCAAATTTGTCACTTTTCATAGTACGTTAAACTCAATTCGCTCGGCGAATGCCGAGCACACGTACTCATCATTCAACATAATATTCTCATTCTTTGGTTATTATAGTGCCAGACAACACAAGATTTCAAAGAATTACTTGAGTTTTCAATTAATCTTAATCCGATTTTAGATTTATCGAGAACTCCATCATCACAATCACATACTTCAGTGCGGTAACTACAATTATCCATATACAGAAGGAAGTTCTTTTCGAACAACTCATTTGGAGTCTGTTTTGGAAAGAACTTCTTTCTGTCCGACTTAATTTCATAGTTCCTGATCAACCAAAAGACAGAAACCACACACTATCTACTTAGGAAAGGAGTTCTTTCTAAATCTTCCTTAAATTGAGATTTTACGAGAGATAACCCTTCTATTGCACTTAAAAATGAACATTTTGATATCTTTAGTATCACACATGGTCATATATAGTATTTCATCTACATGAATACATTCATCTTTCGAAGTCTCTCATTAAATGGGAGGCTTCGAAAGATGAATCGTTTTATTCATACAACTTTAAATCTCGAACACATTTAGAGAGTGAGTATATCATTTTATTCTTGTTTTGAGTTTATTCTGATTCAAAATTGCAGTGAAAACAGAAGTTCACACATCATATCTGAATGTGAGCTCATCTATACTTATACGATCTCAATACCTCCACTCTAAGCATAAGAGGTGAAGTTATATAAAAATTATCAGATGCGTTGAAGTCTCAAAAGAATTGCCTGAATGCTTGTTTCATATTTGTCCAAGTAGTTTCAATGAATAAATGTATTGTTTTTTATAATTTCGATTTATTTTTAGAAAATATTCAATATAAACCTTTATTGTGTTATTTACATCTCATAAATTCTCTGTCTAAATCATATAAAAGCGCGTTTTACCCCTATGAATCAAGAAATTCATTCAATATTCATGGTATATTTATTAAATTTATACGATTTACTAATAATCAATATTATATCCTCATAAATAGCAATATATTTTGGTAATCTATGATAATCATATACAATATTTGAAATCAAATTTTCATTAGTTTAGGTTCCTTGTTAATAGTAAACCATTATATTTATTACTAATAATAAAATCTATGTGTCGTATTGAAATTCAATAAAATTACTTATTCGGTCCAAAAAAACAAATTAGATAAAATTTTTCTTTTTTTATGTAATTTTTGTTTTTCATTTTTCTCAAGATCCTAAGTTATGTTCTAACTTTTGACATCATATCCTATCATGCTAGGCTATATATTATAGCATATCCAAAAGGCAAGGAAATCTATCAGAGAAGCCTTTTTGACCTATCGTTGCCCTACCTCTTTATACAAACAAAGTCTTAAATTATGAAGAAGCATTAACAACAAAAGTATCATTTCTAAAATTAAATTTAAACCAATTCATGAAATCGGTTATATTAATATTATAGTTGATCTGATCACTTATTGTATAGTATCTGTAAAAATCTTGGTGTAAGCATTCTGTGTTCGTGTACATAGCCAAGTGTGCAAATGACATCGATCTTGGACCAGTTTGTTCTGGGTAATATCCGTTCTCTTTGACAGGAAGCATTTCCACAATTGTTGTATTTGTTCCAGAAAAGAATTGGTTATAAAAAGCTCCTCCATGAGGCCCAATTATGTATCTCGCGGTACTGAATTTATTGATTAGTGCTGAAAGTGTCTTTTCTGGAGAATTTTGATCGTGAATGATGACGTTTTCGGATCCGAAGATTTTACTGAGATGAGGGACAATGTCATGGAGATTTTGAATGATTCTACTACCTCTTCCGCCACTCCCTTTGCCTCTTGGCAGTAAAATGACTTTAGAACGTTCAGCTATCGGTATCCTCATTAGCTCCTGGTACCAGTCGAAGAAATAATGATGGACAACTCGAGTTGCAGTGCACATGATAAGTAACTCGGCACTAACTTGCTTTCCATCGCTTTGACAGTTCTGGCGCGACTTGTAGCCGAGTTTTTCTAGAGTTTCTATCGTTACTGGATTGCAGGCTGTAGAAACAACAGTTATCATTTGGGGAGAAATACCTGTGGCGAGAGAGCCAGCGGCGTAATGCGGTAACCCGTTATCAAAAAAGTGTTGGAAGTAGTTTATCTGATGGCTGCCGACAACTAAGGCCGTTCCTTTGATTTCTGGATTATTAACGGTCGTAGGCCATTTGCAGAAGTTTAGATGATGAGAAGAGTTGCTTTTGCGACAAGAATGAGCATTAGAAAGTGATGAAATTCCATTTTTAACAGTCCATACAACATCAATATGCGGAATATGGAAATCTGAGTAATGTATATGATTTTCCTCTTGTTTCCAGAAAAGGTCTGTCTGTTTCGGAGTTAGACCTTTCGGAATGTAACTGTCAAATGGTGGGAGATAAAGGAAATACTCCTTCATGAATCCACTATCGAATACTGTAACAAAGATTTTGTGGCCAGCACTAAAGAATGTTTCTTCTGTTCTTATTGCAGAAAAATTATGAAGAACCTTTATTCCAGGATGGATTTGAAGTTCATGAACGCCCGCATCGTTTTGTGTGAAGTTAATATTACTGAAAGCATCGATAAATTGTTCCTGCTCCAATTGAAACATAATTGTTAGATTTAGATTTTGTTCTAATAGATAATCCACAAATATGAAGGCAAATATTAAATAAATAATGCAAAAATTCTTTACTGCACCGTAGTATAATCTGCTTAAGCTATTATGCCGATTCTCTTTGAAATAGCTCGAGTTAATAATAAGATTCATTTAAAAAGGGAGTAGGTGACAAAAGTGCATACTCTTAAATTAACCTTAAATGTTGATTTTTCGATATTTTCGGTATTAACCTTATTGTAAATTTTTCCGGTGATAAATTTATCACACTGAGGTTATTTTTCCGGTGAGATTTTTAACCTTGATTTAATGAAATTAATATATATAAATTTTATTATTTTTAATTTCGAATGAGTATAATAAAATATTTTTATGTGTTTTTGTTTTTGATGTGATTTGAATTTTGTTAACTCTTTTCAAAATCATTCATTTTTATGATTTCGGTGGACTTAGAGGAGCTTATTGCTTTTGGTATTAAACAGGAAGTCAAGGGCGGTGTCCCATACAGAAGAAGAACGGGATCTCCAAAGCAATATGTCACTTATTCATGTTCGTATCCCCTATGCAAGGCAAAATTTAGGGTTGAAGAACAAAATGGAGTGTTTACTATAAGCAAAGTTAATGAAGAACATTGCCATCATATAGGAGTTGAAATGGGTTCACATTACGCGAGTAAATTTTATCAAAAATGGATCGAACTTTATATTAAAAACGGTGGAAAGCAATTTCTTGCTCAAAAAGCATTTTTTGATAAGTTCGGAATTGATACGAATAACAAAGAAACGATGAAACTTTTCGCGCAGTCTACTGATGCTTTAAAGCACAAATTTTATCGCCTTGATTAGATTATTGCACAAAGATTATCAAACGATCTTTACACTTCTTTGGAAGCATTTTTGAATAATTTACAGGAAGAGTGCCCAGATGATCTCGTTCAATTTGATTACAATAGAGATTTTTCCGAGTTTACAATCATATATGCACCTTTTGCTGCAAAAGAATTGGTGCATAGCATTGATAACCCTCTCCACGTCGATTCCACTCATTCTTTAATTAAAGGAAAGATCCAATTGTTTGCAGTAACAATGAAAACAAGTCAAAACACAATTTTCCCCTTTTGCTATTTTTTAGTGAACCCTCAGACATCTGAAAAAATTCAAGAATGTTTGGTGAAATTCTGTGAGTTTGCGCACCTGGATCCACAGCATTGGAGCGCTGACTGTGCGCTAAACATTGCTCGCGCAATTGAGGATGGATTTCCTCTTGCGCAGCTCAGTTGGTGCGCTGTGCATGTTTTACGCGCATGTGCAAAAGTTGGAAGCTATTTTGACAATCCACAGAATTTTGAGAACTTCTATTTAGCAATGGACTTTTTGACATTACGTGCAGATGCAACGAATGCAGAAAAGCTGGCTGAAGAGTCTGATGAAACATATGAGTTCTTGACAACAATGTTAGAAGAAGAAGAACCGCGCGCTTTGAAGTATTTCGATAAACAATGGAGAAGAACCAAAGAACATTGGATGATGTTATATCGTGGAGAAGGTGATTCCACGAATAACATTGCGGAATCACACTTTCATCAATTAAAGCAAACATTTTTCTTGGGTAAGAAAAATGAGCGCATTGATGACATCGTCATAACTCTCATCACTGTTGTGATTCCAAATGCGATTATTAAGGTTCAAGTCGCTAATGTTTTGAATGAAGAAAGAGCAGTAAGAATTCTTACAAGGGCAGGTAATCAGATTGTTGAGCAAAGAGCTTCAAAACACGATGAATGTTTGAAATTAATTCAACACATTTTGGAAATTGTCGAAAGCCGAAGGATTGAACCTAATGTCCTTATTCCATCTTTGAAGGCAATATTAAATTTGGCACAAAGAAGTTTAAAGGAAGAGTAAGCAAGATTAGATAATTTGGACTTTTTTTAAAATTAATGAATAAACAGTATATTTTTGAAGTGTAAGCTTATTTACCTGAAGCTATATTACTTAATATAACATTCAAAGTATTATTGCTATTTATTGGAGAACAAATTTATGTAATTTTCACATGAAAATTGATAAATTTGTATTTCCTTATGATAATCAATTTTTGTATTTGTAGAGAGTCTCCCTGCATGATATCAAGACTTGGCTATTAGTCTTTATCCATTTTTGAAAATTGTATTGTAAATTGTAAGAATTTCCGAATACTACTACTATAAAATATAATTGCTTATCAATGTATATTCTCCCTGCATGATATCAAGACTTGGCTATTAGTCTTTATCCATTTTTGAAAATTGTATTGTAAATTGTAAGAATTTCTGAATACTACTACTATAAAATATAATTGCTTATCAATGTATATTCTCCCTGCATGATATCAAGACTTGGCTATTAGTCTTTATCCATTTTTGAAAATTGTATTGTAAATTATAAGAATTTCTGAATACTACTACTATTCTCGTTAACGAAAAAGGGGATTTGACGGAGTCAAATCCCCGCTCACAAAAAGCGGACTTTACATGTCAAATTTTAAATGCATGTAAGGTCCACTTTTATGAGTTTTAGGAAGGAATTGGAGGCCATGAGTTACTGACATTTCATCAGTATCTCATAGCCTCCAATTCCTTCGCAAAATGGGAGAAACTTTGTCCGAATAGTTTAACATTCGGACAAAGTTTCTCCCATTTTAAGAAGGAATTGGAGGGTAAGAGATATACCATATGAATGTATATCTCTTACCATCCAATTCCTTCTAGAAAGTGTCCAAACTTTGGGTTAATTGCAAACTATTAACCCAAAGTTTGGACACTTTCAAGTGGAGATGGAAGGCTTTGGGGTATATATTAATACAATATACCTCAAAGCCTTCCATCTCCACTACAAATGGGAGAAACTTTGTCCGAATAGTTTAACATTCGGACAAAGTTTCTCCCATATTTCAATGTAATTGCTACCTGTGAGGTACTGATTTGAAGTCAGTGCTTCACAGGTAGCAATATTCACAAAATTTAAAAACATTTTATCAGTTCGTTAGATAACCAGAGCCTCCTAGGTGCTGAACCAGAATCAGTGCCTAGGGGACTCTAGTTATCTATATAAATCTGAGAAACTTTGAGGAAATTGTTCGACATTTCCTCAAAGTTTCTCAGTAATTTAGTGAGGAATGTTCGTTATCGTGTAAATATTTATAATATATACATGATAACAAACATTCCCCGCTAAAAGATGTAAAATCTTATAAGAAATAATTCCAAAAGAATAACAAATTTTATATGAAACTGAACCTTATGATTTAGTGATTCAAGATCACCGCTTCATAAGATTCAGTTTCAATCTCAAGTATCTCAAAAGTAAGGCTCTATTTTTTGCCATGCAAAGTGTCACTTTTTGTCAAACCGTTTTTATCGTTTTCGTTTACAACACTATAAAATATAATTGCTTATCAATGTATATTCTCCCTGCATGATATCAAGACTTGGCTATTAGTCTTTATCCATTTTTGAAAATTGTATTGTAAATTGTAAGAATTTCTGAATACTACTACTATAAAATATAATTGCTTATCAATGTATATTCTCCCTGCATGATATCAAGACTTGGCTATTAGTCTTTATCCATTTTTGAAAATTGTATTGTAAATTGTAAGAATTTCCGAATACTACTACTATAAAATATAATTGCTTATCAATGTATATTCTCCCTGCATGATATCAAGACTTGGCTATAAGTCTCTATTCATTATGAGTATGACCCCATTTTTTTACAAAAAGTGCCGAATTGCAACTTTGTCCCAATCTCAATATCGAATTCAATTTTCATATTGTAAAGTATGTTGGATTGACTAAATTACGGATTTTTACAACAATATCTCACGTTTGTTATATGAGATATTGTATTCTCTACGAAAAACTTTTTCCATACCTCTTTCCATAACAAATTCAATTGCAAGAAATGATATGGCTCTGTAAACAAATACGAGCAAAATCTCATCTAGCGACTAGAATATTAAATGAAGTAATTTTTTGTTTAAATCAATTATAAAATGAATAAAAACTTGACTTTTACTCTTCTTATTCAAGTATATTTCTAATTTAGTTCACGCCTTATCTGTGTATTGTATATATCAATTTAGAATTAATGATAATGAGGAAAATATTTTTGATTTAAAATAAGTTTTTAAAATCCGCCTTCATTTCATCACCATATGTTGTACATAAAGCGATGGCATTACAAATTATGCTTAATTTATCAGTTTAAGACTCCAAAAAAAATTCGAAAATTCAAAAATGAAATTCAAAATTTAAATGTTTCTCTTGAAAAAATCAATTTCGAAAAAAATTTGGATAATCAAAGTACTGGACAATTAGTCAAACATTCAATTTAACTAGTTTTTAATCATTAAACACATTTATTTTTTGATTTTGATATCATATTTGATAAACATTCATTCCAGAGTTAGTCAGATACCATAACCATCGTTAGATATATTGTTTCCACAACAAAAATATTATTTAAGGATAGTTAAATAAAATTGATTTTATTTCAATAACATCAAGTAAATAGATGAATGGAAACTTACTACATTAGCATTAATGTAGTAACTATATCGGAAATTTGAGTTATCAATACTCTAGTCAAAATGTTTCAAAATGAAATCAGAAATATTCAAAGTTAATATGCGGGACTGTGCATACATTGTAAAGGTCTTCGCTATTCTTTACAAATTTATATAATAAGGATGACCTTTGTTTATTTTATTGCAATAAATTCCTCAAATTTTGTAACTTCCCATACATTCAGGTCATTCGAATATGTATCACAATGTATGTAAATACCCAAGATTACGAAGAATTCTGTTGTTGTTTTTTCGAGATGCAAAATTTCGATTTTTATTGTGTGATTTTAGCTGGTGTAATATTATTGTTATCTCAACACACATGTGCTGTTGCAATACAATGCAAATTAGCGATGCTGAATTTAAATTCGATAATGCTTGAGAATAACTGACAATGCAACTAATTGTATTATACAAGATAATTGCCAATTAGAGTAATAAGTTCGGCTATATCAATCATTTCTTCCATTTCGGGCATGACGAGCAGAAAGGAAGCGATCAGAAATCTCAGAAAAAAAGGACTCGTTTTTTAAAAAGACCACCACAATGGATTATATATAAATTGGGTGTTATCAGAGTTTAATCCATTCATCATTTTTTTGCAGCAGAACTCCTTACGGAATCCCAGACATCATTAACAGACAAAGCAAGCTCTTCAATGCAACCTAATGCAATATTTATAAACTTCTTTATTGCTTTTTCTTCCTTCTTGACCATTTTTTCGAATTATAGATATGAAGATTCTTTAATTCGCTTCAGCGTCAGAATAATAGGACCGAAAACACAAGAAAACATTAACCATAAAACATGGTGGTATCAATGTCCCTATGTTCAAATGGATAAGGTTTTTTATCAAAATGATCCGAAAGTGATTAACTATGCCCTGATATCAGGTCGAACATATACAGAACGAGCAATAGTTCCGAGCAATTACATAACTCATAGTATGGTTTATGTTACATTATTTAAAGACGTTTTTGTTTCGAAAGGTCAGATCTCAGATGAAAAGCGAAGTTTTAAGACAATTTATCAGGACCATGGCGGTCACACAATGATGCAGACAACTGGAGAATTATTTGAATTAGTTTATTATATTCAGTATTTTAATATGTATGGCCACAATATTCATGATTTCCTTTGTGCAATGATGCTTGTTCCACAAGATTTGGTTTCAAGAGGCTTCATGGTTAATTCCCCTCCGATGTATCGAGAAATTACTCAAGAAATCTTAAACTTTTTAGGATATAAAGTGACGTTTGTAGATTTGTCACAACAAATATATGTTCACTCCCTTTGGCTGATAAATAGTTTAGAATATGCTCACGGCTACACTGCAGGAGGCCTTGACAGGCTACGAAAGCTGATAAAAACAAAAGTCAACTTTAATAAAATCAAACCTACAAGGTTTGTGATCAATGACAGACCAAAGGGAAGTGGAAGAAATTTCGATGATGTTAATAAGCTTTATGAAGCCATAAGTAGTGGTACAAAGATTGATGAAGGCTGTAAATGGGAAATAGCTGATTCTCAATTCTCAAGTTCTGTAGAAACAATTGTTAAGTTTTGGCAATCATTGAAAGTTCTTGTTGCTCCTTGCGGATCTGGTATTTATAACTCAATATTTATGCATGAAAAGTGTGGAATGTGTTTAATGTTCACTACTCAGGTAGATGAACCAAATCTTCAGCTTTGCGCGAATTTAAGATTTTTCTTAATTGGAGTTATCCATCCTAAAACTCCACATAAAGGCCCCGACGTTTATCCTGTGGATGTTCCTGCAATGGTGAAATACACACAGAGAGTAGTTGATGCCGTTAATGCAAGACATTGGACAACAATGGAAGATGTTGTTGTTCATTTTCATGAACCAAGTTACTTGAATTCACCACCTCATGAATTTTAGTAACTTCAATTTATACTATGTTTGTAGAGAAATTTTCGTGTTATTTTTTGTGTTTCAGCATAAATTATGTATTTACTTATGAAAAATAAGCATTTTATTCATTATCATAAAGATATACCATAACAAATTGATAAAATTTTAAAAAAGTGTATTTTAGTACGTTATTTCGCAAGAAAAAAAATCGTTCGCAAATCAAAATTGAAAGAAAAAAAATTGTTTGCACTTTTTCTGACAGTAAATATAAAAAAAGAATTTTACAGAGATGTGGGTGTTTATTCTTTAATAAAGATTGTTTATAATAAGTAGTTTCTTCCACTCTACTGGGAAATATGGTTAAATTTTTGATTTGGGCCGGGATTCCAAAATTAATTTGGAAATTTCGTCTCCTCTCTTCGTTTCTGGTTTTGAGGCATAACAATGACGCACGGAGAAGCCCTAACTCCTCTGGATGGCTTCACAAATACTTTTACTGGGTGGGTATGCGACGCATTCCATTTAGCATGGTCCTTCTATTTGAGAAGTTTATTTTTTACACCTCTGAAAATTCTTTTTTTATTATCATTTAAAAAAAAAAAAAAAAAAAAAGGTAGTGGGGCCTCCAGGCACTTCGTGCCCTCTAGCCCCTGAAGTTGATGAGTATAATGAAGTTTTTTTTTTCTTGGGATGGCCTTCCGGGCACTTTGTGCCCTCTAGCCCATAAGAAATTTTGCCCAAGACCCAAGAGGAGGACCGAACCCCAGCCGGTGACACTTTTTGTGTCGCTTTTTCACAAATTATATATGTTTTCATGTTTTGTCAAGACTTCTTCGTAAATGTTTTGTCAAGACTTCTTCGTAAATGTTTTGTCATGATTTCATCGTAAATGTTTTGTCAAGACTTCTTCGTAAATGTTTTGTCAAGACTTCTTCGTAAATGTTTTGTCAAGACTTCTTCGTAAATGTTTTGTCAAGATTTCATCGTAAATGTTTTGTCAAGACTTCTTCGTAAATGTTTTGTCAAGATTTCATCGTAAATGTTTTGTCAAGATTTCATCGTAAATGTTTTGTCAAGACTTCTTCGTAAATGTTTTGTCAAGACTTCTTCGTAAATGTTTTGTCAAGATTTCATCGTAAATGTTTTGTCATGATTTCATCGTCATAGGCACGGAGATAAGACGGTTATTTTACAAAACTGACAACACTTTGACCGAGTAGTTTTTTGTGCTGAACAAAAAGTGTCATATAAACATCTGTCAAAAACCGTTTTTTACTTCACTTAAAATGCCACGTAAGCTACGTAAGAATATACGTAAGAGGAAGGGAGCATTGAAACATCCAATAGTAAAACTGACACCACAACAACAGTTGCAACAACAAATTATGAATGACCCCACTATGTTGCAACAAATGTCAAGCAACCCTATGCTTTTAAACCGAGTTATTGGTGCACAGAGTGGAGGTTTAAGAGCGGCACTTTTAGCGAAAATGACAGGCTATGGTGGAGCTGCAGACGGAACAGCCTATAACCCTCAAAGTCAAATGAATTTGAGTTCACTCAAAAATCAAATAGCAGATGTCAAAAAGTCAAACATAGACATACAGAAACAAATAAGTGAAAACGAAAAGAAACTAGAATATGACAGGACACACAAAGAAACTTAATGAGTTAAACGTAGAGAAAAAGAAGAAAGAAGAACAACTGAAAGAACTAAGTACAGAGGAATATGCGAAAAAAAGTGTCAGAAAAAGCAGCAGAAGTAGCAAAAATGGAACAAGATGTTATAAATTTGAAAAACCATACTACTCAATATAAAGTACTGAAAGATGAAGAAATAAAACAAAAGCCCTGAAGACATATATGGATAGCGATGAGTATAAAAAAGAAGTTGAAGCAAATGTAAAGGCAGAAAAACTTTTACAGTTGCAAAACCAAACCGTACAGTATGAAAACTTAGCACAAGAAAGTAAAAATAACGACGCAGCCATGCAAAAGGCAATGAAAAGCGCAGAATATATAAAAGCTAATAATGACTGGTTAGATGCCCAAGCCAACGCTAAAGCAGCCCAACTTATAGGGTCAATAAGGACAAAAATACAAGCAATGAAGACAGTTCAAATGAAGCTTTAATGAATGCTGACTTTAAGAACGCCTTCGAAGCTCTTCATAGTAAGGTGAAACTAGTGAACGACTTCTCATCTGGAAAGAAACTGAAGTCTGAAGGTTTCGACAACGAGTTAAGAGAAGTAGCACAAATATGACGAAAATAACAGATGCAGCAGCAACGAGACAGGCAGTTCAAAGTGCCTATGACGCCGTTAGAGCAACTGTTGTGGAAAGTCAAGAAAAAGAGTTACAACAGACCAAAACAGACCTAGTAAATGCTTTCTTAAGAACGAAAAGTCAGGTAGGACATTATGCTGCAGATGGAACATATGTGCCAGCTGTGGAACTTATATACCACCAAACCCTCCAAGAGAAGCACCTGCACCAGGACTACCTAAAACATTTACATCGTCACATGGACACAGACACAGGCATGCACCAAAACCAACACAACAACCAACACAACAACCAACAGTTCAAAACACTGCACCACAACCAACAGTTCAAAACACTGCACCACAACCAACAGTTCAAACACTGCACCACAACCAACAGTTCAAAACACTGCACAGCAACAACCACAAACAGAGCAAGGACATAAAGAAGTAGAGAACAAGGAAACCAAGAATTCTTAAAAATGCTTAAGGAAAATTATGGTTACCCAGATACTCTTGACTTTAGTGACAGATATAAAGAAGCTATTAGAAAGTTCAAGGAAGGAAATACTGACCCGAACCTATTTAGCTTTATGGTTCAGCACCAAATGGGATATAATTTCAAACCTGGAAAATACAAGCTCGCTAAGGGATATGATTTAATAGCATATCATCCAAATGACATGGATGAATTTACTCCGAGATATTTGATGTCAGAGCTAAATGACAATTCAACTTTCGTCATGAAACGCGTAAAAAATAGAGACGGAACGAAAGAACAAAAGCTTATGAATGCGGATGACGTAGATAGGGAAATTGTTGAAAACGGTCTCGGAATATATGAAATGCCAGCAGATGAGGTACAAGAAACTCCACAGGAAGAAGTTCAGATACAACCAGACATGGAAGAAATAGTTCAGCAACAACAGCTAGAAGAGCCTGAAGGAAACGAACAAGTCCCTCCTTTGGAAACTAACTTCACAGAACCAGATGAAGATTTGGAACAGCCGAAAAATCTTGACCCTCAACAAGTGTATGCGGAGAATATGGAATCTTTCCAAGAGTCTAAGAAAAATTCGGCTGACATAGTAGAAGAATATCGAAAAATGTTCGCCGACATACAAAAGACTCCAACATCAGATGAAAATATTCAGCAAAGAATGGAAGAACTGAAAGAAAATGTACGCAAATACAACAATCCTTTTTACTTACGAGCATTTAACGTTCAATCTTCGGATGAACTCGGGTGAAAATAAAAGGTTAAATTTCAAGAAAACATATAGAAATGAAACATTGTTTAAAGTTCATTCAGAACCTAACCAAGATGGAAACAAACCTACTTTTGTTTCTGCAGACGATGGAACTACAATGAGATGGGGTCATAAAGCTAATCCGGATAGGTGGTTCATAAACTTACAACCTCAATTCCAAGAAGTTGTAGACGCAATGGAAGCGAATGGTGAACGAGATATAGCTGGTATTTTCAGCGCGGCTTTAATGCCATTGAAAGATATGAAACATGCAGATATTTTGGACCAGTATGAAATGAACATGGCTGATGGAAATATAACACCTGACGTTCTAGAACATTTATCTCAAAGAACTACACAGAACCATAGAGATGGTATATTTGGTGAAGAGTTTAGAAAGAAAGTTAGGGAGAGCGAAGGAAGAGAACCTATTGTACATGACCTTGCAAACGAAAGTTTACAAAATGTCATAAAAACTTACTTTGCAGACAATGAACTGAGAAGGGATGAATATTTAAGAAAACTCAAATGGACAGTACCAGATGAAATGTTAGTATTGAAAAACATGTTCCTTGACAAAATAAAACCAACTACAGAAATAAACGACGCAAGACTGAAAGATTGGGTAGAAGCTTTCCCATCACAAAAGATATAGTTGGTAACATGGAAAGAAAACCAGAATGGCTACAAAAACATATATTTGGAAACGAGCATATTCCATATGGACAGGCACTGTTTGAAGAGCTTGAACCGGAAACTCAGGAAAGAGTCATGCAAACAATACGCGAAGACTCAAATACAGACTATGACAAACTCTTTCTAGGATATAGGTTACCTGAGATGGGCGACCAGAGCCAAAAGGCAAAAAGGACATGGGAAATTTGCAACAACTAGATGAACATAATGCAAAGATGCAACAACTTCAAGCAGAGGGCAATGAAGGAAAAAGAAGAGTTAAAAACTCAGTCAGGAAGAAAGTAAAGCTTGGTCCACGTGGGTTCTATTATGACATATAAATCCAACTATTCTATATTTTTACCCATATGAAATGTACGCCGCTCAGAATATAACGCCAACAGTTTTGGATGCCATAATGGAAATGTTTCCGAATGGTATAACGAATGCGACAATGCCATTAGAAGGTCAGAAATAGTTCCTGGAACTTACGAATATACAACTGCTGTTTCTTATGGAAACGTAGGTGAGTTTGGAGAAGGTTCTTCAACAACAGTAGATATTGCATGCGACAGGTTTCATATAATTTCTATTGACAACTCATTCTTATACGTGGAACAAGACATTGAAATAAAACCTTCTGCCAAGTTGTCTGACAAGAAAGGTTGCAATGGAATTTTCTATGTCGGATACCAATATGCTCCAGAAGTTTTCATGGGATATAAGATATATTCTAACTCTGACTTAGTTCAAACAGTAACATGGGCAAACTATGAATGGTTCGCTTTGAGAAACTCAGTACAACCACAAGCTAGAGAACAAACAGACCAGTATGCAACTATTGAGAAAATAAGAAGACTTGACCCTAACGTTCCAGGAGTTTATGTTGACCTTTCTGGACAAAATGCAGCAGCAGTAACCAAAGTAAAATTGAAACTTAGAGTTCCTTTGTCATCTTTCCTCATCTTCAGGTTTTTAAGATACTTGCCAAACTGGGCAGGAAAAATTTCTATCGAACTTACTCCAAGCAAAAATAACTTAGTCATTGCACCAACACAAGACCCATTCACTCTTACAGAAGTAGTGGGAACAAATAAAATGTCATTCGCCGACTTTTGCAAAAACAAAGTTGACTTAGACTTTGGTTTCTCAAACCTCAACACTGAAGTAAACTATTATTTCAATGCTGCTGGAGATGCTTGGGACCCAGTTAAGTTCACATGCGAAAAATTTGAATGCAAGAGAATAGAAAGCAGACTTGCAGTCTATATGTTGGACCCAGATATTTCAAATGCTTTAGCTGCCAAATATATTGCAGTTCCACTTATGTTCCCTATACACCAAATATCTGTCAAAGACTTTGCAGGTGAAGTTGGAAACCAAAGTGCTGACCCAGGTGCAAGAACAGATATTGCCTTAACAACTGCAATGAAACATGCAGATACTATGTTTGTACTGTTCAGACGAACTATAAGTGACTATTCTTGCTTCTACAACCCTGGTATTAAATACCATATAAACATAGATGGCAAATACTATCCAAGAGAAGAATATTCCACAGTTGAAGATATGAGGTCATACAACTTGACATTAGATGCTATGAACTTTAACAACAACTTCACAACAACCATTAACCCTGAAATGCAAAGTTCTATTATGCCATATGTGAAAGTATGGACCATACAGGAGCTCAAAAACTCAATATACAAATGGAGACCGTTCAAACTTTTGGCTTGGCATTCCATTTGCTGACTCAGAAGACTTTATGGGTGGTATTTCAACTGTTGGTACTGTACAAATACAATATACTGGTGACAGAGACGGTCCAGATGAATTGAAAGCAAAGAAGTTTACAAAACCAATAGCACTTTTCACGGAAGATGCTCTTTTGAAGATTCGTTCGATGAAACCTGCTGGGCTCCTCAGATTGGTATAACGACAGCTTCCATCGAGCAGATTTTGGCAGCAGGTCAGTAAGTTGTTCTTGAACTGACTTCTCTTCCGTCAAATATGACAGTACGCCAGTTTTGATAAATATTGTATTATAAACTTACCTTTAGAAATATCGGTCAGTTTTGTTGTTATATTTTTGTCTGCTTCAAGAACTTTCACCATCTCGGTTATACCAACTTTCTTTGCTTTATGAAAATATTTTGTTCAGCAAAGACTGCTATTCTATAACATTTTCCATTGTTTGTGTAAAGAACTACTCTGTCAATGAACTTGTATTGTTTTGTGTGTGTAAACTTTGTTTTGCTTCAATTCGAAGAGATACTCAAATACGTCCATCTTTTTATTCTAAGTAAAATGTCATTTCCGAAAAAGAAGCGTAAGTGTTTCAAAAGGTTTAATGGCGGTGGCAGACGTGAAGTTAAATTCACCAACTCAAACAAACAGTCAAAGTGTTGTTGTCAATGTCAAAGAAGAGATGTTGAAGTGGGGAAACCATACGAGGACGAAGATGGTATAACAATAGTTCCTGTAAAAGAACAACCAACATACCCTGAAGTTAGCAGAGAGTTAAGTTCTGTTTGCAGATATTCGAAACGACTACCAACAACTGAAAGACAAAACTTCAAACTCAGGAGAAGATTTGTCAGGCTTTGGGTATAATGTTAAACTTGTTGAGCACAACCCTGTAAAAGTGAACTCATATGTCATTGCACCTCATGAAGTTTTGAAGAGAACTATTGAAACTTTTGACAGAGGCAGACGATATAAACATCAAAGAAATAGAACCCGACGTTAGTTGCTGTGGTGTTTCATATAATGTCATTGACAAGATATACGTTATGAAAGGAGGTGAAACGTTGAACTTAAATATAGTTTCCCAGACGTCAGTAAAAATATTTGACGACCACAACATTTCATTAAAATTTACTTGCTAAGTAAATGGCAGAAGACATAGTGGTTTATACTATTACGACTAAAAACCCTGAGTCATATAATTCTATAACAACAAACTTACAAAGTCCTCAAGGACGATATTGTAAACTGACCTTAAACACGATGACGACTAAAGCCTGTTTTGCTCTTTTGACACCAGAAGACTTTGTTGTTGTGAATGGTAAAAATACTCCTTTTGAAGATACCTACTCAGATATACCACCAACAGGTTTTGTTGACTTATTTAATACTTTAAGGACGGATGTAACATGTGCTGCAACTAGAGCAGGTTTCATTATGTTTTGGATGTCCGACTGAGTTTACTATAAACGATATGAGCTATAATACAAAACTTATATCTGGTTTTTACTACCAACAGTTTCCTATAACAGGAAAAGGTGTCATACAAGGAATGTCTATCCATTGACATTAAGCACACCAATCTTATATATTGTTTCAAAAACTTAGGTTCAAAGTGTTATTCGAATGTCGACAGAAACTACTATGACCAAAAGATACTCATGCGTATAAACAACACTTTCTCTGCTGGTTTGCCTATTGTTCATTCGAATGCAGAGTTTTCAGCTTTAGTAAACTCAAACACTTTAGCAAACATAAACTTAACCTTAGTTGACGCAAACTTTGTTCCTGTAAAACTTTTATGTCCTATGTATTGTCAATGACGGCAGAAAGTTTCGAATTGGAAGATGCAACTGGTGAAAGTATTGTATTACAAGAACAACTTCAACAACAAATAGCTCAAGAACAACAAATGCAACAAATGGAACAACAAAGTCAAGAATAAAAAAATAATATTTTTTTTATTTTTATAAAAATGTACAGAATAGATGTTTCAGATTTTTATGACTTCCAAGCATTCAGAAATATGTGTCCATTTAGAGACTATAACAAAGCAGTCGCAGAATTTGAAACGTTTAGTCATTTATGTTGACTCTGCCCCAGAATGTTATGTCATGAAAGAATGGGATGTTGTCTTTAACAAACCAAGAGCAACAATAGTTTCAGAACAAGAATGTAGACAGAAACTTAAGAAAATAAAAGTCGTACAAGTTGGTATGAAGATGTTAGATGCTTGGGATATCTTATTGTCAAAACTTGAAGATTTTTCAGTTCGAGGTATAAAGTTCTATACACCTTCTCCAAACTTCTATTCTATCTTCACTGGATATAAATACGAACAAGTAGAATGGAAAGAAAATATTATAGAAGCTTGGTTAGACCATGTCAAAGAAATTATATGCAATGGAAACGAAAGAGTCTATGAGTATATCTTATGTTGGTTTGCAAACATCTTACAACATCCAAGTGCTAAGAATGAAACTGCTCTCATTATAATTGGAAAACAAGGAACAGGTAAGAACACATTCTTTACAGATATCTTATGCAAACTGTTAGAGGGCTATTCGAACCCGAATATGACAAACTTAGAAAACATATGTGGCAAGTTTAACTCCTCAATAGAGAATATGAAACTTATAGTATGTAACGAACTTCAAAGTATAGATACAACAAAAGTTTTAAACTCAGATGCTTTGAAGAGTCTTATAACAGACAAAGTTGGAGTTGTTGAAAGAAAGTATAAAGACCAAAGAGTTTGTAAATGTTGCAAACTTCATTATGGTTTCAAACAATACTGTTCCGATGAAGTTAGAAAGTTCTGACAGAAGATATGTAGTTGTCAGAACGTCAGATTCTCATATGCAAGATACAGAATATTTTGACGACTTAGCAGAAACTTTGACATCTGACTTTTACAACCACTTGTTCTCATATTTCATGACATTAGATATTTCAAAGTTCAATCCAAGGACAAATTCCACATACCGAAGAAAGACAAACATTGTTAGAAGCAAACAAGAGTGTATATGAACTGTTTATATCATGAAACTGACTTTGTGTCATTAGATGAAAGGTCATTGTACGATTCGTATAAACAATATTGTCAAGAATATGGTTATATGACAGCGTCTAAACGAACATTCTTGGCAAATGTCAAAAGTCTTTTAGATGTTCAGAACGGCGTATATACAAAGAAAAATTTTTCTGAGTAAATTTTAAAAAAAATATATATTTTTATCCGATAGAAAAGATGACAGAAAAATTAACTTTTTACATAGCGCCAGACCCTTCTTGCCCACATCCTTTTAAGCCACAATATATAGACATAGAACTAAATAGAGAAAGCGAAATTCTACAAACAGAAGAAACATATAGAGACCTAGATAACGAAAATGGATATGCGCCTATTCTGGTTAGATTGTCCTTATGAAATGTATGAAAAAAGGCTTTATATGAAGAATATAGAAAATATTGTTATGAAAACAATAAAAGACCAAGCTCTAGAGAAAAATTCTATGCTGGTATAAAACATCTTTTCAAAGTTCGGAATGGCAAATATAGAAAGAAATAATTTTTCTGAGTAAATTTTAAAAAAAATATTTTTTTATCCGATAGAAAAGATGACGAAATATATTTCAGTAAATAAGTACATGACAGAAGTCAAAGATAAGTTAGCTCCATTCGCATATTTGAATGTTTACTTCTACAATTTTGAAAAGTCTACATTTGACAAAATTTGGAACATTGCACCAGTTAAGTTTGCTGTTGTTAGAAAAAGTGGTGCAACTTTTGAAGACTTAGACATAGAAGGTTTGTTAGCAGTCAAAGAAAATTTTGACAGAAAGTTCTCAAAACTCGAAGAAGGCAAAGCATACAAACTTGTTATACCTTATGAACCAAAGAAAGCAGACGACTATGAATATTATGAGTCTAAGATAGTTGAAGTTCAAGGTAAATTGGGTAAAAAGATTTTAGAGTCTAAGCCAGTGTTTGCCCCTAAAGAGGAAGAGAACATTGACATTGACCCAGAAATGTTCTAAAAATAAAATTTTATTTTTACATGTCAAATTTCTTTTTCTCTGGAACTGGTTCAGGTTCTTTCTTCTCTTCTACTTTCTTTTCTTTCTTTTCTTTCTTTTCTCTCTTCTTCTCTTTTCTGTGGAGTTATGTCAAATTTTCTCAGAACCATATTTATGTAAAAGTTCTTGTCCTTTAATAGCTCTTCTATTCTGTTTTCTATTTCATCTTCAAGAACAGCGCATGTGCCTTCTTTGCATTTCTAAGAACTTTTTTGGACTTCATCTTTCCAATCGGCGTCATCTCTGTCAACAAGTCTGTCATTGACAAATTTTAAGACTGCTCTTTGTAATGTTTTATGGTTCTTGTCATATTCCCAGAAACAGAACTTTAGAACAAATTCACCTTTCTTGTTTACACTATGTAAGATTTTATGGTCGACAGATGTTTTGCTGTCGAAAAGTTTGTCTCGAATATAGATAGCGAAATCGCTAGACATTTTCAAAAAGATAAAAATTTTTAATTTTTCTAAAAATATGTTAGAAAAAAAGTTTGCTGACTTGACAAGAAATTTGAGAATGTTTTAAATAAGAACAAGAGGAAGTTGGAAAATGCTCAGATAAAACCCATACATGACAAGTTCCTATTTGCTCAGAATTGGTATAACAGGTCTAATTGCACCACCTGGGTCGGGTAAGACTTTCACTTATCTTAAAATGGCTGCACAACAACAAGAACTAGATGAGAAGAACCCATTCTATGAGTTAGTTGTCATTTGTAGTACTTCTGGTCAATTTGACCAAACCGTCAATTCGTTCAAAGATATTATAAAAAAGTCTAAGTTAGTATGTATAAAAGATACTGAGTTGTTAGATTGGATAAAGAAGTACCAAAGAAGGGTTTTGAAGTACAATGCTATAAATGAGTATATAAATTCTAAGTTTAAAGACCCAAATGAGGAAATGCAGAGAATATTAGAGAAGAAACACTTCAGAAACAAACAGAAAGAGATAGAATACATTTCGAAGAAATTGCAATCTTACGATTGGAAGACATACCCTCACAGATGTCTTCTTATCTTAGATGACTTTGCTTCTCATCCTTTGTTAAAGAACAGAGAACAAGACATGTGTCGAATTCTTAAGAAGCTCAGACACTTTAACATCTCAGTCGTAATATGTGTACAGACAGCAAAGAGTTTAAGTAAGGATGTTAAAAGAATACTTACTGACATTATACTTTTCCCTGGATTGTCCGAAGACGATTTCATGGAACTTATGAAAGAGTCCATGGCAGGTAAGTTTGACAGACATGAACTATGGGAGAAGTACAAAGTCATACAAGACCCTCATACTTCTTTCAGAATTCATATCTACGCAAACAAAGTTCAAATTGTAAAAAGTCAAGCGTAAAAAATGTAAGTGTTTTAGTCTTAGTCTGCTTGTGGTGCTGGGGCTGTCGGTTCTTCTGGCTTTGGAAGACATTCAGGAAGAGGAACGTCGGACATTCGTTTGTGTCCTGTCGGATGGAAGAACTTTTCCAGTTGTCGGGAAAAATTTTTCCAGTTGTCGGGAAATTTTTTTCCTGTCTGAAGGAAAATTTTTTCCTGTCTGATGGAAAAATTTTTCCTGAAGTTCGACCAAAAAGTTCTCAATTTTCGAAAATTTGAATGGTTTACGGACGGACAACTGGAAAATTTTTTCCTGTCTGATGGAAAAATTTTTCCTGTCGGATGGAAAATTTTTTCCTGTCGGATGGAAAATTTTTTCCTGTTGGAAGGAAGAGTTCTTCCTGTTGTCGGGAAAATTTTTTCCTGTTGGAAGGAAAATTTTTTCCTGTTGGAAGGAAGAACTTGGAATGTTGGAAGGATTTGACAAGACAATTTACTTTATAGAGCTACATGAGCCATCTTTGGTGTCAAGCTTGAAAAATAAATGGTTCATCTACTCTGCTTGTTTGAAGTTGTCAAAATACTCTGTTATTTTTTCCTTTAACAATGGCAAATCTTCTTTGAAGGTAAGAATTGTACAACCTTTAATGTCATAGTGTGTTTGAGGTAACGTATCTTGAACTATTTGTTTCACATCTTCATTCGGTGTCATTGAAATCGGTAAGTTTTCGCGATAGAACCAATTTCTGTCAGATTTGTAAATCTTAGCAAGGTCGTAAAAGCTTTTGTTGTTTCTTCTGACTAAATGCAACATAACCATATCTTTATCTTCTTTCATTTTCCATCTCTTCAGTATAAATCATATACTTATAGTTCTTTTCCTTTCCTTTTGCGTACCGAACGTGGTATTCTTTCTGAATGTTTTTTGTCTTCTTTCATCATATCTTCTCTCTGCTTTGCTACAAAGTTCGTCAAGTAGCATAAGTATGTAGATTGCATAACGAGCGTGAAGCCCACATTGCTATTGAACTAACTAGGAACTTATGAACATATATACCTTTTAGATGTGATGGTAAGTTTTGTCTGTCTTGGTACATCTTTTTTAAGTTCTTCATGTTCAAACTCACTGAGGAGTTCATGAGTGCTATTTAATTCAAACCAGTCTTGTGGTTTCTTAGTGTCTGGAGCAAAACATGCTGTCAAAATACTTTGCATTTGGTACATATCGTCTTTGACCGAACGAATGAGACGGAGTTGTTTGTTAAACTGAACCCACTCATATTCTTCATTTATAGCTTCATGGACTATAACTGTTGTTGTGTTCTCTGATGTTGACATATCTGTCTTTACATACAAAATAAAAAAAATATTTTATAAAAAACTAACTTTATTTTTTCTATCTTAAGGAAATTCATGATTTTCATATGGAATCTCTTCTCTCAGTTTTCCGAGGGAAGCAAGCATATGCCATTTTACTCAGATTTTTGTGCTGAATTCAGCAAAAATATAATTTAGGGTAGAAGGTTAGATCTAACCTGTCTTCTACCCTCTTTTCTACCCCAGTTATTTTATAAGCGTTTTTACATGGTAAACGTTATGAATTCGTGAGACTCTAACAGTTTGTAGCTTCTATTTCTTCTTTTAGTACATCGAATGTTTTAACAATGTCGAAAGTTTCTTTATATTTCTTCTTGACGTCAGATAGAAGGAAATCTTCTGCTGTTGGATAGTTTTGTCAAGACTTCATTGTAAATGACCAAAAATATATTTTATGTTAGCATGTTAGATCTAACATGTTTTCTAACATGTTTTTTCACATGGTCTAAAACATTACAAAAACTCATTGAATTTTCAAGACTTCATCGAACTTTAATGTTTTGTCAAAACTTCTTCGTACATGTTTTGTCAAGACTTCTTCATCGTAATGAGCGTAAATCAGACAAAAATATATTTTAGGGTAGAAGGTAGATCTAACCTGTCTTCTACCTCTTTTCTACCCCAGTTATTTTATAAGCGTTTACATGGTAAACGTTATTTTACATTATGACACGAAGTAAAGGTTGACACTTCGTCAAAAAAATCCCTGAAATCATATCTTACATACAAAAAATACAAAAAAATGACACTAACTTATTTTCTATCTTTCACAAAAGACCAAAAATAAACGCTTTACATGTATTTTTCAGCAACTTCGTCAAATAATTTTATAGCTTTATCTATCTCATCTACTTCAAACGTTTCTTTACCTTTTATGGGAGCACCATACATTTTCTCAAACTTTTCAAGTAGTTCTGTTTCTGCAGCTCTCATATCATTAACCAACACAACCTTGACTATTATTGACTGTACTGTCATATCTTAGAGTTATTATATGTCCTTCCTATCTTATATCTCTTTGTATTGAAGTCCTTCGGTTTCTGAACGATGTAAAGTAAGCCTTCACTGCAACGTTCCGTATCGAAGAACCATATGTTATGAAGTTATATCCAACAACTGGGTCTAACCATAACAAAACTATTGGTATAAGACTTTTGTCGATGAGATATGCTGCAGTTCCATAGAATTTTACCGATATCATAAGCTCAGGATTTCTTGTCAAAAATTTTCTGAGTAGAAGCAATTTTAACCCAGTGGTTTGTTTTCTTTCCAAATGGAGATAAAATGTCTGACAAAGAATATTTGTTGTATTTCTTTGAGTATCTTACGTTTAAATCACCAATTCTAACCACTTTGGTGTCATTGTCTATCTTTCCAACTGTTTCAAACTCATTGTTTGTCATATCTTTCTTTAAGTCAGCATAGTCGTTTCGCATACGTTCTATCTCTTTGACGGAGTAGTTATATCTCCTCATTGCTGCTTTACATTTAGAACATTGCGGGTTCATTTTTGCGTTATATTCTGAAACCTTACCTGCTAGTATGACTAAGGCGTCAATTGCTCTCTTTAACTCAAAAGTTGCGGGTTTTATCTGTTCATTCCATATCTTACCTCTTCTATCTTTATCTCTTATCTGCCATACACATTTTGCAACTAACGAAACAAAGTTATCGTAGGTCTTAAATTCTTCAGATTTGTATATGTCAGAGATGTTCTATTATACCATATCGCAATCTTTGTCCATGACTTGTGGCGGTTGCAATGAAATCCAAGAAACTCATAGTTTACCTTTCGTATGAACTTCTTTATTTCTACTGAGTCAGTTGCTTTGACTTCTATTTCATC
The DNA here is from genome assembly GCF_026262505.1 of Trichomonas vaginalis G3. Taxonomy (NCBI): domain Eukaryota; phylum Parabasalia; order Trichomonadida; family Trichomonadidae; genus Trichomonas; species Trichomonas vaginalis. The sequence goes on from NC_067206.1 coordinate 33,695, forward strand.
GAATTCTGGAATAGTGAGTTTTTGTTGTTGGATTTCAGGAAGTTTAGGTAGATGGTCAATAATATCCTGCATTTCATAAAGATATTCTTCATCTGTTTCATCTTTTGCACTACAGTTTAGATCTCCTTGGAGAAGTTCTTGCTTTATCTTCTGGATTTCTGTCTCAAAAGTATATGAAGAAGGAATGAAGCTTTTCATTTCTACTAACATTGAAGTTGGGTTCATGACTAACGAGTTTGGTGCTGTTGTTGTTTGAACTGTTGTTGTGCCGATTGTTGACATTTTTATTTTTTTATACAAAATAAAAAAAATAAATAAAAATAAAGTTAGTTTTATTTTTTATTTCGGGGAAATTCATGAAAATTCAAGAGGGTAGAAAAGAGGGTAGAAAGGAGGGTAGATCTAACCTTCTACCCTAAACATTATTTTTGGGTCCTTTACGCTCATTACGATGAAGTTTCGACAAAACATTTACGAAGAAGTCTTGACAAAACATTTACGAAGAAGTCATGAAAATTCAAGAGGGTAGAAAAGAGGGTAGAAGACAGGTTAGATCTAACCTTCTACCCTAAAATATATTTTTGCTGAATTCAATAAAAATAAATGGTTCATTTACTCACAATATTTTTTTACAAAACGACCCCAAACTTTTAACTTCTTTTCTGCAGCTTCTAATGCTATCTTAGCGAGTTCATATTCTCTAAATTCTCTCTTTAAATCTTCTTGTTCCCATTGGTCTAGTTCGTATGGAGAATCTCTATAACCATAACATATCTCACGTTCATGTTCTAATTGTTTTTCGCACATTTTTCTAACTTCTTGTTCGAACAAAGGTTTAGCATTCTCTACTGTATCTTCAAGTTCTTCTTCATCTAATTTCTCATGAACTTTCTTGTCTATGGAGTCCATAATTTTTCCAACTGCTATACAATATTTTGGAGAAGCCCACATTGCAATATAGTTTACAAGTCTTGGGTCTACATACATTCCTCTAACCTGTTTGATTTCATCCGGAATTCCTGCATGAATTTTGTATAAAAAGCAACCCGCTGTTTTCCGCGGGTTGGTATATTCTTCACAAAATGCCTTAAAATACTCTTCCCAGGACTTATTTTCCAACAACCTTCTAAAGTCTTTCCTAAACTGCTGACACATCTTTGTTGCATTTATATAACCATCCTTGTCTCTACGTAAGACTTCAATACCGTTGTAAGTGCCTTTTGTGAATGTTTCGCCATTAGATTTGTTCGTGAACGTTTTTGCTTCGACTGACATTACTGTTCTTACAATAAAAATAAAAAATATTTTTTTAAAAAAACTAACTTTATTTTTTCTATCTTAAGGAATTTCATGAAAATTCACCTGTTGAATTTTGTATAAAAAGCAACCCGCTGTTTTCCGACGGTTGCTATATTCTTCACAAAATGCTTGTTTTGAGGTCGAGCCACTTTTGGCTCCACCTCTTTTTTCAACCAAAACTCATTTTTCAATACTTTTTCAGCACTTTTCCGTAGTTATATATGAAAGACAATTCGAGATAAAAGTCGTAGTATAATGGAATAATATGCTGCACACCGTTTGTTGTGAACCAGACTTGAAAGTCAGAGAAACTGTTACTAGGTGGTTCGTAGAATTTAGAAGCAAAGTCATAAAAGTCCTTACCGATACATAGAAAACTGTTGTTGCTTGAACTGAAACTTGCATGACACATGACATTTTGAGGGTCAAACACATTTCTATAAACTGTCAAATCTGTTGGTGGGCGTATAAATTTAAACGGACCGTCAGGTGGTAATGGTTCGTTCTGGTTTAGTAACCGAAGAAATTGTGCCCAAGAACGTTTGTCTACTTCCCAAAATAAAAACTGTGTATCTCTTGGAGGGTTATTTTCAATCCTTTGAAATGAAACTGTGGAGTTCATCTTGTCATATTCTAGTTTCAGATAGTATGTTCCATTTAGTAAAGAGTCGTATTTTTTTTGAAATTCCCAATAATATTTGTTTATTTGAGTTTGAAAGTCATTTAGAGTTTTTTCAAGACTTTCGTCTGAACGAATTGTAAAGATTCTCATTTCGTCAAATTTGTCTATTAGACCATCAGAACCTTCATACTGCCCATGAAAATATACTGCGAACATAAACGCGTTAGTTCTATTTGAAAACAAAACTCTTCTAAATCCTATTGCCTTTGCATCTGAAGGACTTTGAAGCCAACGAATTGGATAGTCAAACCTGTAAGCTCGGGATGAAATTTCTTCATCTGAAATAGTCCTACCAGTATTTGTAAAGATATAGTCTAACGGTTTTGTATCTGCTACTTTTGTTCTTTGTTTTTCAACCTGAAGCATTTAATATATGTAAAAATATATTGTTTTAAAAAATGTTTTAAAATGGTATGCCATATAGCTTCTTGAATTTGTTAAGATATAGTCTAATGTATTTTCCATCTGTATCTCTAGCGTTTACATAAGCATAGCCCGCCTTAGTAAAACATACTTGTAATTTCCTATAGTTTACGCCGGTATAAAAGTAGAAAGAGTCTTGTTCTTCGCTATAGTAGTAAAACTCCAACCTATGCCTGCCATAGTCTGTAATTTCAATTGTTTCATCTTCTAGTTCGTCGACAAATTCGAATACAATATCTCGAAATTTGCTTTTGTTCTTATTGTTTTCAGAACGAGTGACCCAGCGTAAGTTTTCAAGTCTATTGTCGTTTCTTATACGGTTTATATGGTCTACAAAAGGTAGATTGTTAGGGTTCGGTATAAAATGAGTTGCAATGACAACATGTTTAAAATAGTTTTTTCCACTCATATCCATAATAGCATATCCGTCATTTCGCTCCCATCCGCTTAAAACTCTTTTTGTCTTTTTGTTTCTGACTTCAAATGACTCACAACAGTGAATTTCATATTTCTCATCTAACAAACAAGTTTCCCAACGGTCTTCTCCAACAAACTCAGCGTACATTTCAAATAAAATAAAAAAATATTTTTTTTAAAATATATTGTTTTAAAATGGTATGCCATTTCATATTTCTCATCTAACAAACAAGTTTCCCAACGGTCTTCTCCAACAAACTCAGCGTACAGTTCAAATAAAAAAATATATTTTTTCTTTACTTTACATAACCTCCTGCTACCAGAAGTCTTTGACGCCAACCCATACCAGCTAATGAAGGTTGACTTGGTTTAGTAGTATTGAAACTAAACTTTGTTTTTGGTTTATCTTCAGTTTTTGGTTTTTCTTCTTCTATCGGTTTTTCGTCACTTTTCGGTTCCTCTGACTTTACTTCACTTGCAGGAACAGTTGTGTCGTCAACATCTTCATAAATATCATATGCCATTTGTTTTTGTTTTCCTTTCAACTTTTTGTGTTTGTTGTAAAGTTTAGAATATTTCGACTCTAAGTCAATGAGATGTTCTATAATGAACTGTTGGTCAGTGAAGTAAACTTTTCCATCTGTTGTCTCGAAAGCTCCTTCAGACTTCAATATTTTATTTGTGAGAGTCTGTTTCTTTTTTGAGATACTAGCTGTTCCATTTCTATGAAAAGTGACTTTATAGTTAGGGTTTGTATTTCCAGACCTGGCACTTTCTATTATTGAATTTTCTCTTCATCTGTAAGTTCTTTGACAGGTTTTGACAATGGTTCTGAACTTTTTGTTTGTGGTGTCAAATCTACCGTTTCAACTTCTTCGGTCATTTCATCTCAGTAAAAAATTTTAGTTTGGTTTGTTTTCAACTGGTTGTTGTTGTTTTTTAAGTCGCGTCTAAAACTTCCTGAGGTATAGGAAGAACTTGACAAACACGTGGTGTAACTGCTGGAAGTCGACAAATCCATCTTGAACCCATTTGTCTCAATGCTGTATTGTTCATTTCATCTCAGTAAAAAATTTTACATTCCCCAAGTTTGAGGCGGTTGAGGTTGGTTATTGTTTACCCATTGTTGTGCATGGTTATATCCTCTGTTAAAGAATCTTTCACCTTGGTCCATATAGTGTCCTGCTTGGTTATAGTAGTCATTTGCTTTGTTATAATAGTTTCCTGCTTGTCTTCCTACATTGTCCATCCATCCTTGAACTTTTCCTCTTGTTTCAGGATTTGGAATAAGATTTGTTGCATCTCGTGCTACCTCCCAACCTTTCTGTACAGTTTGTATAATAGGTTGTGCTTTCTCTTTAAGTATACCTAATGTACTCAAAATCTTCCTTCCAATTCCAAATGCACCTCTGGCTAGTGTTCCCACTGCGGGCAAAAATCTGGATGCAACTCCTGCTAATGCGCCAAATAAACCCATTTCTTATGGGTTAAAAATGACGAATTCAAACAAGGACCCGTATGTTTCTAAAGCAACAAAGAAAGCACTCATGGTAAAAAATCTTTAGTTCAACACCAAATGCTTGGTTTATGGATATCTTGAAAACATTCCGAGGTATAGAGAAGATGGACCACCATACTGGCTAATATTTGTCGGTCAAAACACAAGATACTGTGAAGCCATACCATTACAGTCCAAAAATATTTTAGATGTGAAAACTGCTTTGACAATATTCGTTGACAAATACCATCCAACAAAACTGACATCTGACTGTGAAAGTTCTTTCAAATCAGACGATATTAAAAACTATCTGCGTTCAAAAAATGTAAACCAATATTTCATTGTCGACCAAAACCATTCTGCTCTTGGTGTCATTGACAGTTGTATAAAAATCTTAAGAGACTTAAACCAACCACAAGGTGGTGAAGCAAATGAAATGTCATATGACGACAAGTATAGACATTTCTCCATGGCAAAGATGAGACAAGTTTTAAATATTTACAATAGCCGTAAACAAAAAGGTTTGGGAAACCACTCCCCCGAAGAAATGAAAAACAACCCGACTTAGAGAAAGACTATATATTTAATAGTTTAGTCAAAAGAGACAAACAAGAAAGAATGCCAGGCTTCAAACTTAAGAAAGGTGACAAAGTAAAAATAGAAATACCTAAACGCGACCCATATGAAAATACTATTGACTATGACAACAATGGGAACTCGACAGGTACACGCATTCGTGTTCGTAAAAATAGAAGAAAGTATACAAGAGAATATTATGAAGTTTTAGGCAAACATGGCAAAATGTACAGACTGCAAGCAGAAGATAAAACTACTATTGTCAGACCTCGTTTCAAACTTGTTAAGGTTCAAGGTGGTATACTTTCAAAGACAGTTCCTAACAAATATAAGACAACTCCTGACGAATATGCTAAAGAAGTTGAAAATGACGACTAAGCGTTTCTATACCATGCGTAAACTGTCATGTAAGGTGGCATGTAGTCTTTACTTTGTCCCGTTGTTTGCGTATACCCTGAAACGCGATGTGTATGGCTTCCTCCTACCTCAGTGTTACTCCAGTAACAATTTATAGCAAACTTAACGTCCTCTTTAACATCATATCCTTTACCTTTTGTCATTCCTGACCAATCCCAAAATCTATGACTATGCAAACCTGCTTCAGATGTACTTAAATTTATGTAGTGACTGTGCGCAGGTAAATTTGCACCTGAAATCGTTTTACTTCCACCTGTTTCCTTTGAAGAGTTTGCACAATACAAAAACCTGTCGACTATTTGAGTCCAAGTTCCAAAACCAAGTACTACTTCTGGTCTGGTAGAGTTCATTGACGTGTAAATAGAACCTATAGGATATACTGTTTGAAGTATTTCTGTCTTTAATGTTTGAAGCTCTGTTTTGTCTGCTTTCTTATATAACTCATCGTTAACATATGTTTTGTCAGCTTTTTTATCTAACTCATCGTTAACATATGTTTTGTCAGCCTTTTTATCATATAAATCTTGAGCAGTGAATTTAACATTGTTTTCATCCTCCATGACATAGACATTTCTACATCTAGTGTATTTCATCGTTGTTATGTCTTCATCCGATGTTAAACCTTGTGGAAAGTTAGGAGGTTTCCAATTTAATACATCCCCACCAGTTCCATCAGGTTCTTCAACCGTTCCTGCAATATTTTCTATACCAACAGTTGCGAAGAAATCGTGTGTATGTCCAACGTCACTTTTCTTGTTTAAGGTTTCTTGTAAGTTTGTAATATTTGCAATGGTATGTGTATGAGTCTTTTTAGAATATTCTTTGTCAGCTCTTGTCACTTCACTTGACATTTTATTGTCAACATATGTTTTATCCGCTTTGTCATCTAACTTTTCTTGAAGTTCATCTACGTCATAGATGTTATGTGTATGATGTTTTTGTGGGTATGCTCTATCTGTCCATGCGAAAATATAGTCTTTTGTTGCATCTACATACTCTTTGTCAGCTTTCTTTTCAACATCTGCTTTTGTTGCATATGTTGCATCTGCTCTGTCATGTTCTTCTTGAACTTTTTCAATGACATACTCTTTGTCAGCTTTGTTGTCAACATCTGCTTTCAAAAGAAGTTCTTTTATAGGCTTCTCGTTTAAAGTTCCTTTTGTTGGATTTATACAGACAGTATGGTTCTTACTGTCTTGAAACAGAAACTCGTCTGTCATTGGGTTTAATGTCAGTTTTAAGTTTCCTTCTTTCAATGACTCAGATATCTTAGAATAGTTTGAAAAGTTTGTTGTGTTCTTATTTAGAGCTTGCAAAATGAGTTGTCGGTTGTGTTGTATTTCTCTCATAGACGCTGTTTCTTTCGACATTTTTATTATAGATAAAATATGCTTTCAATAGAAAAAGAAAATTCAAGAGTTGCTACAACTAAACCATTAGATGAACTTTTTACGAATGTCGGTCAAAAGTTTGAGACAGAGACCGTAAAGCATGAAGGCTATCGTTTTGACTACCCACTAAGATGGTTAAGAGACCCATCCGTCACAAAAGCTATTGGCTTTCGTAGAATGAAGTTCATTTCAGAAGCCATACATGGTTTCCCATTTACGGTCGGTTTGAAGTTCGATACTATAACAAAGAAAAACGTATGTATGAGAAATTTGAACAGGGAAAACTTTTACAAGTTAGTTTGCTTGTAAACTTAGAAACAACTCTTCAAGCTTTTCAAGAAAAAATAAACGATATCTATATCGAATATGCAAACCAGTATAACATTGACGAAGGAGAATACCATCTCGATATTATTTATGACAGGAAAAATGCAACTGTTAAAATCAATAAAATAGAAGACCTTGGAGAAAACGTTTATATTTCTACAAAATATAACAACTTGGCATGGTATAGATTTATGAGGATGTTAAATCAGCCTGCAGCATATCCAGTACACCCGGACTATTATGAAGTCGAAAACCCTAATGGAACATATGAAAATGTTTTCGACCAAGATGCTATTATTGTTCATGCTTCATTTTCTGGCGCCCAAAACTCTTCTTATGCTTGGCAAATGACTTTTACGAAAAACCTACAAAGTTATACGAACCACCAAGTGGAAGTATTTCAGACTTTCAAGTATGGTTTACTACAGATGGAAGAAAAAGAATAATTCCATTATACCATGCGTTTTACTTAGAACTTAGTTTCATATACAACTACTATCGAACGGTAAAAATATAATTTTTAATACGGTGAGGTGTTGGATTTGGTTGCCAACTAGACTGTGGTGCAGGTTCAGGCTGTTGTATAACAGGAGCTTGTTCTTCTGGTTCAGGGTCTTTAGGTATAATACCAACAAACTGACCTACTCTTTTACCAATATTTTTGACTCCGTTCCAAATTCCTCTTCCTACGGTTTTTATTCCATTCCATATACCTCTTCCAACATTTCGAAAGAAGTTTCCAATACTACTGAAGAAACCCATTTACTATATGTAAAAATCTAATGTCCGCCTAGTCTCTTACGTTTCCTGTTGAGTTCCATAGCATTCTTTAACTGGAGCTCATACATTCTGTTTCTCCTCTGGTAGAAACATATTCTGGGTCAACTCCTGTGTTCGCGTCATCTGCATAAAGTTGTTTATATCCGACTTCAGGGTTTGTATAAAACTCTTTCCATCTCATATTTGCATACCATGGTGGCAAACCTAACGCAGCTCATTTGACATGGCAGTTTGCATTTGTACATCTGTTGGCACTTGACCATAGTTTGCCATTGCAGTTTGTATTCTAACTTCATTTGGAATATTCTCTGGTTTGGTTGTCCAGGTTGCTGTGCATTCGCTAAGTTCTGTGCGTCCATTTAATATTAGATAAAAATATCTCTTACGAGTACATATACTGAACATTTGCAGGCATTGGTTCATCTTCATATTCTCTGTACTTTTCTGCCACGTCAAATAAATAAATGACACAATGGAAAAAACCTAAAACAAGTAGTCCTATTTCAAACCACATTTACTTACTAATAAAATTTCTTTGTTATGACACTTTCTCCAGTTTATAGGACCTCTCTCATATTCTATCTTATCGTATCTAAACTCATAGTCATGTATGTCCTCTAACCATCTCATAACGGTTTCCAAACCACTTTTATCGGATGTAAAGTAAAAGCATGGATGGTTATGTAAAACGTCTAAAGTTTCTAAAGAGTCTCTCAAAGTCCAGTCTACTTGGTATTGAAAATCCATGTGTTATAGAACGGTGGGTCCACTATAAAGAAAACATTTTCCTTGTCTTTATATTTTTCATACAAATCTGTCCAATGACATCTCACAAACTCTATACCCTCAATATATTTTTCTATGTCCTCTTTGAAAACATTTGTATAGTTAAGATATAAAACTTTTGACATAAGTGTTTCAATGTCATGAACTCTTATAGCACCACTATATAATAGTCTAGCAGATATACTATCCCAGTCTATATATTCTGCTTTTTTCAAAACCTCTCTCACAATTTTTTGTTATCTAATGGTATACGTTCCATCTTACCTATAGGTATCTTTTCTTTTAACTCTTTCAATATATTGTTTGTGTCTGGAATATGTTTGAGACGGTCCATATAGTTGTCGAAGTCATTGCATATAATCTTTGAGTCTGGAAATATTATATGGCACAAATGGGATATATAGAAACTTCCACCGAACAAATCTACAAATGTTAGACCATTCGGTAGTTTCTTAAGTTCTCTCAATATAATATCTTTACATCTACTCTTATTTCCAAAGAACGGTAACGGTGGTTTTGTAAAATTCATTTATATATAATAATAAAAATGTTTTTCCCTGAAAAGTGACAGAAAAGTGACAAAACATGAAAACATATATAATTTGTGAAAAGCGACACATTATATAATGTTTTCGACCCAGAAGAAGGCTTCTTCCCAGAAGCAATGGAGGAAGAAGAAGAGTCCTCCGAATAAAAACTTCATTTATACTAAACATCAACATCAGGGCTAGAAGGCACGAAGTGCCTGGAAGCCCCACTACCTTTTTTTTTTTTTTTTTTTTTTTTTTTTTTTTTTTTCATTTACTGTCGAAAAAGGTGCAACAATTTTTATTTCAATTTTGATGTCCGAACGATTAAAGAAATTGTTTGCAATTTTTTAAATTCTCATGAACAACTTCAAGCGGATTTTTCTCAGTAATAAAACTCCAAACTTCTCTTAATTGTGGAGAGAAATTGAAGTTTTCTTCATGCATAGTAGTTTAGTACTTTGTATTTACATTAATGTCAGAAACAGTGTTGACATATATGCAATTTAAAATCGATTCCATTTATACTTAATAATAATATGTCCAATTGTTCTATTCTTTCAAAATATAAAGCTCTACAATGGAAATTGTATAGCTTAAAATTTAATAATCTGCCCCGATACTTTGAACGATGAAAATCGTAAACCACTGCAATAAAATTAATCCTCAATTGTTGTATATATTGATATCTTACTCTCGTAAAAATCTGCAAGACCGTTTTCGCGAAAAAGTCATTTTACATACATGCGTTACTTAGTTAGGCGATTGTTCTAACCTCAACAATAAAAATAATGCAAAATACTGAAAGTCTAGATATAGTTAATAGACTCCAAATATTGCTGCTGCGCTTAAAACAAGATTTAACAAATTTGTCGATATTCACTCAACAAATTGAAATTTCATCAATAAAGCAAAAACAAAATGAGTTACAAACGGGAACATGACGAATTTATCTACTAAAAACTAATTTTTAACTAATATACAACAAAAATTCACGATTAATCCCCGAATTGCAACAAATAACTTAAAGATATTGTTTTACGTTGCTTACAAAAGTAAACTACATAAAGTTTTTGAAGTAGAACCTTTTAAATACGCTCAAATAAAAATCTATTCTAATACCTTTTCTCTTTTTTTAAATAAATATATTCTCATTCATTCCCTAAAACAAACCATTATATGAATATCATGAAATATGTCAATAAATATAAATTATAATAATAATCCAAAATATTCATATCAGATATGGGAAAAAAGACATATTTTGGAACAAGCATCAAAAATAAATAATATTTGTAATTCCAAAATTTTTTCATTTTGCAAATTTTCATGGAAAATTCATATTTCTTCTCTTCATTTTCAAATTTTTGAATTTTTTTTGGAATTTTGAATGAAGAATTGAGAAACCTAATATAGATGGTTGTTATCTCATATGTGAATATGTTCGTTTTATTTCACAATTTGGAATTTTCTCATATTTTCTGGTGAAATTGAGTTTCTATCACAAGTTTAGATAGCATATTTAAGGACAGATTACATGAATTTATATTTTCATCAATATGGTATATTGAAATAGGAGATGCTCAATATTACAATGTCTTTCTTAGAATTCCAAATGTATTCAAATTTCCTGAAACTACAATTTCTGTAGTTACTAGCTACATATAGGAAGCAATGCACAAATGTCTAGTAGATGGTATATCATTTTATCTCGCAAAATGAGTATCTTAGGAAAAATTCTAGATACTTTTTCAAAACATACAATAACGCAAGATCTATTCTGTAAAACCGATTAATAGTACAAATATGTTTATTTGCAAGTCAAAGAATCAAATGTTAATTTTAATAATATTTCCTCGAAATCCCTCTTGCAGTTTTCTTCCATTCTTCGTCTATTAGTCACCGAGTACCTACATAGTCTAAATCCATTACCAAAATCAAGAAAGCATCGTTACGATTTTGTTGACCTACCTTTATTTTAGTGGGTATTATTCTGGCCAATGCCCATTTTTAAACGATTTAATATTGACCATATCAATAGCCGACTCAATGTAAAAATTTAGATATTATTTTTTTCGTTATTCAAACTTTGATAAATTTTAGTATAATGAATGATTTTGTTTCGTGTATGATAAAGAAATGAAAAGCTTAATTAATATCATTTTGCATTTTTTCAAGAATGTTAGAGTACATCTACATTAAAAAATCGGATTCGAATTGCGATACTGCATCAAATTGTTGCACATCTGATAAGGATCTCAAAAGAGTAAAGTTAATTTTTTTGTGTTTTTTTAAATCTTTGAACTCGAGGATATCTTAAGTTTTGAGAAAGGTACATTCACTATTTTTGACAAAATTTTAAATTTTCATGGGGTTGTAAATCTTATAATAACTAGATGAATAAGGAATGAATCCCAGTATAATGTGCATCATTATATTAAACACTATATGTAAGGCTAATGATTCTATTAACACTTATGAAGATCTATAGTATTTGAGCAGATAAATTTGATAATTTCCAAAACTCTTATATTTCAAAATTAAAGTGTGCGAATGCATTTAAATGAGAGCAAAAAGAGATTGATGCTGTTAAAACTAGGTGTTAATTTGCAATTATTTCGCATCACAAGAACTACCCAGTAAATTCGGCTATCTTTCTTTGCAATTATTCTCCATTATACATATAATATAATGGTTAAGGTTTGAAGAAAAGTTACTAGAGAATTATTGACTTTTGAAATAATGCAGAATTTTACTTGAAGAAATCATTAATTTATGAGTTCCAAATTGCTAAGCATGACGAAGGATCATTAAATTTGCTACAATTAAATACACTTATTGCAGAATTAAGATTTTTGAAATTAAAAGTTTGAAATATTGCCTTTTTGAATAAAAATTTAAATTTTATTATATAATCATGATAATATCTTATAGAAATTAAAAGAAAATATTTTAAACCATTCAAATATTTTGAATGTCTTATCAATTTAAAATATTAAAAGATAGCTTGATTTTATCATCATTAGTTGTTATCAAAGTTTTCTTCTTTTGATGAACAACAGTAAATGATTTGTTAATTACTTGTCTTCCTTTTTCGCAGCAAAATCGACAGTTATGATGATAATCTTGCTGTCAATTTTGAAACTCTCTGATTTACAAGTAAGCATTCCTTTGGAAAAGCAGTCCTATTCTGTTTTCAAGATATTTTAAAGCCTCCATTTCATACAATGCGCAGATCTATTCGAAATTGCAAGAACTCTCAAGAAAAATGCAGCAGCAAAGAAGATTCCATAGTTTCTAGCATCAAAAATTTACAACCTTAATACAACAGTTAAAGAGAAGCTCGAAAAGAAAATATTTAACCATAAAGCTGGAAACCATTCGATATCTACTATTGGATCTAATAAAAAGTTAATTATAACATATTTAACATGCTATTTGTTGACTTTGTTCCATTATATTACCATATATATCTTTTTGAAATCTAAAATATTTTTACGATTTTAACCATGTGTTGTTGAAACCATATATCAATCTTAGCTAAAGTATAGTTTATGAGTCTGTCACCATCTAACGTATGAATTTTCAAAAATGTCAAATATGTTCATTTTTTCTGTAGATTCAGCCATAATTTCACGTTGTTATACTATTCAACTATTATTTAATATTTTTATCGATTTAAATATATGATGAGATGCTTAGTTCTCCTGGAAATCGATTTTTAATCGCAATTTTAACTTTCCAAAAAAAATTCAAAAATAAAAATCCCTCTCAATTTTCTAAGTTTTATAACTCGCCAAATCTCTAGCCAAATTTTTTTTGGCCCGTATAAATATTGTTAGGCACTATATAGGGATGCTATTTATCCTATTTTCATCCCATTTTACTGTTATTGCCTAGTGAATGTACCTTTGTATAGTTAGCCACGCATGACTCATTTTTGATTTAAATCTTTATTGAAAACTGCCGATCATACAAAATTTTCAATTATCAGAAATTTTATGGAACAGTTTATACAAAGAGGTAGGGCAACGATAGAAAATTTTTGGAAAAAAAGTTCGGAGATCTTAAACGTATCATATTCCCTGCATGGTTTGGTATCTTCCGCCATTCGTTGTGCCAAACATATTGACACTTTCCAATAATTAATTTATGGTATGAGTCACAGAGTTAGATTATAAAAAGAAAGTAAATAATTGCAATTAGAAATCATATATGTCGGAAATCAAATGTTGATGAGCAGAAACCTTTTACTCATCATAAAAGAGATAAATCACTAAAGATTTGTATACATTAAAATTTGATATTTGGTGCTCGAAAACTGTCTGATGGGACTCCTCCAAAATGAACCAATCTATCGCTGAGGACCAAATTAGATGATGTGGATGGTGTATTCTCTAATTCTAACTTAGGAAGAATGGGAACAAAACGAATGACGACAACAACATGTCAAACATAGATTAAATATCTATGAATCAATAAAGTATACGTGCATTGAAGGTGATAACGATCACTTGAGGCTTATAACTCTTTGACTAAATTATGCAATAATTAAATATAATCATTTTTATATTTTTATACTGATGGTAATTAATATACTATCCTGCTTAATAAATGGTATGATCAAATTTGTTTGAAAATTTAATTATGTATATGAAACTATGTCTTCTATATAAAAATCAAAATTTTCGGACGAACCTAGATTGAACCTTTATGAAAATCTATCATTTTTGTTAATTGAGTTAATATGAATCTTTTACATATGTATATATAGCATTGATAGCTTATATAATCATGGTTTATTCCATATTAACATATTTTTTCAGTTAAATTTGTTAATAATATCATGTAACAAATTAATTCAAGATTAGAATGTCTACAAAATGCTAACAAATAAGAACAAAATACGATTTCTCGACTTAAATTTTAATATGGAGTAGTTTTTCGTTTAAATCTAATTAAAAATGAATAAAAACTTATCTTGTACTATTTTCATTCAAAGATTTTAATAATGTAAATCATGCATTTTCATAATTCAGTACAGTTCTTTTTAGAATTAAAGTTGATGAGGATGATATTTGTGATTTAAAATAATTTGTTAATGTTCACCTTTTATTCATCACCTTGTGGTATGCCCTAAAGCAATAGCATTATCAATTCTGCTGAATTGATCAACTCAAAATTCCAAAAAAAATTCAAAATTTCAAAAAAAATTAAACAATTTGAATTTTCACATGAAAAAATCAATTTCGAAAAAAATTTGGAAAATCAAAGTATTTGATAATTAGTCAAATAATCAATTTACATCGTTTTTACTCATAAAAAACAACTAATTTTTGATTTTGATATCATATTTGATAAATACTCATTCCAGAGTTGACGTAATGTATTAATTATTGTTAGAGATATTGCTTTCGCAGCAAAATTCTTATTTCATGAAAGAAAAAAAAATGATTTTATTCCAACAAAAACAAGTAAACAGATGAATGGAAACGTACTATATTTTCATAAATGTAGTAATCAGCGTGTCAGCTTTTGTTTATCATGTTCGAGTCAAAATGTATTAACTTGTAATAAGAAATATTCGAAGATTATATGAAGTATTGAGCATTCTTTGTAGAAATATTTGTAATTCATTACTAACATATATAATAAAGTTGTTTTTTTTTCCTTATTGCAATAATTTTGTCTGATTTTAATAACTTTTCATGTATACGAGTTGTGTGAATATGCATCATAATATGCGTAAATATACTTATTTGCGACGAATAATGTGGTTGCATAATGGAGGTGCTAAATTTTGATTTTTAATATGGGGCTTTGGTATGTATAATCATGTTCTTATCTCAACGTAGGAGTATTGGTGCAATATGATTAAAATTTACGAGGTTGATCTTAAATTGAATAATTCTGGAGTATAAATCACAATGCAGCTAATTCTATGTTAAAGATAGATACAGATTGTAGTAATCAATTAGGGAGTACAAATTCATTCTTTCATTTCTGTCGTATTGAGCAGAAAGGAAGAGATCATAACCCTAGGAAAAAAAGCCCAAATTTGTCACTTTTCATAGTACGTTAAACTCAATTCGCTCGGCGAATGCCGAGCACACGTACTCATCATTCAACATAATATTCTCATTCTTTGGTTATTATAGTGCCAGACAACACAAGATTTCAAAGAATTACTTGAGTTTTCAATTAATCTTAATCCGATTTTAGATTTATCGAGAACTCCATCATCACAATTACATACTTCAGTGCGGTAACTACAATTATCCATATACAGAAGGAAGTTCTTTTCGAACAACTCATTTGGAGTCTGTTTTGGAAAGAACTTCTTTCTGTCCGACTTAATTTCATAGTTCCTGATCAACCAAAAGACAGAAACCACACACTATCTACTTAGGAAAGGAGTTCTTTCTAAATCTTCCTTAAATTGAGATTTTACGAGAGATAACCCTTCTATTGCACTTAAAAATGAACATTTTGATATCTTTAGTATCACACATGGTCATATATAGTATTTCATCTACATGAATACATTCATCTTTCGAAGTCTCTCATTAAATGGGAGGCTTCGAAAGATGAATCGTTTTATTCATACAACTTTAAATCTCGAACACATTTAGAGAGTGAGTATATCATTTTATTCTTGTTTTGAGTTTATTCTGATTCAAAATTGCAGTGAAAACAGAAGTTCACACATCATATCTGAATGTGAGCTCATCTATACTTCTACGATCTCAATACCTCCACTCTAAGCATAAGAGGTGAAGTTATATAAAAATTATCAGATGCGTTGAAGTCTCAAAAGAATTGCCTGAATGCTTGTTTCATATTTGTCCAAGTAGTTTCAATGAATAAATGTATTGTTTTTTATAATTTCGATTTATTTTTAGAAAATATTCAATATAAACCTTTATTGTGTTATTTACATCTCATAAATTCTCTGTCTAAATCATATAAAAGCGCGTTTTACCCCTATGAATCAAGAAATTCATTCAATATTCATGGTATATTTATTAAATTTATACGATTTACTAATAATCAATATTATATCCTCATAAATAGCAATATATTTTGGTAATCTATGATAATCATATACAATATTTGAAATCAAATTTTCATTAGTTTAGGTTCCTTGTTAATAGTAAACCATTATATTTATTACTAATAATAAAATCTATGTGTCGTATTGAAATTCAATAAAATTACTTATTCGGTCCAAAAAAACAAATTAGATAAAATTTTTCTTTTTTTATGTAATTTTTGTTTTTCATTTTTCTCAAGATCCTAAGTTATGTTCTAACTTTTGACATCATATCCTATCATGCTAGGCTATATATTATAGCATATCCAAAAGGCAAGGAAATCTATCAGAGAAGCCTTTTTGACCTATCGTTGCCCTACCTCTTTATACAAACAAAGTCTTAAATTATGAAGAAGCATTAACAACAAAAGTATCATTTCTAAAATTAAATTTAAACCAATTCATGAAATCGGTTATATTAATATTATAGTTGATCTGATCACTTATTGTATAGTATCTGTAAAAATCTTGGTGTAAGCATTCTGTGTTCGTGTACATAGCCAAGTGTGCAAATGACATCGATCTTGGACCAGTTTGTTCTGGGTAATATCCGTTCTCTTTGACAGGAAGCATTTCCACAATTGTTGTATTTGTTCCAGAAAAGAATTGGTTATAAAAAGCTCCTCCATGAGGCCCAATTATGTATCTCGCGGTACTGAATTTATTGATTAGTGCTGAAAGTGTCTTTTCTGGAGAATTTTGATCGTGAATGATGACGTTTTCGGATCCGAAGATTTTACTGAGATGAGGGACAATGTCATGGAGATTTTGAATGATTCTACTACCTCTTCCGCCACTCCCTTTGCCTCTTGGCAGTAAAATGACTTTAGAACGTTCAGCTATCGGTATCCTCATTAGCTCCTGGTACCAGTCGAAGAAATAATGATGGACAACTCGAGTTGCAGTGCACATGATAAGTAACTCGGCACTAACTTGCTTTCCATCGCTTTGACAGTTCTGGCGCGACTTGTAGCCGAGTTTTTCTAGAGTTTCTATCGTTACTGGATTGCAGGCTGTAGAAACAACAGTTATCATTTGGGGAGAAATACCTGTGGCGAGAGAGCCAGCGGCGTAATGCGGTAACCCGTTATCAAAAAAGTGTTGGAAGTAGTTTATCTGATGGCTGCCGACAACTAAGGCCGTTCCTTTGATTTCTGGATTATTAACGGTCGTAGGCCATTTGCAGAAGTTTAGATGATGAGAAGAGTTGCTTTTGCGACAAGAATGAGCATTAGAAAGTGATGAAATTCCATTTTTAACAGTCCATACAACATCAATATGCGGAATATGGAAATCTGAGTAATGTATATGATTTTCCTCTTGTTTCCAGAAAAGGTCTGTCTGTTTCGGAGTTAGACCTTTCGGAATGTAACTGTCAAATGGTGGGAGATAAAGGAAATACTCCTTCATGAATCCACTATCGAATACTGTAACAAAGATTTTGTGGCCAGCACTAAAGAATGTTTCTTCTGTTCTTATTGCAGAAAAATTATGAAGAACCTTTATTCCAGGATGGATTTGAAGTTCATGAACGCCCGCATCGTTTTGTGTGAAGTTAATATTACTGAAAGCATCGATAAATTGTTCCTGCTCCAATTGAAACATAATTGTTAGATTTAGATTTTGTTCTAATAGATAATCCACAAATATGAAGGCAAATATTAAATAAATAATGCAAAAATTCTTTACTGCACCGTAGTATAATCTGCTTAAGCTATTATGCCGATTCTCTTTGAAATAGCTCGAGTTAATAATAAGATTCATTTAAAAAGGGAGTAGGTGACAAAAGTGCATACTCTTAAATTAACCTTAAATGTTGATTTTTCGATATTTTCGGTATTAACCTTATTGTAAATTTTTCCGGTGATAAATTTATCACACTGAGGTTATTTTTCCGGTGAGATTTTTAACCTTGATTTAATGAAATTAATATATATAAATTTTATTATTTTTAATTTCGAATGAGTATAATAAAATATTTTTATGTGTTTTTGTTTTTGATGTGATTTGAATTTTGTTAACTCTTTTCAAAATCACTTCATTTTTATGATTTCGGTGGACTTAGAGGAGCTTATTGCTTTTGGTATTAAACAGGAAGTCAAGGGCGGTGTCCCATACAGAAGAAGAACGGGATCTCCAAAGCAATATGTCACTTATTCATGTTCGTATCCCCTATGCAAGGCAAAATTTAGGGTTGAAGAACAAAATGGAGTGTTTACTATAAGCAAAGTTAATGAAGAATTGCCATCATATAGGAGTTGAAATGGGTTCACATTACGCGAGTAAATTTTATCAAAAATGGATCGAACTTTATATTAAAAACGGTGGAAAGCAATTTCTTGCTCAAAAAGCATTTTTTGATAAGTTCGGAATTGATACGAATAACAAAGAAACGATGAAACTTTTCGCGCAGTCTACTGATGCTTTAAAGCACAAATTTTATCGCCTTGATTAGATTATTGCACAAAGATTATCAAACGATCTTTACACTTCTTTGGAAGCATTTTTGAATAATTTACAGGAAGAGTGCCCAGATGATCTCGTTCAATTTGATTACAATAGAGATTTTTCCGAGTTTACAATCATATATGCACCTTTTGCTGCAAAAGAATTGGTGCATAGCATTGATAACCCTCTCCACGTCGATTCCACTCATTCTTTAATTAAAGGAAAGATCCAATTGTTTGCAGTAACAATGAAAACAAGTCAAAACACAATTTTCCCCTTTTGCTATTTTTTAGTGAACCCTCAGACATCTGAAAAAATTCAAGAATGTTTGGTGAAATTCTGTGAGTTTGCGCACCTGGATCCACAGCATTGGAGCGCTGACTGTGCGCTAAACATTGCTCGCGCAATTGAGGATGGATTTCCTCTTGCGCAGCTCAGTTGGTGCGCTGTGCATGTTTTACGCGCATGTGCAAAAGTTGGAAGCTATTTTGACAATCCACAGAATTTTGAGAACTTCTATTTAGCAATGGACTTTTTGACATTACGTGCAGATGCAACGAATGCAGAAAAGCTGGCTGAAGAGTCTGATGAAACATATGAGTTCTTGACAACAATGTTAGAAGAAGAAGAACCGCGCGCTTTGAAGTATTTCGATAAACAATGGAGAAGAACCAAAGAACATTGGATGATGTTATATCGTGGAGAAGGTGATTCCACGAATAACATTGCGGAATCACACTTTCATCAATTAAAGCAAACATTTTTCTTGGGTAAGAAAAATGAGCGCATTGATGACATCGTCATAACTCTCATCACTGTTGTGATTCCAAATGCGATTATTAAGGTTCAAGTCGCTAATGTTTTGAATGAAGAAAGAGCAGTAAGAATTCTTACAAGGGCAGGTAATCAGATTGTTGAGCAAAGAGCTTCAAAACACGATGAATGTTTGAAATTAATTCAACACATTTTGGAAATTGTCGAAAGCCGAAGGATTGAACCTAATGTCCTTATTCCATCTTTGAAGGCAATATTAAATTTGGCACAAAGAAGTTTAAAGGAAGAGTAAGCAAGATTAGATAATTTGGACTTTTTTTAAAATTAATGAATAAACAGTATATTTTTGAAGTGTAAGCTTATTTACCTGAAGCTATATTACTTAATATAACATTCAAAGTATTATTGCTATTTATTGGAGAACAAATTTATGTAATTTTCACATGAAAATTGATAAATTTGTATTTCCTTATGATAATCAATTTTTGTATTTGTAGAGAGTCTCCCTGCATGATATCAAGACTTGGCTATTAGTCTTTATCCATTTTTGAAAATTGTATTGTAAATTGTAAGAATTTCCGAATACTACTACTATAAAATATAATTGCTTATCAATGTATATTCTCCCTGCATGATATCAAGACTTGGCTATTAGTCTTTATCCATTTTTGAAAATTGTATTGTAAATTGTAAGAATTTCTGAATACTACTACTATAAAATATAATTGCTTATCAATGTATATTCTCCCTGCATGATATCAAGACTTGGCTATTAGTCTTTATCCATTTTTGAAAATTGTATTGTAAATTATAAGAATTTCTGAATACTACTACTATTCTCGTTAACGAAAAAGGGGATTTGACGGAGTCAAATCCCCGCTCACAAAAAGCGGACTTTACATGTCAAATTTTAAATGCATGTAAGGTCCACTTTTATGAGTTTTAGGAAGGAATTGGAGGCCATGAGTTACTGACATTTCATCAGTATCTCATAGCCTCCAATTCCTTCGCAAAATGGGAGAAACTTTGTCCGAATAGTTTAACATTCGGACAAAGTTTCTCCCATTTTAAGAAGGAATTGGAGGGTAAGAGATATACCATATGAATGTATATCTCTTACCATCCAATTCCTTCTAGAAAGTGTCCAAACTTTGGGTTAATTGCAAACTATTAACCCAAAGTTTGGACACTTTCAAGTGGAGATGGAAGGCTTTGGGGTATATATTAATACAATATACCTCAAAGCCTTCCATCTCCACTACAAATGGGAGAAACTTTGTCCGAATAGTTTAACATTCGGACAAAGTTTCTCCCATATTTCAATGTAATTGCTACCTGTGAGGTACTGATTTGAAGTCAGTGCTTCACAGGTAGCAATATTCACAAAATTTAAAAACATTTTATCAGTTCGTTAGATAACCAGAGCCTCCTAGGTGCTGAACCAGAATCAGTGCCTAGGGGACTCTAGTTATCTATATAAATCTGAGAAACTTTGAGGAAATTGTTCGACATTTCCTCAAAGTTTCTCAGTAATTTAGTGAGGAATGTTCGTTATCGTGTAAATATTTATAATATATACATGATAACAAACATTCCCCGCTAAAAGATGTAAAATCTTATAAGAAATAATTCCAAAAGAATAACAAATTTTATATGAAACTGAACCTTATGATTTAGTGATTCAAGATCACCGCTTCATAAGATTCAGTTTCAATCTCAAGTATCTCAAAAGTAAGGCTCTATTTTTTGCCATGCAAAGTGTCACTTTTTGTCAAACCGTTTTTATCGTTTTCGTTTACAACACTATAAAATATAATTGCTTATCAATGTATATTCTCCCTGCATGATATCAAGACTTGGCTATTAGTCTTTATCCATTTTTGAAAATTGTATTGTAAATTGTAAGAATTTCCGAATACTACTACTATAAAATATAATTGCTTATCAATGTATATTCTCCCTGCATGATATCAAGACTTGGCTATAAGTCTCTATTCATTATGAGTATGACCCCATTTTTTTACAAAAAGTGCCGAATTGCAACTTTGTCCCAATCTCAATATCGAATTCAATTTTCATATTGTAAAGTATGTTGGATTGACTAAATTACGGATTTTTACAACAATATCTCACGTTTGTTATATGAGATATTGTATTCTCTACGAAAAACTTTTTCCATACCTCTTTCCATAACAAATTCAATTGCAAGAAATGATATGGCTCTGTAAACAAATACGAGCAAAATCTCATCTAGCGACTAGAATATTAAAATGAAGTAATTTTTTGTTTAAATCAATTATAAAATGAATAAAAACTTGACTTTTACTCTTCTTATTCAAGTATATTTCTAATTTAGTTCACGCCTTATCTGTGTATTGTATATATCAATTTAGAATTAATGATAATGAGGAAAATATTTTTGATTTAAAATAAGTTTTTAAAATCCGCCTTCATTTCATCACCATATGTTGTACATAAAGCGATGGCATTACAAATTATGCTTAATTTATCAGTTTAAGACTCCAAAAAAAATTCGAAAATTCAAAAATGAAATTCAAAATTTAAATGTTTCTCTTGAAAAAATCAATTTCGAAAAAAATTTGGATAATCAAAGTACTGGACAGTTAGTATACAAGTCTTGGGTATGGTGGCACTGCGTTCCACTTTACCCAATACTTGTGAATTTGACACTTTACAAAACCGTTAACGTATATTTTACAACACAAACGACAACACTAACTTAACCTTAAATATTTACAAAGCCGCCAACCACTTCACTTCACTAACGAACTCACTAATGTAAAAATAAACGTTCTCACTATCGTTCTCACTAACAACTTCACTAATGTTCTCATAAATTTTCCTCAATATCTTCATCATCAGTGTTAACCCTATTGTAGTCATACTTGAAGCCATAAACTTTCTCTAACTTCTTAACGTACAATTTACATAACTTACCTTCGTCATCGTATGGTTTAATGATATAACTATTTCTATCTTTATACACAGTCAATGAAAAGTCAACTGGTCTCGGATGTATTTGAAAGAACATGTTATGCTCAGGAAGGAAGAATAAATGTTTAAATGTATGTTTGTTATATGTTTTGATTTGTATGAGTTGCTTTTGTTCTGTCATTTACATCCAAATAAAAATTTTCAGTAAAATAAAAAAATAAACTTAAAATTAATGATATCACCACCCTCACACGTATGAAAACATAGCACAAAAATAAATTTAGGGTAGCATGTTAGATCTAACACGTTTTCTAACACGTTTTCTAACCTTGTGAATTCATTGCTTTATAACTCACTGTCGTCTGCTTTCTCCAACTCTTCTAACTTCTTCTTAAGTTCAGCAATGTTGTCCTCATGAAGTTTAATCTTTCTCAAAATTCCTTCTTTATCTAATGGTTGCTTTATCTTTCTAAACTGAACTCTACCATCCTTCATAGTATGAACGTAAAAACCTTCTGGAACCGCTCCTGATTTAATGTATTCTACCAAAAACTTTTGTTTCATTGCTTCAGTGACTTTAGTCGTCATTTCAATCAAATAAAAATTTTAATATTAAATAAAAATAACGTTATTTTTTCAGTAAGGAAACGCAGGAGTTTTACGATTTATTTGAGGAGTAGGTTCTGGTTTAAATGTTGGAGTCGGTTTTGGAGTTGACTTTTGAACAGGAGTTTGTAATTCCATAGGTTCAGGAGTTATTGAAGGTGTTGTTTGTGAAGGCGTTGGTTTTGGCGATGGTGTCGGGGTTTGTTTAACTTCAGCTACTTCAGTATTATTTACAACATTTGCTTTATTTCTTTTCAACATCATTACTGCTCCTGCTGTAGCTAGCAAACCTAGTGGGAGACCATATCTTATATAAGGACTTGACCAAATGCTATTTTTGACAGGAGCTGGTGGAACACCTAACCTTGGTGAAACTGCTCTTTGCCATTGTGCAGCTCGTAAGAAATATTCAATAGGTGCTCCATAATCGTTTGGTAAAGTTTGTTTCACAGATGGTGAAGGTTCACGAGAGCTTGATGAAGAACTCATTTATAAGCTTTAAAAATAAACGTTCATCCTTTATTCCTCACTGTCGTCAGTTGCTAAGTTATAGTCGTCAAGTCTTATTATTGGTATGCCTGACTGTCTTACTTGTATTGCAAAGCAACAATCCCTCATAAATCCAATAAGTGGCTTTGGTACATTTTCAGTTGCTAGTTCAATAGGTCCTTTAACAGACAATTTGTATGTTATTGGAGCAGTAGATGTTTGACCTTGCTGGAAGCAAAAGTCCACTTCTGTTGGAAAACCACATAAGAAATGTGTGTTGTCATAGCTATCCCATTTATGTTCCACACTACCATCATCCACCAATGACCTCATAACATCTTCATTAAATCCTATCATATCATTGTTTGTATTGCAAGCGTTCGCAACCATTTCATAAAATACAGGTCCATATGATTTTTCAGGTTCTGCAGGCATATTTCCATAAGCTCCCATGGAAAGCTGAAGATATTTAAACTTAGGGTTCTCAAAATTAACATAATAGTTGTCTTTCTTTCTAAATAGTGCCCAAATACTTTTAACATTAATAGGCGTATAAGCTGCTGTAAATGTTGCACTTGAACTATCTGTATTCTTTGAGAATGAACCGTCCATAGGAATCCAATCCATAACTTTAACAGGAAAACATAAAGCCTCGTTTGTATAATGTTCTACAAGTTCTGTATAAATGTTAGGGTCTAAAGAGAATGACTTTGGATGAATGAAACATTCATTAAAATCCATCTTTGTTCGAAATAGTTGCTGGGTTACAGTTGTAATAGTAACTGTTCCACTAGCTTCTACTGCCTTCGTTATCATAGTGAATGGTTCATTCCATGGAACAAATTTATTTGTCGGTGGATTTGAATCTGAAGCAAATGCAACTTTAAGAGTTGGATTGAAAGCAATGATATCATTTACAGATATAGATGTGCATTGTAAGGCGTCGCTACTGAACTTTACTTTAAGCTGAATGTTTCCTGCAAAAGCTGGAATAAATCGAATAGCTTCTAATGGAAGGAATCTTCTAACAGGAATTCTTAAACGAAGCTTAAAATCAAATGATTTTCCTGCTGTAATTGGACCACTAACAATTTGTCCTGTTCTGCATGTTCCCGAATGACTCCATACATCTTCATGTCGAGTCTTTGAGAAAACATCTACTTTCTTTATTTGTTCGGTAGTTTGTGAGTTTGAAGTTATATATGCTTCTTCTCTTGCGTTGTCTTGAGAATATACGATACGACCATTTGCAAGGATTTGATATCCAGCAACTGCATAGAAAGCGTCATCGAAACCAATCCAAAATCCTGGTGGGTTTGTTTTATTGGAACCTGAACCAATTTCTTTATCTGCAATAAATTGACCTTCCATTTTATACGTAATGAATGTATTGTAAAGGTCCAACATATTTTCACCAGGAGGTGAGAGATTGAATGTTACCCATGTGTTATCTTTAGCAGTTCCAGGTTGTGATGGAATCTTTGCGTCAGAATATTTTCTATTAGTGTCACCAATTTGAACTGCATTGTCTATGATATCGAAATATGAGCGAATCTGATGAATATGCTCTGCTGGAGTAAATTCGTTTAGCTGTTCGTTCTGCATGTATTTACTTCAGATAAAAATATCTATTTACTTCATTATTCTCACTCTTCTTCTTGGATTCGTGGTGGAAGTTGTTTCTTGACATTTTCAATGAACTGTACATTCTCTTTTGTCTCAACTTCTTTCACTGGCGGGTCAGGGTTCTTTGACTCGGTTTGTTTTTCAATGAAATTCACGAACTTTGCAATAAGCTCTTGGTTCGTTATTGAAAGAACATCTGGCTTCTTTTCTTCTTGTTCTATTGACTTTTCAGTTTGAACAGAAGGTTTTATATGGGCTTCGTGGACTTCACCCTTGCCATGCACCTTAATGTTGTCGCTCTCTGCATTCGCTAATGGAACCTTTCTTTTTCTTACATATATTTTACCATCTTTACTCTGACTTACATAATAGAAAGGATGTTGTATTCCTCTGCGTCATTTAATATAATAGACTCTCGTTCTGATTTTGACAAGCTCATTTTACATCGGTTAAAGTTTTAATTTAGTTTTTTATCTACAGTCAAATGACTCAGACAAGCCCTACGGACAAGACCCAAGGGGTCATAGATGTTGAAGCATTGAAGAAAGAAATTCGTGAGCAAATTTTATCCGAACTGAAGGAACAAAAACAAGAACAAAAGCCAGAGAGACCAAAGAGAAAACTTAGTGAAAAACAACTTGCTGCATTAGCTGCTGGAAGACAAAAGAACCCACGTTTGCTGGCAAAGAAAGCTAGAGAAGAAGCAAAAGCAAAGGAAGAACAAAAAGCAAAGAAGCTGAAGCAAAGAAAGAGTAAATGGTTTATTTTTATCCGAACTAAATGTATAGACAAATACCTTTATCTGTTGCGTTCAGTAGTGAAAACCCTGACGTCAAAATAAAGGGGAACAGAGTAACGTTTAAGTTTCCAACAGACTGGATTGTGAACATAAATGAAGAGAAGTACATTGGCATAACATCTATGTATATAACACGTGCTTTCAGAAAGTTGACTTTATACTTCAAGTCGAGATAGAAAATGACGAACAGTCTTTAAGCGCCCAAAACATTCACATATACAAATACTTTAAAGACGATACAACATTGTTGCAATGTATGATTTCATTTAATGAGATGTTCGAGAAAAAGTTCAACATTGAAGTACAAACTTTACAGCCTTTACGTGAGTTTCTTGCACAACTGAAAGAAGAAGGTAGTCAGCCACAACTTATAGACTTTCATTATGAATTTAATGAAAATGAAGATGGAACACATGACTGTCAATTCATTGTATTCTCACCATTCAATGAAGTCGCTAAAAGAAAGAAAATCCATTACGTATAAGATTTCAAATCTCCGAACCAAGTGATGATTTTAAGAATGTTTTCAATTATGATGCAATGCTTCCGAGGAAAAATGAATTTTCAAAGATTGTAACACCTGGCATTTGGGATAGAAAGCAAGCAATACTTTACTCTAATATAGCCAAAGGCGTTGAAAATGAGTTCATTGGTCATACAAGAACTTCACCACTTCCTAACCCTAAATACTATAAATTAACTGGCTTCAATCGTGAGTTTTGGATAGACATGTTCTCCACTCATGACCATAAATGTCCAGTGTTCTTGCCTCCAGACCATAAGGACTGTCTCTACATTGAAGCACAACTCTTAAACTCTACCATCGCAGTATTGTAAAATCTACGCTAGCTTTTTTTTATCACGAATGACCTCATTCATGACCTCATTCATGACCTCATTGCTGACAAAAATAAGCCGCTAGCGGCAAGGGCGAAGCCCATGACCTCAGAACTTCAACTTACGAATAAAGCTTGTTTTAGTCGTTATTGAAAAGTTGAACTTTTCAGCAAAGCAAGGTTGACATGACTTACATAAGTCGAATGCAATCTCTTGACCATCATAAAGTGCTTTGTAAAGTTTCATTAAACTGAACTCAGAGTCTTTGTCATATGTTCCAACAGGTATGTGAATGTTCTTATCTTCATTGTAATAGCATTGTATAGCTTCAGGAAACATTTCATTAGCGGTTAAAGCAATAACATCTTGCTTCACGCCTTTCATTCTGCAGTGAAATGCAACTTCATTTAAATCGTTAGTGAGTAAGTCTATGTAGGTCTTCTTTCCACAGAAAATACTTTTATAAGCTAAACTTTGTTTTCCAGGTGTTATTTCTGCAAAGTCGCTATGAAATTGACCAAGGTTCTTTCCTATAAGTTCGCGACCATATCTCTTCTTAAACTCTGCTGCAAGCTTTGGTATGTCTTCATTATATAAGTGCATACTGTCGGTATCCTGGTAAAAGATTTGAAGACCCATATCTTCAGCAGTACAGAATACTTCATTCATAATACGTTTTGACATAGACAGAATATTAACACCAAGTGGACAGAAGTTAAAGTGTCTGCAAATGCTTTTCGTTAGCTTGAAAATAGTTTTATCTGAACCATCCAAACCTTCGAACTTCACTATATGGTTGTAATTTCTTATAGCATATCTTATAGCATCTTTGTCATTTACTATGGTTATTTTTGACTCAATAGGAGATAGAATAGTTTTGCCATAAATGCTGTTCAGAATGAGTTTTATAATTTCTTGTAAGGGGTTTCCTTCTTTCTTATACTTTAACCTTAACTCAAACAACTTCTTTACTTCATCTCTTATTCTCATATCTCTGTTTCCATCGTAATAGTATCCTTGCAACACTTCACATTTGACATTGATATTTTATGAGGTCTTGTAATGTTATATGGTCAACATACATGAGACAGCAAGTGTTTGAACTTCTTGGAACGTTAAGTTCTGGATTTAGTTCAGGGTCGCAAACTATTAAATGAAAGTGTCTGGGTATACCAATCTCTGTTATCTTAATGAGAACAAAGAAGCCAGACATAAACTTTTCACCAATGGGTTCCTTTTGGTCATCATCGAATAAATGTCTCATGAGATACTCTGTGCTTAACATTTCTTCCTTCAATACTTTTGGAATACCTTCTAAAGTATAAAGTCTTGCTATAGCTGAAGGATATAATGAAACAGTGTCGAAGTCAGCAATGAGTTTCTTTTTGCTCTTTTGTTTCATGTTATCTGACAACATACATCTTCCACCTTGAATGCATCTCGAAATAAATTCTCTTGGTTTATTTGAGAGGTCATAAAGATTTCCATTCGGGAAGTATACTCTGTTCTCAAACAATTTGTTAGCAATAGAACAAATACTAACGTAGTCATAAACGTTTAAATCAAACTCTTTCAATAAGTCATTGCGGAACTTTACAAAACCTTCTCTTAAAATTCTTACATCTTGTTTGCAGTAAAACGTGCTATATTTTTCTAAGTCGAAGTGGTTTTCATCTATTCTGCAACCTTTGATGGAATCTATGTTTTTCATGAATGTATCTGCATCATGGATAAACTTACATGCTTCAGAAATGACACCAGTTCTGTTGTCATTTGCTAACAAAACACTGCTGTAGTAGTTATATGGAAATACTTCTTTCGGTCCTGTTTGTAAGTTAAACATAGCAGGAAATAGTTTAAGCTTCTTATTTATAACACTGTAAGAGTCTTTTATAATAATTGCCCGTCCTTTATATAAGCCAGTTATTTGCATTGTTCGTGAACCTTTAATGATGGGAGTTCCTTTCACTTCTGTCATGTGTCTTAAGATGAAGTTTATGTCATAACTGAGGTTATGGAAATATATTAAACTCTTGTCAGGAAGTCTTTCCAAAAATTCTGTTGCACAGTTTTGACCCCAAATGCTTTCACTAACTGAACCATCTTCACTGTCATAACAGATGTTAAAAGCTTTATGAAAGCCATCCGTACTACACTCAAAGTCAGCAAAGAAAACGTGCTCAGGTATGAATTTACATTTAGCTTTATTTACTTCTTTTGACTCTGCTTTCTTCTTCAGTTGTACACAATACTTTGGAGCATATGTCAAATCTTTAAATGGTGCAAGGTTCTGTTTATATAAGTCAGTCGTATATGTGAAAAGTTCTCCATAAGAAATAGGTTCGAAATATTTGCACTCCCACAATGTTTTCATAACATCCCATAACGGTGTTGTTCTATCATAACGAACTACATATTTATCTTCTCTCTTTGTATAAATCTTCATCTGTTTCTCAATGTTCATTCCACCACAAGCTTTGAGAATTTCTTTATAGTTTCGAATGAAGTATGTTGTCATTGGTAATCTTTCATTTAGCATGTAGTGGTCTTCAACAAGAAGTAAGTCAATAGTTCTAACAGTTTCGCATTCTTTTGGTATATATCTCTTTATTTCATTATGTCTTGAGTCATTGAAATAACCAATGGTAACATTAAATGCTATACCTGTTGCGTCAGAAATTTCTTGTACTTTACTTTGAGGAAAGTCTCTAACACGAATGACTTCTCTCATGTGGTCAATAGTTTCTTCATTTACTCCAGCCTGAATGCAAGCATAAACGAAACAATTGTCCTCTGTCATAAGTGTTGCAGTTCTTTTGTTCAGTTCATTGAAGATTTGGTAGCGTTCAAGATTTATAGGTAATGTGCAAAGATACTTCCAGAACTGACCGCTTCTCTTCTTATAAAACTTCTTTTCACCATTATCTTTCCAAAAGCTTTCTATAAGTGCTGGGTTTCCTGTTTGCTTAAGAGCTTCCAAAATGGCTTTCTGGTCATTTGTCAGTGTGCTTTCATCTCTATATGGTCTCTTTTTTGGTTTGCCTTTCTTTACATCTGACATCGTTAAGCCTTCATATTCTGTTAAATCATACATCTTTATTTCGGTAAGATTCTTTATGTTTGTCAAGAAGAAGTCATAGTGCATTTCAACAATACCTGCAGCATTTGCTTCTATCTCTGATATAAAGTTCTCCTTCAAGAGCTGATGTAGTAATGTTCCAATATTATTGAGGTTTAACGTAGAACATTCATACTTTCCACCAAGTTTATAACATACCATCCATCTCTGTTGTGAGTTTATTTTAATTTTCTCTAAGAGTCTCATGAAAACCTTACCGAAATGTTTGTGTAAGTAGTCTCTGTTTGGTTCATCTAAAGCTTCGATGTTAAAGTCAATGAGTCTATTGCCTGACTTCACATTTCTCTTCCTATTCTCTTCATCTTTCTTTAACCATCTCTCACCTTCTTTTGGTTTGTCGTCAATGGAACGAATGACATCGTTAGCTTTGCGAACTTGTTCTATAGCACTTTTAAACATCTCTCTTCTCTGTTGTTTCAGTGTTCGTCTCTCTTTCGTGTTTCACCAACGTTTGCATTTGTTATGTCAAACATCTCTCTTCTTACTTCATGAGGTACAGCTCTTCTTGTTTCACCAACGTTTGCATTTGTTATGTCAAACATCTCTCTTCTTACTTCATGAGGTACTGAACGTCTATGATATAAGTCAATAGCAATGTCATTTAAAGGAAATGCTATTGCATGGACTTCGTCCTCGCCGCGTTGCGGCTTTATGAACTCATGAATTCTATCATAACTTATTGCACCATTATAGTCTTTAATGAAGTCAGCGAGTGCTTTTTGTTTGTTGCGTAATGCTTTGCAACATCTATATTAGCTTCTGTAAGAAGTTGTTTTATTTCCGAGTGTTCTAACTTAGACAACTTCCGATACATCTTTAGTAGGAAATAAAAAAAATATTTTTTGAAAAAATTAGATTAGATTTTTTTTAAGTTATTTTTTCAAAATAATTTAATATTTTTATTTTAATGAAACACATGCAAGATTGCAAGTTCTTTTCATACAATGCTCTCGCTACTGCCATCAAGAATGAGTTCAATAATGCTTCAAACGTTAATGTTATCTTTAACAAGAAGTTTGTGAAAGAATCTAAGTTTGGTCAGTATGTCAGACCATTAGCTATCGTCATTGACCGCAAACGTTATACTTCACAAGAGTTAGCAGTAGTTTTGAAACAAAAGAGTTTCTTCGTGAATGTCAAAGATACACATTATACTGTCATAAAGAACTCCAACATTGACTTCTTCAGTATTGCTATGAATCTTTCCGAACAGAAAGAATATAAGAAGGGTGAAACATCTGTGAAATATTATCCTTCATCTCTGAAGACAATAACGAACAAAGATGTTATACAAAAGTTCTTACCAAAGGTTGAAGAAGCTTCAATTGACATTGACGAAGGAAGTGAAATGGTTGAAGAAATTGACCCTGAAGCTATTTAACCAAAAATATATTTTTGGTGAAGAGGTGAGATATCACCTGTTTTTTCACCTCATTCTCTCTTCGTTAATGTTGTCGTGACTTCTTCGTTAATGTTGTCGTGACTTCATTCTTCCTCTTTGAAGTTATCGAAATATTCTGTTATTTTTTCCTTCAGTAATGTTAAGTCTTCTTTGAAGGTAAGTATTGTGCAACCTTTGATGTCATAGTGTGTTTGAGGAAGAGTATTTTTGACAATTTCTTTTATTTGCTCATTCGGTGTCATTGAAATCGGTAAGTTTTCACGATAGAACCAGTTTCTGTCAGATTTATATATTTTAGCAAGGTCGTAAAAGCTTTTGTTGTTTCTTCTGACTAAATGCAACATAACCATATCTCTATCTTCTTCTTTCTCCAACTCTTCAGTATAAATCATATACTTATAACTCTTTTCCTTTCCTTTTGGTACTGAACGTGGTATTCTTTTCTGTATGCTTTTGTCTTTGGATTCAATGACTTCATCTTTTGCTTGAAGTTTCTTTTCCATCTCTCCACGTTCTGCTTTATATAGTTCATCTAACATCATGAAAATATAACAAGCATAACGAGGTGAAGCCCACATTGCTACAGCATTTACTAAAAGTCTATGAACATAATAACCTTTCAAACCAGGTGCCAAATTCTTGCGATTTTCGTACGGAATCTCTTCCCTCGGTTTTCCGAGGGAAGCAATCATATGAGGAAATTCTTCTAAAAGTTCTTTTGCCTGTTGGTTTTCAAACCAATGATATGCTTGCTTTGTAGAACGAAGAGCGTTCATTATACTTTGCATTTGATACATATCATCTTTGACTGAACGAATGAGTCTCAATTGTTTGTTATATTGTATGTATTCGTATTCTTCATTTATGGCTTCATGAACGATAGCAGTTGTTGTGTTCTCTAATGTTGACATTACTGTTCTTACATACAGGATAAAAAAATAAATAAAATAAAAACTAACTTTATTTTTTCTGAGATAAACACTATTTCTTCACAACATTAAATTTTATCCTGTATGAAATGACTTTAAAAAGATTATTGACTGACTTCGAATACTATCTCATTGACGCACTGACAGACCCTCAAAACTGTGTTGAAAGTTCTTTAAGCTTTAAGATTGAAGGTACGACGCATTTTGTCTTCACTTACGTATTGAAAGAATATGACCGTTATCATAACGAAGTGAATCAAACACTAATAAAATTTGTAGATAAAAAATTGGTTAACAATGAATATTTTAAACGTGAAGACCCAAACACTGCTGGAGATGATGAAGAATACAGACAAGTTATTGAAAAAAATAACGCAAGATTAGATGCAATAGAAAAGAAGTTTAATGAATGTCTTACAAACACGTATGAATATCTTATGCAGTGGGAAGCCAGATGGAAATAAATTTACGTCAAATATGCAATTTATAAAATCTTATGTCGACAGGCTACGTAGCACAGTGGTCTAAGGTGGTGTTATGGAGGGGTCAGGTCTGTGGTTCGAACCGCGACAGCGCCGTATTTTCTTATTTTCTTTATTTGTCTTGTTTGTCGTGAATAAAAAGTGTCATAAAAGTGCTCTATCTTCCACGGGAATAAATAAAAAATTTACTTTATTTCTTCTTTATTTCTTTGTTCCCGTGGAAGAAGGGTTTTGCTGTTTTTTCTCAGCCGAAATCAATGATTTTTTCATTTTTGGAATCCTTAGCGAATGAGGAATCTTTTCTCTCGTGGAAGCTTTGACCTAAAATATAATTTAGGTGAAGAGGTGAGATGTCACCTGTTTTCTCACCTCTTTTTTCACCCTCGTGACTTTGTCATAACTTCTTCGTAAATGCTTTGTCATAACTTCTTCGTAAATGCTTTGTCATAACTTCTTCGTAAATGAGTGTAAATGACCAAAAATATATTATAGGTGAAGAGGTGAGATGTCACCTCTTTTTTCACCTAATTTCTCACCCTCATGAATTTTCATGAATTTCCTTAAGATAGAAAAATAACGTTAGTTTTATTTTTATTTATTTTTTTATTTTGTATGTAAAGATATGATTTCAACAATCGGCACAACAACAATTCAAGCCGCGAACGGCGGGACTCTGTCCACAACAACTTCACCAAACTCGTTAGTCATGAATCCAACATCTATGTTAGTAGAGATGAAAAGCTTCATTCCTTCTTCATATACTTTCGAAACAAAAATCCAGAAGATAAAGCAAACTTTTAACAAGTAATTTAGACTGTAGTGCGAAAGATGAAACAAATGAACAGTATCTTTATGAAATGCAGGACATTATTGACCATTTACCTAAACTACCTGAAATTCAGCATCAAAAACTAACTATTCCTGAATTCGATGAAATAGAAGTGAAACCAACTGACTCAGTAGAAATAAAGAAGTTCATTCGAAAGGTAAACTATGAGTTTCTAGGATTTCATTGCAACCATAAGGTTATGGACAAAGATTGCGACATGGTATATAAGAATGTTTCTGACATATATAAATCCGGGGAGTTTAAGACCTACGATAACTTTGTTTCGTTAGTTGCTGAATGTGTATGGCAGATAAGAGATAAAGATAGAAGAGGTAAAATATGGAACGAACAGATAAGACCAACTGCTTTTGAGTTAAAGAAAACCATTGACGCCTTAGTTGTTTTAGCAGGTAAGGTTTCAGAATATAACGCAAAAATGAATCCGCAATGTTCTAAATGTAAAGCAGCAATTAGGAAATATAACTACTCCGTCAAAGAGATAGAAAGAATGCGAAACGACTATGCAGACTTAAAGAAAGAAGCAGAAAAAGCCAGCAGAAAATAAAATGGACATGTTAGAATTTCTGAACAAAAACTATCCAACTGCTGACGATTTCCTTCTATCTGACGTCAGAAGAAATATAAAGAAACTTTCGGCATTGTTAAAACTTTTGACATACTGACAGAAGAAATAGAAGCTACGAAATTGTTTAGGATTTCAAATATACATCGTACAATTCATGTAAAACGCTTGTGAAAAACTGAGAAAACAGGTGAAAAAAGAGGTGAAATTTCACTACTTCACCTAAATTATATTTATTTGGTCATTTACACTCATTTAGAAAAGTTTTTGACAAAGCATTTACGCAGAAGTTATGACAAGCATTACGAAGGATATGACCATATACAGAAGAAGTTATGAAGAAGCTTTACGAAGAAGCATTTACGAAATTATGACAAAGCATTTACGAAGAAGTTATGATACAAATTCAGACACCTTTGGGTCTCGCCGCTTAGCGCTGAGGTGAGAAACAGGTACATCTCACTCTTCACTAAATTATATTTTTGGTGTAATTTATGACAAAAAATAAATGGTACCATTAATAATTCCATGACTGGTTCTCTTCATGTCTGATTTACATCTAATGAAAAAGTTTAGAAGAATTTTTCTTATTCTTTCTGGCATGTTTTTATCTTTCCAGTATCCCCGCTCTAATGGTCCCAGATGTGTTGGCTTGATTTCTCTAAGTTCTTAGATGGTATAACATCTTCAACGCCTCCTTCATATCTTACTTTATAATGTCATCGTTTGTGTTATAGCAAGTATTTCAATAACACATCCTCGCTTTGCTTCGTCAATGGTTTCAGCAAGTTTGCCATTACTATTTCACTAATTTATGTCGAGGGTAAAATGCTATGGAGTCGTCAGCAGCTTTTATAAGATATCCATTACCTTGGTAGAAGTCTACGATATAATAGTTTCACTTAACCTTAAACGTTTTTTGTCAACGGTTTGTCGTCAAGAATACACGAACTTTTGTACCAGGAATGAGGGTAAATTGTGTTGAATTTCTGATATTTTGTGTTTGGCTTCGTTTCTTTTGTATATACTTTTTCTCTTGTTGTTGTGTCATTGAATTTGGTGTATGTCCTGTTGTAGAATGTGTTGAGGATTTTAAACTTTCGAGAAATGTTTCATTGTTTCTTCGGTAAAGTCTCGCTCTTGATTTAAATCTCTGGAGTCTTATGAAGCGGTTAATGATCCGAGTATGTTATGGTTATGGTCTTCAGTAGTGTAGTGAGTTATGTTATGCTTAATGAGAAATTCTGTGATTTCTTGCTGAGGTATGCACTTTCTTGGTCTGATGTTAATACTTGGGTTATGTTCTGCTACAAATTTTGTAAAACTCTTAACACTTCAGCGAGTTTCCTTTATTTCTCATTATATCGCAAAAGCTTTGCGAGTGTTAACAATTATGAAGATGAGGAATGGTTTATGTCCTCTTTTTCTGCTTTGAATGAAAGGTGCACGAATTGGTATGCGTCAGGAGTGTTGGAGTAAATTGGTAAAAAGTAGTCGTAAGGGTTTATTTTTGTTTGATGTACAACATTTTTGTCAAAGAACCTTTTCATTTCAGCTCTGTTAGTAAATCCCCAACTCTTTGCAGCTTCATTGAATTTCTTAAATGACCTCCATGGATGTTGTTCGAATACTTCTTTCAAGCTCATTTATGTAAAGTTAAAGATTTTAACCAACTCGTATCCAAGCGTGCATTGTTATATAAGGAGGCATATAATCTTTTCCATTACCTGCTGGGTCTGTAATACCAGCTACAACATGTGTATGATTTCCTGCAGTTCCACAGAAAATACCTGTGCTAACATCTTTGGGGTCAGTTGTGATATCATATCTATGCATTCCCTGTCTATCCGAACCCGCTGCAAGATTTGTATAACCTCTTTTTGTTATTGAATGTGAATGGTTTCCTTCCACAGATGTTCTTCCACTGAACCTATGCATATGTGAAGGAAGGTTTTCAATACCTATTTTCTTTGAACCTCCCATCTTCATTGACTGAGTATTAGTGTAGAATGGAAAACTGTCAACTATTTCATACCATCTACCACCAAATAAAGTGTTTGGATTTATTGGATTCATAGACGTATAAACAGCTCCTATAGGATATATTAAATCATATATGCTCATAACTCTATAAACATATTCTAAAGAACTTATGTCATTAAATACCATTTGGAATGTATCTCCCGGATGAAATGTTGCATTTGTTCCACTTTTATAATGTAATGTTAGTTCAATAGAATTATCCAAGAAAAATTCAAAAGTATCTGGTTGAAGACCTCTAACAAATTCAAATGGAGTTGCTGGTTCACCATTTATAATTTCTGTTGTAAATGTCATTGTATCTGGTTTCGAAAATTTCTTTGTTAGTTCTGCATCTACATAAGTTTTGTCTGCTTTCTTATCTAACATTGCGGGTAGTTCATATGCTTCAAAGTTTCTGGCATGACTTTCAATGTTCCTGCAACTCTTATCTAAACTGTTAAGAGTATCTTTTACGCTTGTACTTGGATTTTCTAATGGTGCACTTGAACCAAGGTCAAAGTTCAATATTATGTCGTCTGCTCTAACAGTAGTGAAGGATTTATGTGTATGGTTCTTGTCAGCTTTCTTGTCATATAAATCTTGAGCAGTGAATTTAACATTATGTTCATCCTTCATGACATAAACATCTTTACATCTAATGTTTCTCATCGTCGTTATGTCGTCATCCGATGTTAAACCTTGTGGAAAGTTAGGAGGTTTACAATATAATGCATCCCCACCAGTTTCTTCAACCGTTCCTTCAATACTTTCTATACCAACAGTTGTGAAGAAATCATGTGTATGGTTCTTATCTGCTTTCTTATCTAACATTGCTGGTAGTTCATGTGTTTCAAAGTTTCTGACATGACCTTCAATGTTCATACATTTGTTATTTAAGGAGTTTAGTGTATCTTTTACGCTTGTACTTGGATTCTCTAAAGGTGCACTTGAACCAAGGGTATAGTTCAATATTATGTCGTCTGCTCTAACAGTAGTGAAGGATTTATGTGTATGGTTCTTGTCAGCTTTACTGTCTAAAGAAGTTTGAAGTTCATTTATATCGGAGATGTTGTGTTTATGAGATTTCAAAACTTTGTTCGTTGCGTCAAGTTCATCTTTGTCAGCTTTACTTTTAATAGCATCTTCAAACGTTATTTTTGACTTAACTCTCAAAGTAAATCTTGGTTCAACTAATACACCATTAACATTGAAAGTAGAGGCATAAATTTCACCGGTATAACCAAATGCTTCTGGTGCTTTAGCTACATCATACTGTACAGTACAGCTTATGTCATAACCTTTAGCACGAATGTATTTATATCTTCTTTCATTAACATTTTTTGTCTTCGCTTCATCACTTCGTGTTAAATATCCATGGTAGTCCGTTATAATCTGTTCGTCTGAAGTTATATAATGAACGTGGTTT
Source organism: Trichomonas vaginalis G3 (assembly GCF_026262505.1). Taxonomy (NCBI): domain Eukaryota; phylum Parabasalia; order Trichomonadida; family Trichomonadidae; genus Trichomonas; species Trichomonas vaginalis. The sequence goes on from NC_067206.1 coordinate 71,257, forward strand.
TTATCTGCTTTTTCGGCTAATTTCTCATTAACATCATTCACTTCTAATTCAACTCTTCCGCCAGAACTCTTATTATCATTAATCTTTTTCATTAATTCGGTAATTACGTCATAAAGACTATATTCTGTTTTCGGTTTTGTAAATAATGAGTCAAAATTTCTTTTCATCATTACATCGCTGACATTAATGATATCACCAATTCCTTTTTCATTTATTCTCTTCATTAATTCTGCAATAATGACGAATATATAATCTGTTAATTTATTCTCTTCATCGAGGGTTATAGAATGTTTTGAAAATTGAATCATTAACTCCTCTAAATAAATCAATAACTTCAGGATACACGTTTTTAATGTCTTGAATAACCCGACCAGTATCCTCGCCACTATGTGGCTCTGAGCCCGTTGGGCTCTGTTGTTCATGTTCTTCGTTCCCGTCGTTACGTGGTTTTATATCTCTAACCATCATCAACGCAGCCATAACCGGAGGGTTTGTTGCTACCTGTTCGAAAATCCGTCCGTTATGTACGGTATATCTAAATAATTTCTTTGTGTTTGTTAAAACATTTGAAACAAGTCTTTTAAAACCATCTACAAAATTTCCTGTTTCACCTAATGTTCTTGCAGCATTTACAAGCTCACCCATTCCCGCTTTTGACCCCAAAAACGTCCATATTGCATTTATTTCACTCTGTATAGTTGTCCATTCAGCGAAACTAACACCCGCATTCGCTAAGCTGAAAATGAAATTCAGTGGATCGAACTTAATTCCACCTTCTTTTTCAATTTCAACGAACTCACTAACATGAGATTTTAAATATTCTTTCGTTAAAATTGTTTTCCCCGATGTTATGTCATTAACGAAACTATCACCGTCAAAAGTTAACGAATTCAATTTCGTCGTTGATGCTTTTATTTCATACACCGCTTTATCGATAGTTTTTGGCTCACCTTCTTTAGAAGCATATGAAACATTAATGAATGAATTATATGTATTCGTGAATGAGTTAAAATCAATGATTTTCATTAATGACGCCTTTAATGATTCATTAACTGTTGAATCCCTTAAAACAATTAATGAACTGTCATGGGCTTCGCCCTGGTCGCTTCGGTCTGAAAGACCTTCAGGACTCAAAGAGTCCGTTTGCGACTTTATGAAAGGTACACTGCAAACCGTCGAGTTTGGATCAAATGCTGTAGTTGGTGCAGGAATATTAATGATATAAGTCATTAAATCATTAAGTGACGTAAATAATGTTGTCGTTTTTGATTTAATTTCTTTAGCATCTGTTATATATGGTAATTTTATTTCTGTAGTTTCTGAATTAAAGATATTCGCTAAAATGTTTTGTAAACTGTTTTGAACAGCAGTATAAACCGTTGAATCCGGAACTCTTACGATTTCACCATCCTTAATAAAAGGCATTGTACATGACGTAGTGCTTGGGTCAAATCTTTCGGGATTATAATTCAACATATATTCTAACGCTTCATAACAGACTTATATACTGTTGTGTCGTTCTTCATGACAACTTCACCATTTACAATGAATGGCATAGTACATGGAGTTAAAATAGGGTCAAACTTTTCATAGTCCTTCCATGTTATGTATTTCTCGGTATTTCCATCACTGATAACAATATATTTGTCAGTAAGTGTGAGAGAGTATTGACCAAAATATAAACGTTTAGCTCTGTCAGCTTCATACGCATATGCAGCATACTCATATTTTAATGAGAATAAAATGTTGTTCTATTTGCAAAGTACAGACCCAAACGAATACGGGACAGTAAAGCTACAAACAAACTTAGGTCTTCAGAATGAGCGCTTGCTTTCAGAGTGTTGACTTCAATACTATCGCTTTTGTTATAACAGATGAAACAGATTTCATGGAGCTTGAAATAGATGGAAAGAAGCACGAAATAAGATTTCACAATAATGTAGAATATAAGATGGAAACATTAGCTGGAGTGTTAAATGCGCTCATAAATACTACAATAAACAAGGAGAACGAAGAAAACTTAATGAATGTTAAACTTATTGCAGGAGTTTTGAAGTTCAGTTATGCGAAGGAGTTTAAGATAACACGAATGAGTCATAGAGTTCAATTGCTTCTGGGCATACCATATGACATTTCCTTTGAAAAGTGTTGACAAAACGATTGAGATGAAATCTGTTCCATACGTATGTTATGGTAATTGTTTATACATTGAGTCAAAAATAGCTAATGTCACAGGTATTTCAGGAGTTAATAGTAAAGGTTCAGTAGAATATAAATCCTTCTGTTATGCAGTCAATTCAATGTTCATTCCAAACGTTCCTGTCATAGCAACTCATTTAGGTAAATGGGTTCGCATTAGTCCTCATAATTTGAAAGACATGCAATTCAGACTTGTTGACTTTCAAGGAGAGCCTGTAGAACTGAAGGCACCAGTGCGAATGACTGTTGAAGTTGACTTTTTAGAAAATATTAAATGCAACAGCTTACAAGAGAACTCAGAGCTAAAAATATAAAGTATGAATGTTATGTATTAGGTCATGAACTTTGGTTGTTGCTGTTTGATGAAACAAATGAGTTAGTTATGTCAGTCAAGAGAACAGAAAAAGGCGTCAAAGGCGCCGAGCGCAAAGCGCTATATTGTGTTAGTGAAAACTGCACCAAGTCAATAAGATTAGGTTTGCATTATGAAGATGAGTTCGATACTGTTGAAGAAGTTTTGGATAGATATTACAAATTGCTTTAATTTACTAAAACATATTTCAAACAAAGCTTATATTCTGTTGAAAGTTTTGTATACTCGTTCGAATATTTATACTTAAACTCAACTCCTGTAGTTCCTGGTGTTTCAATGATGCGGATGTTACCTATTTTCATGAATGGTGGCGTTTGACCACAGCATTCGATTTCAGGGTCGAGATAGTCAATGACACATTGTTTCCCTGTTATTCGTGAGATAACATTTTCAAGGTCCTCCTTTGTTAGAATTATTTGGTTCTTGCTTATAAGATTTGTCAAAAGCTTCTTATCGTCTTTGAGTAAAATTGTTTGGTATAACTGAAGAAGGTAATGGTCTACGTTATCTGAAGGATTTGTTTGAACATTTGTGTAAGGGTTGTCGTTGGCTTCTCTTGAAAGAATTTGGTCCAGTGGTGGATACTCTAACTTAACATCTGATGTAGCGTTAGCGTTTGAAGCTGAGTTTAAATTCACGGATTTCAGTTCTGGTTCTTTTTCTTTCAAACACTCTGAACTATAGTTCTTTATGACAATATTGTTTGTCGTTCGTGAGTCAACATTTGATGTTGGTTCAATTGGAACATTAACGGCACCAGCTAAGATGGATTTGCTTCTCATTTCATATAGAATAAAAACCTTTTATATGTATGAAATGAACAATATACTCGACAAGGGTTTGAATGTAAAGCTAACGAATGAAAATATTGTTGAATTCACTGAGACAGGTGCTGTGTATAAAGATGTAGAACTACTGAACAAAAGAGCTAAGGGAAGAAGCAGGAACATGAACAAAGGGTGGAAGCCTATAAAAATTTATGTCAATGATGGCTCAGGAGGTTCAAACATAAAGTATGCAGAAAGTTATAGAGTTTATGCTCTCAAAGGTGAAAAGCCTTCATTTAAGAACAGCTATTCTAACGCATATCCTCAAAAGCTAACGGATGGGGAAGTGGATGATATGAATGACAGCAAAAATATTAACAGAAATGGCGACAGAGATGCATGGAATTTGTTTACCATCAGTCAATTGAAGGTTAAACTTTAAAACAATGTTGGTCGTTCCCATGGAATATTTTTGACTTTAATGGTATTAGTCATGATATGAATCTCAAGGTATGAACGAGGAGAGATGAGAGACTTATATGCTTCCCAAATTTCTTCAAAAGGTAATGTTATACCTGACTGTTTCCAAATGAGTTCAATATCATAACGTGAGAAACCTTGAAAGATAACGAAGTCAGTTATGAGACGTTTTATGTTTAAAGCTAAAAACCTCCATGTTTGCATAAGTATTGCTACAGTTAAGTGGTAATGTCTGACTTTAGTAATGATTTAGCTAATGGTGAGTCAGGCTTTGACACTAAACCTTTTCCGGCGAAGTCGTCGCAAACGAGCAGAGTGTTTGAAGGATACTTTTTGAAGGGGTATTTTGAAAGTTTTGATAGAATGTAGTTTGTAGTCGTTTCATATCGTAAACTCCTGAGTATTGACGTAAGTGGTGTTTGTCAATAATTCTTTCCATCTCCTCAAGTCTTTTGCATTCCTGACTGTATAAATTCAACGATGGCATAATATTTCCTCTTACGTCGAATGTAACGTTGAAGAAATTCAATGAGTTCGCTATCTGGAACTTTAACGACAGAGGCTTGAACTTTTGACATAAATGTTTTCGCTGTTGAGTCCATAGAGTCTGAAGTTGCTGATATAATGATTTGGTCATAATATGAGTCATTTCCTAAACGTCTGTTATGAGTATATGACGAATGAGGTTAAATGTCTTACCTGAACCCATCTTTCCACAATAGAAATAAACCCATTTGAACAGAACTCATAGTCCTTACTGAAAGGAAGAATGAGAGAAGAGTTAAGTTTGTCTGTAGTTTCATTCATGTCTTCATCTACGTCATGTATTAAATGCTTCATTTTATCTCCATTAAAAATGCAAGTCAGAAATATTCAGAACATAGCACCGAGTCTAACTGACAAGAGTATAAAGATATACTATGAACACGTTATGATGAAACCACCAAAATTCAAGAAAGTCAGTATACTTATGAATATCCAAGACACTGGGTAGAGTATGTAGGAGGTGAGAAAGCTATTGAAATCAGACAGGTTCGAAGTATTCCAGCAGGAAGACAATATTATTGAAGAACTTTAATGTTTTGAGGTATAATGATGAAACAAAGAAGCAAGATAGTTTTCCTGTTGCTGTGTATGTGAACCTAGACACAGGAGATGACATGAAAGTTTTTAACACAAAGCTTCAAACGGTAGTGAGAGAACAACTGACTGCGGAAGGACATCCATTACCTTCAGAAGTTACCATAGCATATAATTTTGAAACAAACTCAATAGATTTTAAAGTCATCTCTGCAAAGAAGTCAGGTTTTACATTTAATGAAGCAGATGTATATTCGAATGAAAACTTCAAAGCTATTGCATGGTTAGATAATGACGATTGCTTTAAGAAAATATTTAAATTCAGTGACTCAAAGATGTCAATAGATGACCTTCGTGGAATGTTACCATCGACGTTTACAGTTGAAGGTTCAGCAGGATTGCTTACAAGATTGTCAATTGGTGGTATTTGGTCTCGTGAGAACATTGTTATAAAATCCAGTATAAGTGAATTTGCTGAAGAATCTATATTATGTCTTTCAAACTACATGTATTCGCCGCCGAAGCATTATAGTATAACAAACTTTGTCAGTAAGTTTAACATAAGACTTGTCGAACCTTCTTCAATGAAAGATGTTGTGCTACCTAAAGATGGAAAGGATGGACTCATTATTGAGATGATTTTAATAGCATATTAAATGAGCTTGTTCTTGAAGGTCATTCATGATGAAATAACTGTTGTAGAAGATGTTAGCAATTGTTCAGACATTTTGAAGCGTAGATGATAAGAAAGAAGTTTATGAAGCCGCAAAGCGGCGAGGACGAAGTCCTGAGAATGTTTATGTTTCATTGACTTTCTCCAGTAACGAGAACTTTTATGAGATAATATTGAAGAGAGATGATTTTAATATGGTGTAAATGGTAGCTTGGGCAGCTTTAGGCGCAATGGGAACAAAAGCATTAGCATTTGGAGCAAAAGCACTTGGAGCTTATGACGCAGTAAATAAAATGAGTGGAGGAAGAGTTTCGAAGACATTAGATGCAAATAAAGGAAAGATTGGAGGCTGGGTTGCAAAGAAGTTAAGATTAAATAAAATAGGGCTCATAAATAAAGCATCCAATTTGGTTGCGACTGAGTCAGAAAATGCTTTAGGAAAGGACGATGAGTTTGCAAAACACGCAAAAGACTTTAATGACCAGATGAAAGGTGAAACAATGCATTTAAATAGAGTCGATGGAACTCTTCCTCCACCAGTAGTTCTTCCGTATGGTCCCTATGGAATGTATGGAAACCCTTACGAAAGACCATTTGACCCATTGACTGGTGGAAGTAACTGGTATCATTACGGACGAAGAAGAAAGAGTCAGTTAAGGGAGACAGACGTGAAGAAAGCAACTAAAAAGAAACCAAGGAAGAGAGTTATAAAGCAATGAATTCAAGTGGGTGAAAAAAGGTGAAAAAAAGGTGAGATCTCACCACTTCACCTAAATTTATTTTTGTGCTATGTTTTCATACGTGTGAGGGTGGTGATATCATTAATTTTTAAGTTTATTTTTTATTTACTGAAAATTTTTATTTGGATGTAAATGACAGAACAAAAGCAACTCATTCAAATCGACAGTATAACAAACATACATTTAAACATTTATTCTTCCTTCCTGAGCATAACATGTTCTTTCAAATACATCCGAGACCAGTTGACTTTTCATTGACTGTGTATAAAGATAGAAATAGTTATATCATTAAACCATACGATGACGAAGGTAAGTTATGTAAATTGTACGTTAAGAAGTTAGAGAAAGTTTATGGCTTCAAGTATGACTACAATAGGGTTAACACTGATGATGAAGATATTGAGGAAAATTTATGAGAACATTAGTGAAGTCGTTAGTGAGAACGATAGTGAGAACGTTTATTTTTACATTAGTGAGTTCGTTAGTGAAGTCATTTATGTGTCAGATGGTTTTGTAAATATTTAAGGTTGAGTTGGTGTTATGGTTGTGTTGTAAAATTTACGTTAACGGTTTTGTAAAGTGTCAAATTCACAAGTATTGCGTACTGTGAAACGCAGTGCCACAGTACCCAACTTAACCATACTAACTAGTCTTGATATCATGCAGGGAGAATATACATTGATAAGCAATTATATTTTATAGTAGTAGTATTCGGAAATTCTTACAATTTACAATACAATTTTCAAAAATGGATAAAGACTAATAGCCAAGTCTTGATATCATGCAGGGAGAATATACATTGATAAGCAATTATATTTTATAGTAGTAGTATTCGGAAATTCTTACAATTTACAATACAATTTTCAAAAATGGATAAAGACTAATAGCCAAGTCTTGATATCATGCAGGAGAATATACATTGATAAGCAATTATATTTTATAGTAGTAGTATTCGGAAATTCTTACAATTTACAATACAATTTTCAAAAATGGATAAAGACTAATAGCCAAGTCTTGATATCATGCAGGGAGACTCTCTACAAATACAAAATTGATTATCATAAGGAAATACAAATTTATCAATTTTCATGTGAAAATTACATAAATTTGTTCTCCAATAAATAGCAATAATACTTTGAATGTTATATTAAGTAATATAGCTTCAGGTAAATAAGCTTACACTTCAAAAATATACTGTTATTCATTAATTTTAAAAAAAGTCCAAATTATCTAATCTTGCTTACTCTTCCTTTAAACTTCTTTGTGCCAAATTTAATATTGCCTTCAAAGATGGAATAAGGACATTAGGTTCAATCCTTCGGCTTTCGACAATTTCCAAATGTGTTGAATTAATTTCAAAATTCATCGTGTTTTGAAGCTCTTTGCTCAACAATCTGATTACCTGCCCTTGTAAGAATTCTTACTGCTCTTTCTTCATTCAAAACATTAGCGACTTGAACCTTAATAATCGCATTTGGAATCACAACAGTGATGAGAGTTATGACGATGTCATCAATGCGCTCATTTTTTTACCCAAGAAAATGTTTGCTTTAATTGATGAAAGTGTGATTCGCAATGTTATTCGTGGAATCACCTTCTCCACGATATAACATCATCCAATGTTCTTTGGTTCTTCTCCATTGTTTATCGAAATACTTCAAAGCGCGCGGTTCTTCTTCTTCTAACATTGTTGTCAAGAACTCATATGTTTCATCAGACTCTTCAGCCAGCTTTTCTGCATTCGTTGCATCTGCACGTAATGTCAAAAAGTCCATTGCTAAATAGAAGTTCTCAAAATTCTGTGGATTGTCAAAATAGCTTCCAACTTTTGCACATGCGCGTAAAACATGCACAGCGCACCAACTGAGCTGCGCAAGAGGAAATCCATCCTCAATTGCGCGAGCAATGTTTAGCGCACAGTCAGCGCTCCAATGCTGTGGATCCAGGTGCGCAAACTCACAGAATTTCACCAAACATTCTTGAATTTTTTCAGATGTCTGAGGGTTCACTAAAAAATAGCAAAAGGGGAAAATTGTGTTTTGACTTGTTTTCATTGTTACTGCAAACAATTGGATCTTTCCTTTAATTAAAGAATGAGTGGAATCGACGTGGAGAGGGTTATCAATGCTATGCACCAATTCTTTTGCAGCAAAAGGTGCATATATGATTGTAAACTCGGAAAAATCTCTATTGTAATCAAATTGAACGAGATCATCTGGGCACTCTTCCTGTAAATTATTCAAAAATGCTTCCAAAGAAGTGTAAAGATCGTTTGATAATCTTTGTGCAATAATCTAATCAAGGCGATAAAATTTGTGCTTTAAAGCATCAGTAGACTGCGCGAAAAGTTTCATCGTTTCTTTGTTATTCGTATCAATTCCGAACTTATCAAAAAATGCTTTTTGAGCAAGAAATTGCTTTCCACCGTTTTTAATATAAAGTTCGATCCATTTTTGATAAAATTTACTCGCGTAATGTGAACCCATTTCAACTCCTATATGATGGCAATGTTCTTCATTAACTTTGCTTATAGTAAACACTCCATTTTGTTCTTCAACCCTAAATTTTGCCTTGCATAGGGGATACGAACATGAATAAGTGACATATTGCTTTGGAGATCCCGTTCTTCTTCTGTATGGGACACCGCCCTTGACTTCCTGTTTAATACCAAAAGCAATAAGCTCCTCTAAGTCCACCGAAATCATAAAAATGAAATGATTTTGAAAAGAGTTAACAAAATTCAAATCACATCAAAAACAAAAACACATAAAAATATTTTATTATACTCATTCGAAATTAAAAATAATAAAATTTATATATATTAATTTCATTAAATCAAGGTTAAAAATCTCACCGGAAAAATAACCTCAGTGTGATAAATTTATCACCGGAAAAATTTACAATAAGGTTAATACCGAAAATATCGAAAAATCAACATTTAAGGTTAATTTAAGAGTATGCACTTTTGTCACCTACTCCCTTTTTAAATGAATCTTATTATTAACTCGAGCTATTTCAAAGAGAATCGGCATAATAGCTTAAGCAGATTATACTACGGTGCAGTAAAGAATTTTTGCATTATTTATTTAATATTTGCCTTCATATTTGTGGATTATCTATTAGAACAAAATCTAAATCTAACAATTATGTTTCAATTGGAGCAGGAACAATTTATCGATGCTTTCAGTAATATTAACTTCACACAAAACGATGCGGGCGTTCATGAACTTCAAATCCATCCTGGAATAAAGGTTCTTCATAATTTTTCTGCAATAAGAACAGAAGAAACATTCTTTAGTGCTGGCCACAAAATCTTTGTTACAGTATTCGATAGTGGATTCATGAAGGAGTATTTCCTTTATCTCCCACCATTTGACAGTTACATTCCGAAAGGTCTAACTCCGAAACAGACAGACCTTTTCTGGAAACAAGAGGAAAATCATATACATTACTCAGATTTCCATATTCCGCATATTGATGTTGTATGGACTGTTAAAAATGGAATTTCATCACTTTCTAATGCTCATTCTTGTCGCAAAAGCAACTCTTCTCATCATCTAAACTTCTGCAAATGGCCTACGACCGTTAATAATCCAGAAATCAAAGGAACGGCCTTAGTTGTCGGCAGCCATCAGATAAACTACTTCCAACACTTTTTTGATAACGGGTTACCGCATTACGCCGCTGGCTCTCTCGCCACAGGTATTTCTCCCCAAATGATAACTGTTGTTTCTACAGCCTGCAATCCAGTAACGATAGAAACTCTAGAAAAACTCGGCTACAAGTCGCGCCAGAACTGTCAAAGCGATGGAAAGCAAGTTAGTGCCGAGTTACTTATCATGTGCACTGCAACTCGAGTTGTCCATCATTATTTCTTCGACTGGTACCAGGAGCTAATGAGGATACCGATAGCTGAACGTTCTAAAGTCATTTTACTGCCAAGAGGCAAAGGGAGTGGCGGAAGAGGTAGTAGAATCATTCAAAATCTCCATGACATTGTCCCTCATCTCAGTAAAATCTTCGGATCCGAAAACGTCATCATTCACGATCAAAATTCTCCAGAAAAGACACTTTCAGCACTAATCAATAAATTCAGTACCGCGAGATACATAATTGGGCCTCATGGAGGAGCTTTTTATAACCAATTCTTTTCTGGAACAAATACAACAATTGTGGAAATGCTTCCTGTCAAAGAGAACGGATATTACCCAGAACAAACTGGTCCAAGATCGATGTCATTTGCACACTTGGCTATGTACACGAACACAGAATGCTTACACCAAGATTTTTACAGATACTATACAATAAGTGATCAGATCAACTATAATATTAATATAACCGATTTCATGAATTGGTTTAAATTTAATTTTAGAAATGATACTTTTGTTGTTAATGCTTCTTCATAATTTAAGACTTTGTTTGTATAAAGAGGTAGGGCAACGATAGGTCAAAAAGGCTTCTCTGATAGATTTCCTTGCCTTTTGGATATGCTATAATATATAGCCTAGCATGATAGGATATGATGTCAAAAGTTAGAACATAACTTAGGATCTTGAGAAAAATGAAAAACAAAAATTACATAAAAAAAGAAAAATTTTATCTAATTTGTTTTTTTGGACCGAATAAGTAATTTTATTGAATTTCAATACGACACATAGATTTTATTATTAGTAATAAATATAATGGTTTACTATTAACAAGGAACCTAAACTAATGAAAATTTGATTTCAAATATTGTATATGATTATCATAGATTACCAAAATATATTGCTATTTATGAGGATATAATATTGATTATTAGTAAATCGTATAAATTTAATAAATATACCATGAATATTGAATGAATTTCTTGATTCATAGGGGTAAAACGCGCTTTTATATGATTTAGACAGAGAATTTATGAGATGTAAATAACACAATAAAGGTTTATATTGAATATTTTCTAAAAATAAATCGAAATTATAAAAAACAATACATTTATTCATTGAAACTACTTGGACAAATATGAAACAAGCATTCAGGCAATTCTTTTGAGACTTCAACGCATCTGATAATTTTTATATAACTTCACCTCTTATGCTTAGAGTGGAGGTATTGAGATCGTAGAAGTATAGATGAGCTCACATTCAGATATGATGTGTGAACTTCTGTTTTCACTGCAATTTTGAATCAGAATAAACTCAAAACAAGAATAAAATGATATACTCACTCTCTAAATGTGTTCGAGATTTAAAGTTGTATGAATAAAACGATTCATCTTTCGAAGCCTCCCATTTAATGAGAGACTTCGAAAGATGAATGTATTCATGTAGATGAAATACTATATATGACCATGTGTGATACTAAAGATATCAAAATGTTCATTTTTAAGTGCAATAGAAGGGTTATCTCTCGTAAAATCTCAATTTAAGGAAGATTTAGAAAGAACTCCTTTCCTAAGTAGATAGTGTGTGGTTTCTGTCTTTTGGTTGATCAGGAACTATGAAATTAAGTCGGACAGAAAGAAGTTCTTTCCAAAACAGACTCCAAATGAGTTGTTCGAAAAGAACTTCCTTCTGTATATGGATAATTGTAGTTACCGCACTGAAGTATGTAATTGTGATGATGGAGTTCTCGATAAATCTAAAATCGGATTAAGATTAATTGAAAACTCAAGTAATTCTTTGAAATCTTGTGTTGTCTGGCACTATAATAACCAAAGAATGAGAATATTATGTTGAATGATGAGTACGTGTGCTCGGCATTCGCCGAGCGAATTGAGTTTAACGTACTATGAAAAGTGACAAATTTGGGCTTTTTTTCCTAGGGTTATGATCTCTTCCTTTCTGCTCAATACGACAGAAATGAAAGAATGAATTTGTACTCCCTAATTGATTACTACAATCTGTATCTATCTTTAACATAGAATTAGCTGCATTGTGATTTATACTCCAGAATTATTCAATTTAAGATCAACCTCGTAAATTTTAATCATATTGCACCAATACTCCTACGTTGAGATAAGAACATGATTATACATACCAAAGCCCCATATTAAAAATCAAAATTTAGCACCTCCATTATGCAACCACATTATTCGTCGCAAATAAGTATATTTACGCATATTATGATGCATATTCACACAACTCGTATACATGAAAAGTTATTAAAATCAGACAAAATTATTGCAATAAGGAAAAAAAAACAACTTTATTATATATGTTAGTAATGAATTACAAATATTTCTACAAAGAATGCTCAATACTTCATATAATCTTCGAATATTTCTTATTACAAGTTAATACATTTTGACTCGAACATGATAAACAAAAGCTGACACGCTGATTACTACATTTATGAAAATATAGTACGTTTCCATTCATCTGTTTACTTGTTTTTGTTGGAATAAAATCATTTTTTTTTCTTTCATGAAATAAGAATTTTGCTGCGAAAGCAATATCTCTAACAATAATTAATACATTACGTCAACTCTGGAATGAGTATTTATCAAATATGATATCAAAATCAAAAATTAGTTGTTTTTTATGAGTAAAAACGATGTAAATTGATTATTTGACTAATTATCAAATACTTTGATTTTCCAAATTTTTTTCGAAATTGATTTTTTCATGTGAAAATTCAAATTGTTTAATTTCATTTTTGAAATTTTGAATTTTTTTTGGAATTTTGAGTTGATCAATTCAGCAGAATTGATAATGCTATTGCTTTAGGGCATACCACAAGGTGATGAATAAAAGGTGAACATTAACAAATTATTTTAAATCACAAATATCATCCTCATCAACTTTAATTCTAAAAAGAACTGTACTGAATTATGAAAATGCATGATTTACATTATTAAAATCTTTGAATGAAAATAGTACAAGATAAGTTTTTATTCATTTTTAATTAGATTTAAACGAAAAACTACTCCATATTAAAATTTAAGTCGAGAAATCGTATTTTGTTCTTATTTGTTAGCATTTTGTAGACATTCTAATCTTGAATTAATTTGTTACATGATATTATTAACAAATTTAACTGAAAAAATATGTTAATATGGAATAAACCATGATTATATAAGCTATCAATGCTATATATACATATGTAAAAGATTCATATTAACTCAATTAACAAAAATGATAGATTTTCATAAAGGTTCAATCTAGGTTCGTCCGAAAATTTTGATTTTTATATAGAAGACATAGTTTCATATACATAATTAAATTTTCAAACAAATTTGATCATACCATTTATTAAGCAGGATAGTATATTAATTACCATCAGTATAAAAATATAAAAATGATTATATTTAATTATTGCATAATTTAGTCAAAGAGTTATAAGCCTCAAGTGATCGTTATCACCTTCAATGCACGTATACTTTATTGATTCATAGATATTTAATCTATGTTTGACATGTTGTTGTCGTCATTCGTTTTGTTCCCATTCTTCCTAAGTTAGAATTAGAGAATACACCATCCACATCATCTAATTTGGTCCTCAGCGATAGATTGGTTCATTTTGGAGGAGTCCCATCAGACAGTTTTCGAGCACCAAATATCAAATTTTAATGTATACAAATCTTTAGTGATTTATCTCTTTTATGATGAGTAAAAGGTTTCTGCTCATCAACATTTGATTTCCGACATATATGATTTCTAATTGCAATTATTTACTTTCTTTTTATAATCTAACTCTGTGACTCATACCATAAATTAATTATTGGAAAGTGTCAATATGTTTGGCACAACGAATGGCGGAAGATACCAAACCATGCAGGGAATATGATACGTTTAAGATCTCCGAACTTTTTTTCCAAAAATTTTCTATCGTTGCCCTACCTCTTTGTATAAACTGTTCCATAAAATTTCTGATAATTGAAAATTTTGTATGATCGGCAGTTTTCAATAAAGATTTAAATCAAAAATGAGTCATGCGTGGCTAACTATACAAAGGTACATTCACTAGGCAATAACAGTAAAATGGGATGAAAATAGGATAAATAGCATCCCTATATAGTGCCTAACAATATTTATACGGGCCAAAAAAAATTTGGCTAGAGATTTGGCGAGTTATAAAACTTAGAAAATTGAGAGGGATTTTTATTTTTGAATTTTTTTTGGAAAGTTAAAATTGCGATTAAAAATCGATTTCCAGGAGAACTAAGCATCTCATCATATATTTAAATCGATAAAAATATTAAATAATAGTTGAATAGTATAACAACGTGAAATTATGGCTGAATCTACAGAAAAAATGAACATATTTGACATTTTTGAAAATTCATACGTTAGATGGTGACAGACTCATAAACTATACTTTAGCTAAGATTGATATATGGTTTCAACAACACATGGTTAAAATCGTAAAAATATTTTAGATTTCAAAAAGATATATATGGTAATATAATGGAACAAAGTCAACAAATAGCATGTTAAATATGTTATAATTAACTTTTTATTAGATCCAATAGTAGATATCGAATGGTTTCCAGCTTTATGGTTAAATATTTTCTTTTCGAGCTTCTCTTTAACTGTTGTATTAAGGTTGTAAATTTTTGATGCTAGAAACTATGGAATCTTCTTTGCTGCTGCATTTTTCTTGAGAGTTCTTGCAATTTCGAATAGATCTGCGCATTGTATGAAATGGAGGCTTTAAAATATCTTGAAAACAGAATAGGACTGCTTTTCCAAAGGAATGCTTACTTGTAAATCAGAGAGTTTCAAAATTGACAGCAAGATTATCATCATAACTGTCGATTTTGCTGCGAAAAAGGAAGACAAGTAATTAACAAATCATTTACTGTTGTTCATCAAAAGAAGAAAACTTTGATAACAACTAATGATGATAAAATCAAGCTATCTTTTAATATTTTAAATTGATAAGACATTCAAAATATTTGAATGGTTTAAAATATTTTCTTTTAATTTCTATAAGATATTATCATGATTATATAATAAAATTTAAATTTTTATTCAAAAAGGCAATATTTCAAACTTTTAATTTCAAAAATCTTAATTCTGCAATAAGTGTATTTAATTGTAGCAAATTTAATGATCCTTCGTCATGCTTAGCAATTTGGAACTCATAAATTAATGATTTCTTCAAGTAAAATTCTGCATTATTTCAAAAGTCAATAATTCTCTAGTAACTTTTCTTCAAACCTTAACCATTATATTATATGTATAATGGAGAATAATTGCAAAGAAAGATAGCCGAATTTACTGGGTAGTTCTTGTGATGCGAAATAATTGCAAATTAACACCTAGTTTTAACAGCATCAATCTCTTTTTGCTCTCATTTAAATGCATTCGCACACTTTAATTTTGAAATATAAGAGTTTTGGAAATTATCAAATTTATCTGCTCAAATACTATAGATCTTCATAAGTGTTAATAGAATCATTAGCCTTACATATAGTGTTTAATATAATGATGCACATTATACTGGGATTCATTCCTTATTCATCTAGTTATTATAAGATTTACAACCCCATGAAAATTTAAAATTTTGTCAAAAATAGTGAATGTACCTTTCTCAAAACTTAAGATATCCTCCGAGTTCAAAGATTTAAAAAAACACAAAAAAATTAACTTTACTCTTTTGAGATCCTTATCAGATGTGCAACAATTTGATGCAGTATCGCAATTCGAATCCGATTTTTTAATGTAGATGTACTCTAACATTCTTGAAAAAATGCAAAATGATATTAATTAAGCTTTTCATTTCTTTATCATACACGAAACAAAATCATTCATTATACTAAAATTTATCAAAGTTTGAATAACGAAAAAAATAATATCTAAATTTTTACATTGAGTCGGCTATTGATATGGTCAATATTAAATCGTTTAAAAATGGGCATTGGCCAGAATAATACCCACTAAAATAAAGGTAGGTCAACAAAATCGTAACGATGCTTTCTTGATTTTGGTAATGGATTTAGACTATGTAGGTACTCGGTGACTAATAGACGAAGAATGGAAGAAAACTGCAAGAGGGATTTCGAGGAAATATTATTAAAATTAACATTTGATTCTTTGACTTGCAAATAAACATATTTGTACTATTAATCGGTTTTACAGAATAGATCTTGCGTTATTGTATGTTTTGAAAAAGTATCTAGAATTTTTCCTAAGATACTCATTTTGCGAGATAAAATGATATACCATCTACTAGACATTTGTGCATTGCTTCCTATATGTAGCTAGTAACTACAGAAATTGTAGTTTCAGGAAATTTGAATACATTTGGAATTCTAAGAAAGACATTGTAATATTGAGCATCTCCTATTTCAATATACCATATTGATGAAAATATAAATTCATGTAATCTGTCCTTAAATATGCTATCTAAACTTGTGATAGAAACTCAATTTCACCAGAAAATATGAGAAAATTCCAAATTGTGAAATAAAACAACATCACATATGAGATAACAACCATCTATATTAGGTTTCTCAATTCTTCATTCAAAATTCCAAAAAAAATTCAAAAATTTGAAAATGAAGAGAAGAAATATGAATTTTCCATGAAAATTTGCAAAATGAAAAAATTTTGGAATTACAAATATTATTTATTTTTGATGCTTGTTCCAAAATATGTCTTTTTTCCCATATCTGATATGAATATTTTGGATTATTATTATAATTTATATTTATTGACATATTTCATGATATTCATATAATGGTTTGTTTTAGGGAATGAATGAGAATATATTTATTTAAAAAAAGAGAAAAGGTATTAGAATAGATTTTTATTTGAGCGTATTTAAAAGGTTCTACTTCAAAAACTTTATGTAGTTTACTTTTGTAAGCAACGTAAAACAATATCTTTAAGTTATTTGTTGCAATTCGGGGATTAATCGTGAATTTTTGTTGTATATTAGTTAAAAATTAGTTTTTAGTAGATAAATTCGTCATGTTCCCGTTTGTAACTCATTTTGTTTTTGCTTTATTGATGAAATTTCAATTTGTTGAGTGAATATCGACAAATTTGTTAAATCTTGTTTTAAGCGCAGCAGCAATATTTGGAGTCTATTAACTATATCTAGACTTTCAGTATTTTGCATTATTTTTATTGTTGAGGTTAGAACAATCGCCTAACTAAGTAACGCATGTATGTAAAATGACTTTTTCGCGAAAACGGTCTTGCAGATTTTTACGAGAGTAAGATATCAATATATACAACAATTGAGGATTAATTTTATTGCAGTGGTTTACGATTTTCATCGTTCAAAGTATCGGGGCAGATTATTAAATTTTAAGCTATACAATTTCCATTGTAGAGCTTTATATTTTGAAAGAATAGAACAATTGGACATATTATTATTAAGTATAAATGGAATCGATTTTAAATTGCATATATGTCAACACTGTTTCTGACATTAATGTAAATACAAAGTACTAAACTACTATGCATGAAGAAAACTTCAATTTCTCTCCACAATTAAGAGAAGTTTGGAGTTTTATTACTGAGAAAAATCCGCTTGAAGTTGTTCATGAGAATTTAAAAAATTGCAAACAATTTCTTTAATCGTTCGGACATCAAAATTGAAATAAAAATTGTTGCACCTTTTTCGACAGTAAATGATAATAAAAAAAGAATTTTCAGAGGTGTAAAAAATAAACTTCTCAAATAGAAGGACCATGCTAAATGGAATGCGTCGCATACCCACCCAGTAAAAGTATTTGTGAAGCCATCCAGAGGAGTTAGGGCTTCTCCGTGCGTCATTGTTATGCCTCAAAACCAGAAACGAAGAGAGGAGACGAAATTTCCAAATTAATTTTGGAATCCCGGCCCAAATCAAAAATTTAACCATATTTCCCAGTAGAGTGGAAGAAACTACTTATTATAAACAATCTTTATTAAAGAATAAACACCCACATCTCTGTAAAATTCTTTTTTTATATTTACTGTCAGAAAAAGTGCAAACAATTTTTTTTCTTTCAATTTTGATTTGCGAACGATTTTTTTTCTTGCGAAATAACGTACTAAAATACACTTTTTTAAAATTTTATCAATTTGTTATGGTATATCTTTATGATAATGAATAAAATGCTTATTTTTCATAAGTAAATACATAATTTATGCTGAAACACAAAAAATAACACGAAAATTTCTCTACAAACATAGTATAAATTGAAGTTACTAAAATTCATGAGGTGGTGAATTCAAGTAACTTGGTTCATGAAAATGAACAACAACATCTTCCATTGTTGTCCAATGTCTTGCATTAACGGCATCAACTACTCTCTGTGTGTATTTCACCATTGCAGGAACATCCACAGGATAAACGTCGGGGCCTTTATGTGGAGTTTTAGGATGGATAACTCCAATTAAGAAAAATCTTAAATTCGCGCAAAGCTGAAGATTTGGTTCATCTACCTGAGTAGTGAACATTAAACACATTCCACACTTTTCATGCATAAATATTGAGTTATAAATACCAGATCCGCAAGGAGCAACAAGAACTTTCAATGATTGCCAAAACTTAACAATTGTTTCTACAGAACTTGAGAATTGAGAATCAGCTATTTCCCATTTACAGCCTTCATCAATCTTTGTACCACTACTTATGGCTTCATAAAGCTTATTAACATCATCGAAATTTCTTCCACTTCCCTTTGGTCTGTCATTGATCACAAACCTTGTAGGTTTGATTTTATTAAAGTTGACTTTTGTTTTTATCAGCTTTCGTAGCCTGTCAAGGCCTCCTGCAGTGTAGCCGTGAGCATATTCTAAACTATTTATCAGCCAAAGGGAGTGAACATATATTTGTTGTGACAAATCTACAAACGTCACTTTATATCCTAAAAAGTTTAAGATTTCTTGAGTAATTTCTCGATACATCGGAGGGGAATTAACCATGAAGCCTCTTGAAACCAAATCTTGTGGAACAAGCATCATTGCACAAAGGAAATCATGAATATTGTGGCCATACATATTAAAATACTGAATATAATAAACTAATTCAAATAATTCTCCAGTTGTCTGCATCATTGTGTGACCGCCATGGTCCTGATAAATTGTCTTAAAACTTCGCTTTTCATCTGAGATCTGACCTTTCGAAACAAAAACGTCTTTAAATAATGTAACATAAACCATACTATGAGTTATGTAATTGCTCGGAACTATTGCTCGTTCTGTATATGTTCGACCTGATATCAGGGCATAGTTAATCACTTTCGGATCATTTTGATAAAAAACCTTATCCATTTGAACATAGGGACATTGATACCACCATGTTTTATGGTTAATGTTTTCTTGTGTTTTCGGTCCTATTATTCTGACGCTGAAGCGAATTAAAGAATCTTCATATCTATAATTCGAAAAAATGGTCAAGAAGGAAGAAAAAGCAATAAAGAAGTTTATAAATATTGCATTAGGTTGCATTGAAGAGCTTGCTTTGTCTGTTAATGATGTCTGGGATTCCGTAAGGAGTTCTGCTGCAAAAAAATGATGAATGGATTAAACTCTGATAACACCCAATTTATATATAATCCATTGTGGTGGTCTTTTTAAAAAACGAGTCCTTTTTTTCTGAGATTTCTGATCGCTTCCTTTCTGCTCGTCATGCCCGAAATGGAAGAAATGATTGATATAGCCGAACTTATTACTCTAATTGGCAATTATCTTGTATAATACAATTAGTTGCATTGTCAGTTATTCTCAAGCATTATCGAATTTAAATTCAGCATCGCTAATTTGCATTGTATTGCAACAGCACATGTGTGTTGAGATAACAATAATATTACACCAGCTAAAATCACACAATAAAAATCGAAATTTTGCATCTCGAAAAAACAACAACAGAATTCTTCGTAATCTTGGGTATTTACATACATTGTGATACATATTCGAATGACCTGAATGTATGGGAAGTTACTAAAATTTGAGGAATTTATTGCAATAAAATAAACAAAGGTCATCCTTATTATATAAATTTGTAAAGAATAGCGAAGACCTTTACAATGTATGCACAGTCCCGCATATTAACTTTGAATATTTCTGATTTCATTTTGAAACATTTTGACTAGAGTATTGATAACTCAAATTTCCGATATAGTTACTACATTAATGCTAATGTAGTAAGTTTCCATTCATCTATTTACTTGATGTTATTGAAATAAAATCAATTTTATTTAACTATCCTTAAATAATATTTTTGTTGTGGAAACAATATATCTAACGATGGTTATGGTATCTGACTAACTCTGGAATGAATGTTTATCAAATATGATATCAAAATCAAAAAAATAAATGTGTTTAATGATTAAAAACTAGTTAAATTGAATGTTTGACTAATTGTCCAGTACTTTGATTATCCAAATTTTTTTCGAAATTGATTTTTTCAAGAGAAACATTTAAATTTTGAATTTCATTTTTGAATTTTCGAATTTTTTTTGGAGTCTTAAACTGATAAATTAAGCATAATTTGTAATGCCATCGCTTTATGTACAACATATGGTGATGAAATGAAGGCGGATTTTAAAAACTTATTTTAAATCAAAAATATTTTCCTCATTATCATTAATTCTAAATTGATATATACAATACACAGATAAGGCGTGAACTAAATTAGAAATATACTTGAATAAGAAGAGTAAAAGTCAAGTTTTTATTCATTTTATAATTGATTTAAACAAAAAATTACTTCATTTTAATATTCTAGTCGCTAGATGAGATTTTGCTCGTATTTGTTTACAGAGCCATATCATTTCTTGCAATTGAATTTGTTATGGAAAGAGGTATGGAAAAAGTTTTTCGTAGAGAATACAATATCTCATATAACAAACGTGAGATATTGTTGTAAAAATCCGTAATTTAGTCAATCCAACATACTTTACAATATGAAAATTGAATTCGATATTGAGATTGGGACAAAGTTGCAATTCGGCACTTTTTGTAAAAAAATGGGGTCATACTCATAATGAATAGAGACTTATAGCCAAGTCTTGATATCATGCAGGGAGAATATACATTGATAAGCAATTATATTTTATAGTAGTAGTATTCGGAAATTCTTACAATTTACAATACAATTTTCAAAAATGGATAAAGACTAATAGCCAAGTCTTGATATCATGCAGGGAGAATATACATTGATAAGCAATTATATTTTATAGTAGTAGTATTCGGAAATTCTTACAATTTACAATACAATTTTCAAAAATGGATAAAGACTAATAGCCAAGTCTTGATATCATGCAGGGAGAATATACATTGATAAGCAATTATATTTTATAGTAGTAGTATTCGGAAATTCTTACAATTTACAATACAATTTTCAAAAATGGATAAAGACTAATAGCCAAGTCTTGATATCATGCAGGGAGAATATACATTGATAAGCAATTATATTTATAGTAGTAGTATTCGGAAATTCTTACAATTTACAATACAATTTTCAAAAATGGATAAAGACTAATAGCCAAGTCTTGATATCATGCAGGGAGAATATACATTGATAAGCAATTATATTTTATAGTGTTGTAAACGAAAACGATAAAAACGGTTTGACAAAAAGTGACACTTTGCATGGCAAAAAATAGAGCCTTACTTTTGAGATACTTGAGATTGAAACTGAATCTTATGAAGCGGTGATCTTGAATCACTAAATCATAAGGTTCAGTTTCATATAAAATTTGTTATTCTTTTGGAATTATTTCTTATAAGATTTTACATCTTTTAGCGGGAATGTTTGTTATCATGTATATATTATAAATATTTACACGATAACGAACATTCCTCACTAAATTACTGAGAAACTTTGAGGAAATGTCGAACAATTTCCTCAAAGTTTCTCAGATTTATATAGATAACTAGAGTCCCCTAGGCACTGATTCTGGTTCAGCACCTAGGAGGCTCTGGTTATCTAACGAACTGATAAAATGTTTTTAAATTTTGTGAATATTGCTACCTGTGAAGCACTGACTTCAAATCAGTACCTCACAGGTAGCAATTACATTGAAAGATGGGAGAAACTTTGTCCGAATGTTAAACTATTCGGACAAAGTTTCTCCCATTTGTAGTGGAGATGGAAGGCTTTGAGGTATATTGTATTAATATATACCCCAAAGCCTTCCATCTCCACTTGAAAGTGTCCAAACTTTGGGTTAATAGTTTGCAATTAACCCAAAGTTTGGACACTTTCTAGAAGGAATTGGATGGTAAGAGATATACATTCATATGGTATATCTCTTACCCTCCAATTTCTTCTTAAAATGGGAGAAACTTTGTCCGAATGTTAAACTATTCGGACAAAGTTTCTCCCATTTTGCGAAGGAATTGGAGGCTATGAGATACTGATGAAATGTCAGTAACTCATGGCCTCCAATTCCTTCCTAAAACTCATAAAAGTGGACCTTACATGCATTTAAAATTTGACATGTAAAGTCCGCTTTTTGTGAGCGGGGATTTGACTCCGTCAAATCCCCTTTTTCGTTAACGAGAATAGTAGTAGTATTCAGAAATTCTTATAATTTACAATACAATTTTCAAAAATGGATAAAGACTAATAGCCAAGTCTTGATATCATGCAGGGAGAATATACATTGATAAGCAATTATATTTTATAGTAGTAGTATTCGGAAATTCTTACAATTTACAATACAATTTTCAAAAATGGATAAAGACTAATAGCCAAGTCTTGATATCATGCAGGGAGAATATACATTGATAAGCAATTATATTTTATAGTAGTAGTATTCGGAAATTCTTACAATTTACAATACAATTTTCAAAAATGGATAAAGACTAATAGCCAAGTCTTGATATCATGCAGGGAGAATATACATTGATAAGCAATTATATTTTATAGTAGTAGTATTCGGAAATTCTTACAATTTACAATACAATTTTCAAAAATGGATAAAGACTAATAGCCAAGTCTTGATATCATGCAGGGAGACTCTCTACAAATACAAAAATTGATTATCATAAGGAAATACAAATTTATCAATTTTCATGTGAAAATTACATAAATTTGTTCTCCAATAAATAGCAATAATACTTTGAATGTTATATTAAGTAATATAGCTTCAGGTAAATAAGCTTACACTTCAAAAATATACTGTTTATTCATTAATTTTAAAAAAAGTCCAAATTATCTAATCTTGCTTACTCTTCCTTTAAACTTCTTTGTGCCAAATTTAATATTGCCTTCAAAGATGGAATAAGGACATTAGGTTCAATCCTTCGGCTTTCGACAATTTCCAAAATGTGTTGAATTAATTTCAAACATTCATCGTGTTTTGAAGCTCTTTGCTCAACAATCTGATTACCTGCCCTTGTAAGAATTCTTACTGCTCTTTCTTCATTCAAAACATTAGCGACTTGAACCTTAATAATCGCATTTGGAATCACAACAGTGATGAGAGTTATGACGATGTCATCAATGCGCTCATTTTTCTTACCCAAGAAAAATGTTTGCTTTAATTGATGAAAGTGTGATTCCGCAATGTTATTCGTGGAATCACCTTCTCCACGATATAACATCATCCAATGTTCTTTGGTTCTTCTCCATTGTTTATCGAAATACTTCAAAGCGCGCGGTTCTTCTTCTTCTAACATTGTTGTCAAGAACTCATATGTTTCATCAGACTCTTCAGCCAGCTTTTCTGCATTCGTTGCATCTGCACGTAATGTCAAAAAGTCCATTGCTAAATAGAAGTTCTCAAAATTCTGTGGATTGTCAAAATAGCTTCCAACTTTTGCACATGCGCGTAAAACATGCACAGCGCACCAACTGAGCTGCGCAAGAGGAAATCCATCCTCAATTGCGCGAGCAATGTTTAGCGCACAGTCAGCGCTCCAATGCTGTGGATCCAGGTGCGCAAACTCACAGAATTTCACCAAACATTCTTGAATTTTTTCAGATGTCTGAGGGTTCACTAAAAAATAGCAAAAGGGGAAAATTGTGTTTTGACTTGTTTTCATTGTTACTGCAAACAATTGGATCTTTCCTTTAATTAAAGAATGAGTGGAATCGACGTGGAGAGGGTTATCAATGCTATGCACCAATTCTTTTGCAGCAAAAGGTGCATATATGATTGTAAACTCGGAAAAATCTCTATTGTAATCAAATTGAACGAGATCATCTGGGCACTCTTCCTGTAAATTATTCAAAAATGCTTCCAAAGAAGTGTAAGGATCGTTTGATAATCTTTGTGCAATAATCTATCAAGGCGATAAAATTTGTGCTTTAAAGCATCAGTAGACTGCGCGAAAAGTTTCATCGTTTCTTTGTTATTCGTATCAATTCCGAACTTATCAAAAAATGCTTTTTGAGCAAGAAATTGCTTTCCACCGTTTTTAATATAAAGTTCGATCCATTTTTGATAAAATTTACTCGCGTAATGTGAACCCATTTCAACTCCTATATGATGGCAATGTTCTTCATTAACTTTGCTTATAGTAAACACTCCATTTTGTTCTTCAACCCTAAATTTTGCCTTGCATAGGGATACGAACATGAATAAGTGACATATTGCTTTGGAGATCCCGTTCTTCTTCTGTATGGGACACCGCCCTTGACTTCCTGTTTAATACCAAAAGCAATAAGCTCCTCTAAGTCCACCGAAATCATAAAAATGAAATGATTTTGAAAAGAGTTAACAAAATTCAAATCACATCAAAAACAAAAACACATAAAAATATTTTATTATACTCATTCGAAATTAAAAATAATAAAATTTATATATATTAATTTCATTAAATCAAGGTTAAAAATCTCACCGGAAAAATAACCTCAGTGTGATAAATTTATCACCGGAAAAATTTACAATAAGGTTAATACCGAAAATATCGAAAAATCAACATTTAAGGTTAATTTAAGAGTATGCACTTTTGTCACCTACTCCCTTTTTAAATGAATCTTATTATTAACTCGAGCTATTTCAAAGAGAATCGGCATAATAGCTTAAGCAGATTATACTACGGTGCAGTAAAGAATTTTTGCATTATTTATTTAATATTTGCCTTCATATTTGTGGATTATCTATTAGAACAAAATCTAAATCTAACAATTATGTTTCAATTGGAGCAGGAACAATTTATCGATGCTTTCAGTAATATTAACTTCACACAAAACGATGCGGGCGTTCATGAACTTCAAATCCATCCTGGAATAAAGGTTCTTCATAATTTTTCTGCAATAAGAACAGAAGAAACATTCTTTAGTGCTGGCCACAAAATCTTTGTTACAGTATTCGATAGTGGATTCATGAAGGAGTATTTCCTTTATCTCCCACCATTTGACAGTTACATTCCGAAAGGTCTAACTCCGAAACAGACAGACCTTTTCTGGAAACAAGAGGAAAATCATATACATTACTCAGATTTCCATATTCCGCATATTGATGTTGTATGGACTGTTAAAAATGGAATTTCATCACTTTCTAATGCTCATTCTTGTCGCAAAAGCAACTCTTCTCATCATCTAAACTTCTGCAAATGGCCTACGACCGTTAATAATCCAGAAATCAAAGGAACGGCCTTAGTTGTCGGCAGCCATCAGATAAACTACTTCCAACACTTTTTTGATAACGGGTTACCGCATTACGCCGCTGGCTCTCTCGCCACAGGTATTTCTCCCCAAATGATAACTGTTGTTTCTACAGCCTGCAATCCAGTAACGATAGAAACTCTAGAAAAACTCGGCTACAAGTCGCGCCAGAACTGTCAAAGCGATGGAAAGCAAGTTAGTGCCGAGTTACTTATCATGTGCACTGCAACTCGAGTTGTCCATCATTATTTCTTCGACTGGTACCAGGAGCTAATGAGGATACCGATAGCTGAACGTTCTAAAGTCATTTTACTGCCAAGAGGCAAAGGGAGTGGCGGAAGAGGTAGTAGAATCATTCAAAATCTCCATGACATTGTCCCTCATCTCAGTAAAATCTTCGGATCCGAAAACGTCATCATTCACGATCAAAATTCTCCAGAAAAGACACTTTCAGCACTAATCAATAAATTCAGTACCGCGAGATACATAATTGGGCCTCATGGAGGAGCTTTTTATAACCAATTCTTTTCTGGAACAAATACAACAATTGTGGAAATGCTTCCTGTCAAAGAGAACGGATATTACCCAGAACAAACTGGTCCAAGATCGATGTCATTTGCACACTTGGCTATGTACACGAACACAGAATGCTTACACCAAGATTTTTACAGATACTATACAATAAGTGATCAGATCAACTATAATATTAATATAACCGATTTCATGAATTGGTTTAAATTTAATTTTAGAAATGATACTTTTGTTGTTAATGCTTCTTCATAATTTAAGACTTTGTTTGTATAAAGAGGTAGGGCAACGATAGGTCAAAAAGGCTTCTCTGATAGATTTCCTTGCCTTTTGGATATGCTATAATATATAGCCTAGCATGATAGGATATGATGTCAAAAGTTAGAACATAACTTAGGATCTTGAGAAAAATGAAAAACAAAAATTACATAAAAAAAGAAAAATTTTATCTAATTTGTTTTTTTGGACCGAATAAGTAATTTTATTGAATTTCAATACGACACATAGATTTTATTATTAGTAATAAATATAATGGTTTACTATTAACAAGGAACCTAAACTAATGAAAATTTGATTTCAAATATTGTATATGATTATCATAGATTACCAAAATATATTGCTATTTATGAGGATATAATATTGATTATTAGTAAATCGTATAAATTTAATAAATATACCATGAATATTGAATGAATTTCTTGATTCATAGGGGTAAAACGCGCTTTTATATGATTTAGACAGAGAATTTATGAGATGTAAATAACACAATAAAGGTTTATATTGAATATTTTCTAAAAATAAATCGAAATTATAAAAAACAATACATTTATTCATTGAAACTACTTGGACAAATATGAAACAAGCATTCAGGCAATTCTTTTGAGACTTCAACGCATCTGATAATTTTTATATAACTTCACCTCTTATGCTTAGAGTGGAGGTATTGAGATCGTAGAAGTATAGATGAGCTCACATTCAGATATGATGTGTGAACTTCTGTTTTCACTGCAATTTTGAATCAGAATAAACTCAAAACAAGAATAAAATGATATACTCACTCTCTAAATGTGTTCGAGATTTAAAGTTGTATGAATAAAACGATTCATCTTTCGAAGCCTCCCATTTAATGAGAGACTTCGAAAGATGAATGTATTCATGTAGATGAAATACTATATATGACCATGTGTGATACTAAAGATATCAAAATGTTCATTTTTAAGTGCAATAGAAGGGTTATCTCTCGTAAAATCTCAATTTAAGGAAGATTTAGAAAGAACTCCTTTCCTAAGTAGATAGTGTGTGGTTTCTGTCTTTTGGTTGATCAGGAACTATGAAATTAAGTCGGACAGAAAGAAGTTCTTTCCAAAACAGACTCCAAATGAGTTGTTCGAAAAGAACTTCCTTCTGTATATGGATAATTGTAGTTACCGCACTGAAGTATGTAATTGTGATGATGGAGTTCTCGATAAATCTAAAATCGGATTAAGATTAATTGAAAACTCAAGTAATTCTTTGAAATCTTGTGTTGTCTGGCACTATAATAACCAAAGAATGAGAATATTATGTTGAATGATGAGTACGTGTGCTCGGCATTCGCCGAGCGAATTGAGTTTAACGTACTATGAAAAGTGACAAATTTGGGCTTTTTTTCCTAGGGTTATGATCTCTTCCTTTCTGCTCAATACGACAGAAATGAAAGAATGAATTTGTACTCCCTAATTGATTACTACAATCTGTATCTATCTTTAACATAGAATTAGCTGCATTGTGATTTATACTCCAGAATTATTCAATTTAAGATCAACCTCGTAAATTTTAATCATATTGCACCAATACTCCTACGTTGAGATAAGAACATGATTATACATACCAAAGCCCCATATTAAAAATCAAAATTTAGCACCTCCATTATGCAACCACATTATTCGTCGCAAATAAGTATATTTACGCATATTATGATGCATATTCACACAACTCGTATACATGAAAAGTTATTAAAATCAGACAAAATTATTGCAATAAGGAAAAAAAAACAACTTTATTATATATGTTAGTAATGAATTACAAATATTTCTACAAAGAATGCTCAATACTTCATATAATCTTCGAATATTTCTTATTACAAGTTAATACATTTTGACTCGAACATGATAAACAAAAGCTGACACGCTGATTACTACATTTATGAAAATATAGTACGTTTCCATTCATCTGTTTACTTGTTTTTGTTGGAATAAAATCATTTTTTTTTCTTTCATGAAATAAGAATTTTGCTGCGAAAGCAATATCTCTAACAATAATTAATACATTACGTCAACTCTGGAATGAGTATTTATCAAATATGATATCAAAATCAAAAATTAGTTGTTTTTTATGAGTAAAAACGATGTAAATTGATTATTTGACTAATTATCAAATACTTTGATTTTCCAAATTTTTTTCGAAATTGATTTTTTCATGTGAAAATTCAAATTGTTTAATTTCATTTTTGAAATTTTGAATTTTTTTTGGAATTTTGAGTTGATCAATTCAGCAGAATTGATAATGCTATTGCTTTAGGGCATACCACAAGGTGATGAATAAAAGGTGAACATTAACAAATTATTTTAAATCACAAATATCATCCTCATCAACTTTAATTCTAAAAAGAACTGTACTGAATTATGAAAATGCATGATTTACATTATTAAAATCTTTGAATGAAAATAGTACAAGATAAGTTTTTATTCATTTTTAATTAGATTTAAACGAAAAACTACTCCATATTAAAATTTAAGTCGAGAAATCGTATTTTGTTCTTATTTGTTAGCATTTTGTAGACATTCTAATCTTGAATTAATTTGTTACATGATATTATTAACAAATTTAACTGAAAAAATATGTTAATATGGAATAAACCATGATTATATAAGCTATCAATGCTATATATACATATGTAAAAGATTCATATTAACTCAATTAACAAAAATGATAGATTTTCATAAAGGTTCAATCTAGGTTCGTCCGAAAATTTTGATTTTTATATAGAAGACATAGTTTCATATACATAATTAAATTTTCAAACAAATTTGATCATACCATTTATTAAGCAGGATAGTATATTAATTACCATCAGTATAAAAATATAAAAATGATTATATTTAATTATTGCATAATTTAGTCAAAGAGTTATAAGCCTCAAGTGATCGTTATCACCTTCAATGCACGTATACTTTATTGATTCATAGATATTTAATCTATGTTTGACATGTTGTTGTCGTCATTCGTTTTGTTCCCATTCTTCCTAAGTTAGAATTAGAGAATACACCATCCACATCATCTAATTTGGTCCTCAGCGATAGATTGGTTCATTTTGGAGGAGTCCCATCAGACAGTTTTCGAGCACCAAATATCAAATTTTAATGTATACAAATCTTTAGTGATTTATCTCTTTTATGATGAGTAAAAGGTTTCTGCTCATCAACATTTGATTTCCGACATATATGATTTCTAATTGCAATTATTTACTTTCTTTTTATAATCTAACTCTGTGACTCATACCATAAATTAATTATTGGAAAGTGTCAATATGTTTGGCACAACGAATGGCGGAAGATACCAAACCATGCAGGGAATATGATACGTTTAAGATCTCCGAACTTTTTTTCCAAAAATTTTCTATCGTTGCCCTACCTCTTTGTATAAACTGTTCCATAAAATTTCTGATAATTGAAAATTTTGTATGATCGGCAGTTTTCAATAAAGATTTAAATCAAAAATGAGTCATGCGTGGCTAACTATACAAAGGTACATTCACTAGGCAATAACAGTAAAATGGGATGAAAATAGGATAAATAGCATCCCTATATAGTGCCTAACAATATTTATACGGGCCAAAAAAAATTTGGCTAGAGATTTGGCGAGTTATAAAACTTAGAAAATTGAGAGGGATTTTTATTTTTGAATTTTTTTTGGAAAGTTAAAATTGCGATTAAAAATCGATTTCCAGGAGAACTAAGCATCTCATCATATATTTAAATCGATAAAAATATTAAATAATAGTTGAATAGTATAACAACGTGAAATTATGGCTGAATCTACAGAAAAAATGAACATATTTGACATTTTTGAAAATTCATACGTTAGATGGTGACAGACTCATAAACTATACTTTAGCTAAGATTGATATATGGTTTCAACAACACATGGTTAAAATCGTAAAAATATTTTAGATTTCAAAAAGATATATATGGTAATATAATGGAACAAAGTCAACAAATAGCATGTTAAATATGTTATAATTAACTTTTTATTAGATCCAATAGTAGATATCGAATGGTTTCCAGCTTTATGGTTAAATATTTTCTTTTCGAGCTTCTCTTTAACTGTTGTATTAAGGTTGTAAATTTTTGATGCTAGAAACTATGGAATCTTCTTTGCTGCTGCATTTTTCTTGAGAGTTCTTGCAATTTCGAATAGATCTGCGCATTGTATGAAATGGAGGCTTTAAAATATCTTGAAAACAGAATAGGACTGCTTTTCCAAAGGAATGCTTACTTGTAAATCAGAGAGTTTCAAAATTGACAGCAAGATTATCATCATAACTGTCGATTTTGCTGCGAAAAAGGAAGACAAGTAATTAACAAATCATTTACTGTTGTTCATCAAAAGAAGAAAACTTTGATAACAACTAATGATGATAAAATCAAGCTATCTTTTAATATTTTAAATTGATAAGACATTCAAAATATTTGAATGGTTTAAAATATTTTCTTTTAATTTCTATAAGATATTATCATGATTATATAATAAAATTTAAATTTTTATTCAAAAAGGCAATATTTCAAACTTTTAATTTCAAAAATCTTAATTCTGCAATAAGTGTATTTAATTGTAGCAAATTTAATGATCCTTCGTCATGCTTAGCAATTTGGAACTCATAAATTAATGATTTCTTCAAGTAAAATTCTGCATTATTTCAAAAGTCAATAATTCTCTAGTAACTTTTCTTCAAACCTTAACCATTATATTATATGTATAATGGAGAATAATTGCAAAGAAAGATAGCCGAATTTACTGGGTAGTTCTTGTGATGCGAAATAATTGCAAATTAACACCTAGTTTTAACAGCATCAATCTCTTTTTGCTCTCATTTAAATGCATTCGCACACTTTAATTTTGAAATATAAGAGTTTTGGAAATTATCAAATTTATCTGCTCAAATACTATAGATCTTCATAAGTGTTAATAGAATCATTAGCCTTACATATAGTGTTTAATATAATGATGCACATTATACTGGGATTCATTCCTTATTCATCTAGTTATTATAAGATTTACAACCCCATGAAAATTTAAAATTTTGTCAAAAATAGTGAATGTACCTTTCTCAAAACTTAAGATATCCTCCGAGTTCAAAGATTTAAAAAAACACAAAAAAATTAACTTTACTCTTTTGAGATCCTTATCAGATGTGCAACAATTTGATGCAGTATCGCAATTCGAATCCGATTTTTTAATGTAGATGTACTCTAACATTCTTGAAAAAATGCAAAATGATATTAATTAAGCTTTTCATTTCTTTATCATACACGAAACAAAATCATTCATTATACTAAAATTTATCAAAGTTTGAATAACGAAAAAAATAATATCTAAATTTTTACATTGAGTCGGCTATTGATATGGTCAATATTAAATCGTTTAAAAATGGGCATTGGCCAGAATAATACCCACTAAAATAAAGGTAGGTCAACAAAATCGTAACGATGCTTTCTTGATTTTGGTAATGGATTTAGACTATGTAGGTACTCGGTGACTAATAGACGAAGAATGGAAGAAAACTGCAAGAGGGATTTCGAGGAAATATTATTAAAATTAACATTTGATTCTTTGACTTGCAAATAAACATATTTGTACTATTAATCGGTTTTACAGAATAGATCTTGCGTTATTGTATGTTTTGAAAAAGTATCTAGAATTTTTCCTAAGATACTCATTTTGCGAGATAAAATGATATACCATCTACTAGACATTTGTGCATTGCTTCCTATATGTAGCTAGTAACTACAGAAATTGTAGTTTCAGGAAATTTGAATACATTTGGAATTCTAAGAAAGACATTGTAATATTGAGCATCTCCTATTTCAATATACCATATTGATGAAAATATAAATTCATGTAATCTGTCCTTAAATATGCTATCTAAACTTGTGATAGAAACTCAATTTCACCAGAAAATATGAGAAAATTCCAAATTGTGAAATAAAACGAACATATTCACATATGAGATAACAACCATCTATATTAGGTTTCTCAATTCTTCATTCAAAATTCCAAAAAAAATTCAAAAATTTGAAAATGAAGAGAAGAAATATGAATTTTCCATGAAAATTTGCAAAATGAAAAAATTTTGGAATTACAAATATTATTTATTTTTGATGCTTGTTCCAAAATATGTCTTTTTTCCCATATCTGATATGAATATTTTGGATTATTATTATAATTTATATTTATTGACATATTTCATGATATTCATATAATGGTTTGTTTTAGGGAATGAATGAGAATATATTTATTTAAAAAAAGAGAAAAGGTATTAGAATAGATTTTTATTTGAGCGTATTTAAAAGGTTCTACTTCAAAAACTTTATGTAGTTTACTTTTGTAAGCAACGTAAAACAATATCTTTAAGTTATTTGTTGCAATTCGGGATTAATCGTGAATTTTTGTTGTATATTAGTTAAAAATTAGTTTTTAGTAGATAAATTCGTCATGTTCCCGTTTGTAACTCATTTTGTTTTTGCTTTATTGATGAAATTTCAATTTGTTGAGTGAATATCGACAAATTTGTTAAATCTTGTTTTAAGCGCAGCAGCAATATTTGGAGTCTATTAACTATATCTAGACTTTCAGTATTTTGCATTATTTTTATTGTTGAGGTTAGAACAATCGCCTAACTAAGTAACGCATGTATGTAAAATGACTTTTTCGCGAAAACGGTCTTGCAGATTTTTACGAGAGTAAGATATCAATATATACAACAATTGAGGATTAATTTTATTGCAGTGGTTTACGATTTTCATCGTTCAAAGTATCGGGGCAGATTATTAAATTTTAAGCTATACAATTTCCATTGTAGAGCTTTATATTTTGAAAGAATAGAACAATTGGACATATTATTATTAAGTATAAATGGAATCGATTTTAAATTGCATATATGTCAACACTGTTTCTGACATTAATGTAAATACAAAGTACTAAACTACTATGCATGAAGAAAACTTCAATTTCTCTCCACAATTAAGAGAAGTTTGGAGTTTTATTACTGAGAAAAATCCGCTTGAAGTTGTTCATGAGAATTTAAAAAATTGCAAACAATTTCTTTAATCGTTCGGACATCAAAATTGAAATAAAAATTGTTGCACCTTTTTCGACAGTAAATGATAATAAAAAAAGAATTTTCAGAGGTGTAAAAAATAAACTTCTCAAATAGAAGGACCATGCTAAATGGAATGCGTCGCATACCCACCCAGTAAAAGTATTTGTGAAGCCATCCAGAGGAGTTAGGGCTTCTCCGTGCGTCATTGTTATGCCTCAAAACCAGAAACGAAGAGAGGAGACGAAATTTCCAAATTAATTTTGGAATCCCGGCCCAAATCAAAAATTTAACCATATTTCCCAGTAGAGTGGAAGAAACTACTTATTATAAACAATCTTTATTAAAGAATAAACACCCACATCTCTGTAAAATTCTTTTTTTATATTTACTGTCAGAAAAAGTGCAAACAATTTTTTTTCTTTCAATTTTGATTTGCGAACGATTTTTTTTCTTGCGAAATAACGTACTAAAATACACTTTTTTAAAATTTTATCAATTTGTTATGGTATATCTTTATGATAATGAATAAAATGCTTATTTTTCATAAGTAAATACATAATTTATGCTGAAACACAAAAAATAACACGAAAATTTCTCTACAAACATAGTATAAATTGAAGTTACTAAAATTCATGAGGTGGTGAATTCAAGTAACTTGGTTCATGAAAATGAACAACAACATCTTCCATTGTTGTCCAATGTCTTGCATTAACGGCATCAACTACTCTCTGTGTGTATTTCACCATTGCAGGAACATCCACAGGATAAACGTCGGGGCCTTTATGTGGAGTTTTAGGATGGATAACTCCAATTAAGAAAAATCTTAAATTCGCGCAAAGCTGAAGATTTGGTTCATCTACCTGAGTAGTGAACATTAAACACATTCCACACTTTTCATGCATAAATATTGAGTTATAAATACCAGATCCGCAAGGAGCAACAAGAACTTTCAATGATTGCCAAAACTTAACAATTGTTTCTACAGAACTTGAGAATTGAGAATCAGCTATTTCCCATTTACAGCCTTCATCAATCTTTGTACCACTACTTATGGCTTCATAAAGCTTATTAACATCATCGAAATTTCTTCCACTTCCCTTTGGTCTGTCATTGATCACAAACCTTGTAGGTTTGATTTTATTAAAGTTGACTTTTGTTTTTATCAGCTTTCGTAGCCTGTCAAGGCCTCCTGCAGTGTAGCCGTGAGCATATTCTAAACTATTTATCAGCCAAAGGGAGTGAACATATATTTGTTGTGACAAATCTACAAACGTCACTTTATATCCTAAAAAGTTTAAGATTTCTTGAGTAATTTCTCGATACATCGGAGGGGAATTAACCATGAAGCCTCTTGAAACCAAATCTTGTGGAACAAGCATCATTGCACAAAGGAAATCATGAATATTGTGGCCATACATATTAAAATACTGAATATAATAAACTAATTCAAATAATTCTCCAGTTGTCTGCATCATTGTGTGACCGCCATGGTCCTGATAAATTGTCTTAAAACTTCGCTTTTCATCTGAGATCTGACCTTTCGAAACAAAAACGTCTTTAAATAATGTAACATAAACCATACTATGAGTTATGTAATTGCTCGGAACTATTGCTCGTTCTGTATATGTTCGACCTGATATCAGGGCATAGTTAATCACTTTCGGATCATTTTGATAAAAAACCTTATCCATTTGAACATAGGGACATTGATACCACCATGTTTTATGGTTAATGTTTTCTTGTGTTTTCGGTCCTATTATTCTGACGCTGAAGCGAATTAAAGAATCTTCATATCTATAATTCGAAAAAATGGTCAAGAAGGAAGAAAAAGCAATAAAGAAGTTTATAAATATTGCATTAGGTTGCATTGAAGAGCTTGCTTTGTCTGTTAATGATGTCTGGGATTCCGTAAGGAGTTCTGCTGCAAAAAAATGATGAATGGATTAAACTCTGATAACACCCAATTTATATATAATCCATTGTGGTGGTCTTTTTAAAAAACGAGTCCTTTTTTTCTGAGATTTCTGATCGCTTCCTTTCTGCTCGTCATGCCCGAAATGGAAGAAATGATTGATATAGCCGAACTTATTACTCTAATTGGCAATTATCTTGTATAATACAATTAGTTGCATTGTCAGTTATTCTCAAGCATTATCGAATTTAAATTCAGCATCGCTAATTTGCATTGTATTGCAACAGCACATGTGTGTTGAGATAACAATAATATTACACCAGCTAAAATCACACAATAAAAATCGAAATTTTGCATCTCGAAAAAACAACAACAGAATTCTTCGTAATCTTGGGTATTTACATACATTGTGATACATATTCGAATGACCTGAATGTATGGGAAGTTACTAAAATTTGAGGAATTTATTGCAATAAAATAAACAAAGGTCATCCTTATTATATAAATTTGTAAAGAATAGCGAAGACCTTTACAATGTATGCACAGTCCCGCATATTAACTTTGAATATTTCTGATTTCATTTTGAAACATTTTGACTAGAGTATTGATAACTCAAATTTCCGATATAGTTACTACATTAATGCTAATGTAGTAAGTTTCCATTCATCTATTTACTTGATGTTATTGAAATAAAATCAATTTTATTTAACTATCCTTAAATAATATTTTTGTTGTGGAAACAATATATCTAACGATGGTTATGGTATCTGACTAACTCTGGAATGAATGTTTATCAAATATGATATCAAAATCAAAAAAATAAATGTGTTTAATGATTAAAAACTAGTTAAATTGAATGTTTGACTAATTGTCCAGTACTTTGATTATCCAAATTTTTTTCGAAATTGATTTTTTCAAGAGAAACATTTAAATTTTGAATTTCATTTTTGAATTTTCGAATTTTTTTTGGAGTCTTAAACTGATAAATTAAGCATAATTTGTAATGCCATCGCTTTATGTACAACATATGGTGATGAAATGAAGGCGGATTTTAAAAACTTATTTTAAATCAAAAATATTTTCCTCATTATCATTAATTCTAAATTGATATATACAATACACAGATAAGGCGTGAACTAAATTAGAAATATACTTGAATAAGAAGAGTAAAAGTCAAGTTTTTATTCATTTTATAATTGATTTAAACAAAAAATTACTTCATTTTAATATTCTAGTCGCTAGATGAGATTTTGCTCGTATTTGTTTACAGAGCCATATCATTTCTTGCAATTGAATTTGTTATGGAAAGAGGTATGGAAAAAGTTTTTCGTAGAGAATACAATATCTCATATAACAAACGTGAGATATTGTTGTAAAAATCCGTAATTTAGTCAATCCAACATACTTTACAATATGAAAATTGAATTCGATATTTTTTTTGCCAAACAGTCTTTGGCTAATAATTTTTAAGGTTACCAGTATGAAATACCATGTATACTTTATATGTTTGTAACAAGGTCAGCGTTATTTCTTGTTAATTAGTTTTGCCTTATTCTTAAGGAGGTTTTCCGATCAAACCGTTTGTATCGTCAATCAGTTCACATTTTGTGCAAAGCCTGTGCTTTTTTTCATCTCGAAAACAAAAAATTTCGAAAAAATACAACTTGGGTTCATTTAAACCCATTGTCCAAGTCAATCATTTGTGCGAAGTCTCGGGCTCGGATTCTAACTTCTTGGTCGGCATTAAATCTCATCGCGAATAAATTATACTGAAACCTTAGTATTTGACCAGAAGATATTCTCAATAATCGAGTGTGCATGAAAAGTTACTAAGCTTTGAGGTGTTTGGATAATGCTTTGGCAAAATTATTATTGTAAACTTATATTTATAAATTTTCAAATCATGCGAGATTCTTTCAATTCAAGCATCTTTTCTGAACATTCAATATATTTCCACAGAAGAAAAAGAAATATCCGGCTTCAAGAGATAATGATTTGCTTGCTCATTTATCTATTACTTAATAATCTCAATACTGGAAATATTGGCTTTATTGTTAAACAGACTGCAAATATTTCATTTCCAACTTATGTATTTAGTAAATCTGCCATCGCTGATCAGTTACCACCAAGCGAAAGACATTTAATACATGCGAAATTAATACCAAGCAAAGTTAATCCGATTGAATACAAGCCAGGCGAACGCATAAGCATTACTAAATATATTCACCCTCTTGATTTTCCAGGTGGTGAAGTAATGGAATTAAATTTACAAATACCCGTGCATGACCAACGTGTTCTCAAAGGGATTTTGCCAACAAACTATCAGATTGTATTCTTCTCAAGTGCCGCTATCAGAGAATTTACTCGACTTTACCATTTCAAAAATGCTTTGGTGACTTCAAGAGGAGTTTTCTGCAGAGATTGCCAAGTGAAATTCCCTAATGATCATGTTGGCGTGGACACATCTTCAATAACTGTATCAGACAAAGTGATTGAACACCTTATTATTGGAAAAGCTACATTTATTCCATGGGGTCATTTTATGACTGAATCTCCAATTTCTGGCTTAATATATTTTCCAGAAGAAGTTGTAAATAAATCTCAGATTTATTTCTACCAGGGGAGCTACTTCTACTCAAGCAACTTAAATGCATTTGGATGGGGACATATAAAGCATGCAAGTATATCATGGGATGCAACATTGGTCAAGAATCTATATATGTCTGTTCCAAATGATTTTGTTAATGGACAAACATTCTTCTATAGACTCCTAAGAGAAAGATTGATGAAGCGCTACAATTCTAAAAATGTTAAACCAACTCAAGGTATTATATCAAATAAACCTCAATCGAGTTCCAGATTCATTAAAAATTTTGATCCATGGGTTAAAAGCATAAAAGATAAATATCCAGATATTCCATGGACAGTAATAACTGATGACCAAATAACAAATACAGGCGATGCAATCAAAGTACTAGCTGCAACAAAGTATTTTATCACTCCTTGCGGCTCAGCTGCATTTAAGATAGTTTACATGCATGAAAACACAGGTATTTGCATTGTTGGAATGGCTATTACTGATTGGGCAAATTTAGGTGTATGTCAAGCAATGGGAGTATGGTGTACTTACTCCTACAACCCAGGTTTACCATGGATTTTTAAAGGTACTGGTATTATTGATATTGAAATGAATTTGAGATTTGCTTCATACCTTATTTATGCAGTTGATCACCAGAAATGGCCATCAGTCACAGAAGATAAAGTTGAGTTTCTATTTGAGCAAAATATTCATAGAAAGATCCTAGATATTGATCCTGCATCTTCCATCCAAGTTCCATGTGATATTGACAGTTATTATTATAATTTAACTAATAATATATCACAGCCGAAGAGATGCGAATCAATTAAATCTCTGTACTTCGGAAATAACATTCCAATGCGATAACTTAAGATATTTCTAAAATAGTGTTAATGTTTAATATTACGCAAAATAGTACATTTTTGAAATCTAGAGATATAGACGGTTTAGCCAGAGATTCATATTTTTCTCGTGTAAACATCTCAATTTTCTCATTTTTTTGAGAGACAGATTATTATAAAAATGCATATCAATTATGAAAATTTAGAAATTCATGGTTTTCAATACAAAACAATATGCAACACAGAAATCATTCCACTATTAAAACCATTCTGTGCTATAGAGGATTTAATTTGGAGTATTAATAAGGAAAATATAGAGCAAGTTGTTACCAATCTCACAGATATGCTGAATAACGATTTTGTTCCATTAACTTTCATCAAACACATATTGAAAGTAATGAAAAAGTCCCGAATTGCTAACAAATTTAATGAAATTTTATTTTCATCCGCTTTAAATCAAATAAGTAAAGTACAAAATGGCAAAAATGATAAAAGTAAGCAGCAACACATTCAAAATTCGACTATCAACCCAATAGAAATGACAATTTTCGAAGATAATCTTGAACAATTCCAAGAAAAACTCCAACAAAACGATCTTAGATACAGATATGGATCTTGGAGTAGTACACCACATATTGATTTAGCCGCAGCTTGCGGTAGTATTAATATTTTTAACTTTTTACTTTTAAATAATTCCCAAATTACAAATAAAACGGCAAAGCGTGCGATAGAAGGCGGAAACATAGATATAATAAAGATATTGCAAAACAAAAACATCAGTTTTGACCATTGCTTACGGAAGTCAATTAAAGCTCATCGAAATACAATTAGTGACTGGCTTCTCAGTAATTTTTCTTGCGAGAAAATCGATCTAATCTACTGTCTTGTCAAAGGTAACACACAAGCTGCTAATTTTCTCATTCAAAATCAAATAATAATTCTTGAAAATCCTAAATACGCCATAGATTTGACTT
This sequence comes from Trichomonas vaginalis G3, assembly GCF_026262505.1. NCBI lineage: Eukaryota > Parabasalia > Trichomonadida > Trichomonadidae > Trichomonas > Trichomonas vaginalis. The sequence goes on from NC_067206.1 coordinate 111,251, forward strand.
CTCTCGGTGTAATTCGCGGAAATTTAGATCTTGTTAACTACTTCTACAGCCTGCAGCACGAAACAGTTTCGAGCGACATCGAAGTCATTGTCGACCAAAAAGAAGTGGAAGAGATGGAGTCAGAGCTTAAGAAGAGAGAGGAAGAGAGGAAACTTCTTGAAGAAGAAGTCAAACGCCAGCAGGAGATCAACAGACTGAAACAAATTCATGCTCAAAACGAGCAGAGACTCAAACTTTTGCAGAATATGAAACAAGGAAAACAAATTTTGAATCCTAACGAACCTATTTACGTCGGAAGTTCCACATCAGAGGAAGAAAAAGAAGAAGAACAAGAAAAAGAGGAGGAAGAAGAAGATCTTAGCGAAATGTACTTCAGATGGAAACACGACAGATACTACAGATACTACCATGAAGAAGAAGAAGAGGAAGAGGAAGAAGAAGAAAGGGAGGAAGATAAACACATTGTTCATCCACCAATTACTTATTCCGTTGTCAACAATTTCTTTGAAATAACAAAGTTTTTGGTTGAAAAAGGAGAAGATGTGAATTACAAACCAAAATTCCACTCTGAATGCGATTTTACAGACTATATTAAGGGAAGTAACTCTCTTTTATCAATAGCTATCAAAAAGAAAAACACGGAAATAGCGAAACTTCTCATTGAAAACGGTGCTGACGTAAACTATGAATGCGAAAAAGATGGAATAACATGGCCTATGCTTGCTTACTCAATCAAAAAGCATCTATTTGAGATATCTAAACTTCTGATTGAAAAAGGAGCCCTTCCTTACAGATCAGTGAAGAGACAGCATAGATTTTATTCAGTAGACAGGTTGTGGACACCACTAATTTTGGCTGTAAAAGAGGATTCTCTCGAATTGGTCAAAATTATTGTTGAAAGAGGCGCTTATATAGATTTCTATGTCGAAGAACATTTCGGTGTTAATACTGCAATGACAATGGCTGTGCAGTGCAGGAGATTTGAGATGCTAGACTATCTTATATCTAGGGGTGGAAATGTCAATGAATTCCACACAATTACACCTCTTTTTGTTGCAGTTAAAAATAATGATGCTGAAATGATAAAGTTTTTGGCTGCAAGAAAGGTCGACTTGAATAAAGAATTATACATAGAAAGAAGACATCTAACTCCTCTTGCTTACGCAGCTTACCTTGGAAAGACAGACGCTGCCAGAGCTCTGATTGAAGTTGGTGCCGACACTAAGTTGAGAAATCCACTAGGGCAGGCCCAGAGACAGAAACACATGGATATAGTTGGTTTGCTTTCTAAAGGTGTATGAATGATATATTTGATTATAGTAGTGTGAAATATACATGTGAAATTTATACGTGTAAATTCAAATCTGATTATTGTGAAAAACAATTATTATTTAAAAACATTAATAAAAATACCAGATTATAGGTTTAAGTCCATCAAAAGTTATACATGCATGGAAAATCTGACATGGTGAGCGCATCCTTAAATTGAATTCTCCAAATATTAAGCATTATTGTGAAATTTAGATCAAGCATATTGTGATACTGATAGTATAGAATGATGTATACTCTAAATACTAAATATATTATACTATCATCGAAATTAGATTATGATTTCCATACAACTTAGTTTAATTCTCGATTTAATCACAGCTTCAGCTAGTCATACTAGTATGCATTATACCCTTCTTGTTACATTGATTAACACCCAATATCCAGTGTGGAACCACTTCTGAAGACCCACTGTATCTATTCTTCGATTAATTGTTACATTGATTAACAGCCAAAATTGAACAGTTGTAAACTAAGGCTGTGATCCATTAATTTATTCAAAATCAAAAGAGAGAGGGAAAAAGATTGGGACGATTACATCCTCTCAATTTCATTCTTTCAACTTTTCAAATATCAGCGCAAGATCTGGATATAAATAATGTTTTTTGCGAAATTAGACATTAGATTATAGTGAAAAAAATCGTATATTTGGAGGTTAATATTAAACCTTCTAAATTCATTATGCTGAATTTTCAAATCTTTATCGCTTCACACTGGGAAGAATATTTTGGAAAGGGTAGTTTTGTTACAATAAGCTACAGTAGTTCAAAACAGAAGATACACCATCCAGCTAATTATGCAATTAAAAATTGCGAATTCTTAAAAATCGATAATCATGCTGTTGAATTTAAATATGCTACTTATGATACGCATGTTCTAGTAGAATTATGCTCATTCTATAATTGTACAAGTCTAAATTCAGTCGGGGGATCGTTTTACTATGGAGATTCCGGAAGTTGCATTACAAAATCATCAAACTTTGTCGGATCAAAGGGATTTGGCGGCATTGCGTTCTACATTACGACGGATTCCGATGGATTAAATATTGTAGACGGAATAAACGTATTGAGTTGCGGAACGAGTACTAAAGAAGGAAATTGCACACTATACTTTGGGAACTGCGTAAACAAATTCCAAAACTCAAACGTTTCCAACAATAATTGTGAAGAATTTGTTGGAATTTATCTCAAGGCAAGCAATATACAAAGCGAGTTTCAATATTCTACATTTATTAACAATACACAGGAGAAGAGTATTCTAATATATTATGAAGGAGAAAGTATGATTTCTTTCGCTTATTGCAGTTTCATACAGAATGTTCAAAACTTGGCATCAAATGACTCACTTATTTATATAAAATCAGGCAACCTTACCCTCTATGACTGCATTTTCCATGAAAACGTTGCATCAAAACCCTACGACTGCAGAGACTGCTTTTTATGGGATGTAAGACATGATAAAGAGATGTACGATACAATCACAAGGATAGTTAATCCTTCCTAGAAATAATTACCCAAATTTTGATGCAAAAATTATTCTTTTAAAATTCATTAATTTATTTTGTAATAAATAGTTATTTTTATGAACGCAACATCTTACACTTTCCTTTCCATTGATCATGCCGAATCATAAAATAATTATCGCTACTACAGTGTATTAATATTAAATCAATATCAAGACATGCAACACCAATTCTTGCTAGTACAGATGAAGATTGAGGCTGTATCACAAGATCTTTTGTATAAAAAAGTGACAAAATTATGAATTTTTTCAAACCAAAGAGTTTTATTCAGGATATGGCTATTCCTGATAAATATCTGCGGTTTGTAACTTTTGAGGACATGCTTTTTGAAACTACTCCTCTTGATTTTGACCAAATTATTGAATTTGCTACAAAAAATTTTAAAGAGTATGAATTTGAATACGTTTTCAGATGTATTTTATCAGCTCCACTTAAATTACCAAAGAAATTACTCGAATTTTACAATTTATACATAAAACTTTCAGAATGCACAGGAATTAAAGTTTCAGCTGACCAAGCATGCTTTTCCCATCTTCATATAGCCAGGTTAATGTTCCTTGATAGTTTATTTACAGTTGATGATTTCAAAATTCTCAAATATTTTGAACCAGAGAACCTTGCAATATTTAACAAGATATTTGGTATTAATTCAGATTTCTCTGATGGAATTAGCAGATTTGTCTGCATACACGGCTATGAAAAAAATACTTTACAATATATTCTTAAATACGACTTAATTGATGAATTTATTGAAGAAACAGCCCAGATAAACTTCGATATTAACCAAAAGCTACCAGTTAATCGATATGATTTCAATAAAATCGATGAAAAATTAAGTTTAATCCAAATGAGCGCTTTTTATGGTAGTATCAACTGTTTCAAGTATTTGATGCTCAACAATGCTGAAATCGACCCATTGTTATTCATTTTTGCTATTATTGGTGGAAATTTAGAAATTTTACATATTGTCAAGGGAGAACTTGATAAAATGTCCATTCCTAATGATAATCCATTATTTCTAGAACTAAAGCAGCGTGCCAGTCAAGAATCTCTCCAGATTGCCGGAAGTTATTCCAGATATAACATTTTTGACTGGTTAATTTCGAAAAACTACAACAACGACCTTGTCTCATATGTCTACAACTCCAAGAACCTCAACACCCGCATGACCCTGTACTACAAGCAAGAGGATCCCTCCTTCAACAAAGAGGAATTCGACAAACTTTGGCCAGTCCACATTGTATCAATCGACGGCCTTTACCCACAGTTGCTCATTCTCCTGGACAGCGGCGCCGACCCAAACATGACGACAAGCATCGACATGTCTCCCGCGTTGACATCCCTGTCTATTGCGATCAACTCATACAACGAGGCAATAATAAAACTCCTCCTAGAACTCGGGGCAAATCCAAACTGGACAAATCCGACGAAACTGAACTGGGGACCTCTTCACTTCGCTGCATTCTCAAACAGCTACTTGTGCGTGAGGGCACTGATCGAACATGGAGCTGATCCATTCGCTGTCTCTGTTTTTAGAAAGGGGAGGACGTATTTGGACGAAGCTGTGAGACAGAACAAAAGAGAAATTGCAAAAATTCTGAAAGAATACGGAGCAATGGAAACAAAACCTTGTTCAAAAGAAGAGTTTCTACCTATAGAACTCGCAAAGACTGAAAATATTAAAGAATATCTCTCGGAAGTGATGAGTTCTATCAAATAAAAAATTATTTGTTATTGTAAATATACATGTTATTAAATTGAAATAATATACAATATTTGTTTTTTATTTCTTGAGTGATTTAAGCAATGAATTACAAGCATCTTTTAGAGGTGAAACAGATGCAATTGATGCCTTTTTGAGTGCGTTAATAAGTGTAGAAGATCCTTTCAATCTCAGTTTCATTGCTTGTGATTTTTCGCAACTATTTTCAAGAGTAGAAACTACATTTGCGAGCATTTCCAAATGTTCTGGTTTCTTGTATCCGTTTGTCAACACGATCGAGAAAGGACCAAACGCAGAGTCAATCAGAATATCATTGTTTTGCGCTGTCAAAGGAGTGAATATTCTTATCATCAAAACGAAACAGTCCGCACTAATTTGGTTGTCGAGAAGTGTTGCAGCACAAACTGGGCATTTCGCAGCGAGGGATGAAATGCTTTTGATGACTTTCTTTTGGTTCTTTGGATCTCCATTAATTGTTTTTTCGCAGTTTTCCAGAAGAACTTTGAGAAGTTCCACAGCTCCTGTTGTTTTATCTATTGTCTGCATGATGCACGGGATGATTCTTGCGCTGACTAACGCGTCGAGGGATATCTCTGTCTTCTGTATTATCTGCGTCGCGAGGTCTAGAGCGGAAACATTGTCACTGCAGCGTTGGAATATTATAGACAGAGTCGTGACTTTCGTAAGTGAATTCAAAATGTTTGGACTTAGAGAAGAAACTTTTGATAAAAGTTTGATTGTTTGGTCGGAAATAACTGTTGCATCTTGTAGAAGAGAGGAAGTCAGTGGTAGAATTGCGGCGTCAATGAATGCCATCAATTTGTCAGATATGATAGGAACATTCTCAAAAGTGTCAGAAATTATTTTTATTGCGTTGAATCTGACTGATTCTTTTGGAGAAATGAGAGGTCTTTTGAGGTCACAGATGATCGCTGCATCACATGAATTAGTTGTGACTCCGTGATGTATGATTTGCAATATTAATTCACAGTTAGGTGAAGTGAAATTGTTTTCTTTCAATAATTTTGTCACTTTTTTAACAAAATTCGAATTCCAAATTTTTGATTGAAAAGTTTTGCAAGAAACACAGTCACAAATTATCTGAAGTATATCTAATGAATGACCATTGATCGCCTTGTCCAGTATCTCTTCGGCTTTAGATATAAAAAACAAAACAATTGTGTCAAAAATTTCAAAATTATCTGTTTGTAATTTTTCAATAGTTGTAAAGTATTTTGAAGAAACATCTAACAATTCCAAAGGGTTTTCGCAAATGATAGATACTGCCATAAGGAGCTTAGTCCGTAAATCTCCAGTCGATGACTTGAAAAGTTTAAAAATGTCACTTTTTATCGATAAAAGTGACAAAGTATTTGCAGCCAAAATAATTCCAAGGATATTCAGAGTAGGATTTGATCGGACTATTAGTTCTTTGCAGACAGATGAAGTGAAATCGTTTGATTTTTCTTTCTTTTTAGAGTAAAAACCATTTACCAAAACAGCAAAAGTTTCCAAAAGGTTGTTATCGACAATTTTGTACTCTTGCAGCAGTGACTGGAATGACTTGTCATCGAACACCTCGTTGAACCTGTCAGTGAACACAAGGTTGGCCATGATCCTGAGGGAGTAGTGCCTCTCTATTTCGTCGTTGCTCCTGTAGCTGTCGACCAGAACTCTCTGCGTGAACATTGGAAATTTGTACTCATTTGAGTCCTGTTTCGAAATGAAGTCAACTAACTCTCCAAGGCAGCAGAGAGATCTCCTTCGAATTAAATCACTGCCCGACTTGATGAATGTCTCGAGGCCGCCCATTTTGTCCATTGATATCATTTGTGACGGGATATCTGTTGCATTGTGTATCAAAACAGAAAAAAGTAGGAGTAAACACGACTGAACTTGTGTTTGCTTTGATTGAGAAGTGAACATCAGAAGCTGCAAAAGGAAGTTGTGCTTGATGAAGTTGTTGCAAATCAAAGGAGACTTCCTTGCATTCTGTATCAGAAAGTTGGCCAAAGGCAGTTTCGATTTGATCGTGTCTATTCCTTCGAAAACATCTTTGATCTTCATGCAGATCTTGCTGAGTTCTTCTTGGTCGGATGTGTTCAATGAGTCAGAATCAAAGGGAATTTGGCCACTTTCGTTGGAGTTGAGCTGGATTGTCTCAATCGAGGCGTTGAAAACTATTTGCGATGGTTTGAGAAGTTCACTTTTTGTGAGGTAATCATTGATTTTTTCTATGTCAGATTTTTCTGATTTCTTTTCTTCTTCTTTTGCCTTCTGGATGATCTGCTTCATGTTCATTGAGTACCTCACACTTGATGTCACTGAGTCTGAGACATTTATCCTGTACATCGAGAGAGATTCTGTAGTTTTCCTCTTGGATTCGAAATTCTTTTGCTTTGGAAAGACTTTGTATGCAATTCTGTCAAAGGATTCTGAATCAAGGCAGCCTTTCCAAAACGGATGCTCTGCAACTTCAGGCCAAGTTGGACGTTTGTATGGATCTTTGTTAAGAAGCGAAAGAACAAGGTCATTGAATTCGTCTGAGCAGATTCTGATCTTCATCGGCTCTAAATTAGTGATTCGATCAAGGATGTCTGCTTGATCTGACTTTTCATCGTCAAATGGAGTAGAGCCAGTGGCCATTCTGTAGAGTAGACATCCAAACGAGTATAAGTCAGATGCAAATGAAGGAACTCCTTCATCAGTAAGTAATTCTGGAGCCAAATAACACAAAGCTTCTGTGTGAATATGAGAGAAATCAAATCCTTGGTCAATTTGACTAGCTCCAGTAAAATCATTAAGCTTAATAATGCCGTTTTCATCCAAAAGAATGTTTCGTGGGTCGAAATCGATAAATAAAAACGAATTTAAATGAATGAAAAGAAGTGCATTAAGTATGTCAGAAACGAATATTCGTATTACTGTCTCTGGAAGATAAACATCTCTTTCCAAAAGCTCTAAAAGAGTTCCTCCAGGACAATATTCAAGAAATACGAAGAGTTTTGAATCATTTTGAGACCAATTATAAAATTTAGTGATGTTTTCGTGTTGTAATTGATGTTGAATCTCCAAGCCGTGAGTTTGTTCTTCAATTCGATTTTTATCAACGACTTTTGCGGCAACAAATTCAATAGTATTGTTTATTCGACCTTTATAAGTAACAGTAGTTTGATATTGCGCATATTCACGACCATTACCAATCTCTTTATAAAATTCTACATTTGCCATTGAAAATAAAAAAAAAATTATAACCTATGTGAGGAGTGGAAGAATCTAAAACCCCAATACAATATATTGCCTACATTCATATATTAAACTTATTATTCTGGATCCTTTAAGAAGAATATTTAACACAATTAAAGCAAAATTAACCTTTGTAAGGGCATTAAAACATATTCATAAAGTAAAAATAAAACACACAATAAATATTTATAAAACAACAAATAAAACTAATTCTTTCCTTTTCCTTTATTGGAGAGTCTGAGAACAAATTTCTCTCCAGTTATATCCTGTATAATTAAAACTTGTTTCTCGAATACGTCAATGATTCTTGAAATAGGATTATCCATCTTAAACTGCGTCTTCAAATTCAAAGAAAGAGATCTTGAATCAAGTTCGAAAATACAAATTTTTGTGTTTTCAGAGACAACAACATTAAAGAAACACTGTCCGATGTTGTAAGACGAAACATTCGTGATTCTTCCAATGAAAGAATCGAATTTCTTTTGGCAGACAAATATGCCATTCAGTGTGTAGATTCTCATTGATGAATTCGTTGTAATCCACATCAAATCCAACTGTTCGTCCAAAGAGATCCCAACGATTTTCTCATTTACTTTGATTTCTCTGTGGAAACTTCCTCTGATTGCGTCCCAAACAACGACGGAATTCTTTCGGACTGAGCAAACCATCATTGATCTACTGCATGGAAATGATTTCGAAATGTCACTTGAATTGAAAACTCCAAGTTGAATAATTTGCGTCATTTTGTTTGCTTTGGAGTAACAGAGTAAATACGCAGAAGAAAATCCATAAATAAAATCAACAACTAGCAATGCTCCATCAGATGAATAATTGTAGAAATTAACACCAGAAAACAAAGTGTTTCTATAGACAAAGTTGCCGTAACACAAACTGTAATTGGAGCTGTCAATGACCAAATAATTCAAATTGGAAAATTCATTCGTCATTTTTTCAAATTCTAGAGAAACTTTCTTTGGATTGAAATTTCTTTCCTGATGGTTTTTCTTGAACAGTTGAATTGGGCATTGTCCCCAGTGCTCCAGTCTCAGTGCCAGTGTTGATATTTCATCTATATCATCCTCTCTTATTGTGTCGATATAACTGTGGTAACTTTCAGGCAGAAAAATGTTTTTGGACTGAGTTGCCAACTGTCCTTGCTGCGAAACACCGAAAATCAGGTCAATCCACTGTCCGATGCTTGCTTCATTCAGCTCTTCTCTGTTGACTAATATAAAGTGTACGGCGCTCTTGCACCACTTCGGCAATTTGACTTCTTCAATCAGGTTCAAATTGCAAACATTGAGAAACAATTCTGGAAGAGAAAACAACTCTGGAATCAGTTCTTTGACGTCATTCGTGTTCAGTTCGCTGGAACTCTGCCAACTGTACTTGATGTCAAAGAATATCCTGGATAAGTTGTCGTATCCAGTGTGCAAATCCCAGTCGTAGAAAGTGAATGGAGGAGTCCGCAAAAGAAAGAAATGAACACTCGCGCCCATCGAATAGTGAGCACCGTAAAGGAACTGGCCGTTGAATGTGGAGTCAAACATTTTGCTCCTTTCTTCTGTCTGCTGGCCCATCGGAAGATTGATTTTCCTATGAGAAGTGAAGTGACCACAATCATCAGAATCGTAATCGGAAATGATCCAAGGAAAAACAGGGTACTGCGTCAAATCAGCGAATGAGCGACTTCCCAACGAGTTTATCACAAGGAGGTAGTCGTATGTGCTGAGCATTCCGCTCTGCCAGAGAGATAAAGCTGAGGAAGAGTTGAGTTGGAAAAGTTTTTTCGTTCCGAAATTTATGTTTTTGGAAACTAAAATTTCTTTCACGAATGAATCAGGCAACTTTTGGTTGTCGACAGGAGAAATAATAAGTGTCCCTGTGTTGTATAGTTTGAACTCTATGGCAGTGAGTTTGTGGAGATTCATGTGCATCTTTGAGAAAATGATTTTCTTGAACGGAAAAATCAGAACAAAATGGCCGCAAAACAAACTGAACTCCCCATAAAATCCAAGTAAAATGTCATTGGAAAGAGACCTGAAATTGATTGGTGCCTCTGTTTTCGTCAATTCTAAATCAAAATTGTCGACAATCTTGGAGTTAATCAGCACCAAAAAGTGGTTTTCAAATACAAAAGTTACAGAATTTTGTTGTTCAGGCATTCTCCTCAATTTGCATGGAAAAGAATAACTCACATTTCCATACTTTTCTGAATAAGTTGCAGCAAAAGAGTTATACAGAAACTGACCATTTGGAATGACAGCAAATCTGTAATTCAGTGGGTTTACGAATTTTCCTTTCATTTCTATATAAAAACAGTTACTCAAATCTTGGTAATTTTTGATTAAATTTGTTTCATTTGTCTCTACATCCAATTTGTACTTTTCGATGTCGTTTTCTCCTGATGGCAATGATAAGTCAGAAGGAACTAAAATGTGAGGAGTTTCAATCGGCCAAACTAAAGGAGAAATAGTGAAATAGTTATAGTTTTCCGTTTGTAACTCAAATTTGTGGAGAAAATGCCAAATTTTTGATGATTGCTGCTCCATTTTTCTCAATAGATTTGACTTGGCCAAGTTAATTATCTGCTTCAAGTACATGTCAGTGTAATTCCTGTATTTCATCAGATAAACGTAGGACAGAGAGAGATTCGTTGTGATTTGGTCTTCAGTCAAATGATGTGCAGCCGAACAAGGAGTGTACGGTTCAATCCTCGTTGTGTACTCTGCAAGGAAAGCTAATGTATCTGTGAAGTTCTTGGTGATCTTCCCTTTTAAGTTCGACTTGATTCCTGATATGAAATTTTCAATCGGAATGTCAGTTTTTGTTTGCCAAATCTGTCTGAATTCCTCATTCATCAAGTATTTGATCGACAGCTCCGTTGTCTGCTTGATGTAGTACTCTTTGACCATCGGATGCTGTATAAGCTTAAACAAGAACTGGCAGGAGAAATCGAAGTCAAACAAACCAGAATTTTTGAAAAGAAAATGAGAAATCGAATTAACAATGTCAAACAACTGTGGAACATCGTCTAAAGAAACTTCAAATATATGAATCAATATGGATCTAAGTGAATTTAAAGTCCTCTCATCACTGGATAATAAAGTGAGGTGAGGTGATTGATACAACGATCCTAAAATTGGCAAAAGTGAACTGAACAAAAGACACAAATCAGTAAAATATCCGTTGTAAGTTGCCACAGCGAGGAAGTCAAACAACTCGACGAAAACACCCAAAGGAGCAGAGTATGTTTCCACGCGAGCCAAAATCACAACAATGACATTCAACGCTAGATCGCCGACCAAAATTTCTTGACGACTGCCGTGTTGTGCCAAAAGTGAAATAAAAGATTTTTTGAAAGCATTTTCATCAGCCATGAAAGAGGCGAGGATTTGCGAGTACAAATTGATCAAATCGGATGATTTTGCGAACAGATTTATCGATTCAACATTCTTGTGTTCGTAAAAAGTACCTTCCAAGCCATTTTTCGTCATGAAACCAATCAGTAAATCAGCGTAACTCACGTAGTTGATTGAGGAAGTTCTTCCTGACTTGTTTACATAACTGATATCGACGTAGAAAACACCGGAAATCTCTTTCAGAATTGATTTGTCGTCAGTGATAGATGCAGTCGATACTTTTAAAACAGCTTTCGGATCGAAAACGAACTGCGAAAAGAAGACAATCGAATCCAAAACTCTGATGTCGCAGAGGGAGTCGAATTCTGCTTTTGGAAGTTTTGTAAATCTCCTTATGAAAATAAAGGTTTTCTCCTCAAAAATTTGGAGAGATTTCGGTGGAGAAGAAACTAAAACAGTCAAACATTGGAACAAAAATGAAATAACTGATGCAACTGTTTCAGGTCTCTCTATTTTCGTCAAATTGCCACAGTTTTCAAATGTCTTTCCCATCAACAAACACTCTAGAGATTTGAAAGTCGTCATTTCGTTGTAGGACTTGAACAAAGCGAAACTTACAATGTCGTTGTGGACGAAGTAGTCATCAAACATTGCGTTGAAGTCAATTAAAACATTAATCAATCGCTGGTTTACGATGTCAGATGAATTCATTATCTGCAGCGAAATTTCGAAAGGAGTGAAAACGTTTTTTGAAACAGAATTCAGGTCCAAAACACTTAAAATTCTCACTTTCGTCGAATCATCGCAGACTTTGAAGTAAGACAAAATTGTTTTGTACAGGTCCAGTGATTTGGATCTCCTCGCAATTTCGCAAATGTCCTCTACAATGTAGATGTCGGAAAACATTTGAATTGAAACAGGAATTGACTTGAAAACAGTTTGTGTATCAGTGTATTTCGACAAAACTCTGAACAGTGTCACACCGTACTTCTGCACAATCTCTATGTCTTCTAGGAATACGTTGATTTTGTTGAGAAGAAGGACTTTTTCGAAAAGATTTGACAGAATTTCTTCTGAAAAATCAAATTTTTTCATTGGAATCAGAAGTAATTCGATGTCCAAGTCATGGAAAGTCACGAACAGCTTCACCATTGCGTTGAAATACATCTCAGTGTTTTTGTTTTCCATGATCAAATTGAACAATCTATAGATGTTGCATTGCTGGGACAAAAACCAAGGAAATCCTGTTCCTTTCATCAGAACAACGTCTTTTAAAACAAGATCAGTATCAAATGGAGTGATGAAATCTGTTTTAGAACCGTCCAAGTAATTAAATCCCCTTCTGAAGACATCTTTCACATCGAAATTTTCTGAAAAAAGAGAAATTTGTGATGAAATATACCAAAAATTGGTGTTTTCTCTCTCTTTCGAGCCAATGACTAAGTCATCCAAGCAGTCAATGTGCCCTTTCATGTGGACAATCTGAACCAAATCATTGATTCCAAAAATTGCAGAATTCTCTGTCAAATTTAGTTGAAAAGTGACTAAAAACCACTTTTTGTTGTCAATTTGGATGTGAAACGATTCCTCATTGACGAAGAATGTGAACAGTCCTGATACAAGTTCTCCCCTCACTGACTTACTTGAGAAAATTTCGCAAAACAGCTTATCCCTGTCGCTTTTCATCCAAAACGAGAATCCTAAACACTTTTTTTGTATGGAAATGAAGGATTTCATGCCTCCTCTGAACTCAAACATGGGGAATGATATGTTCTCGTCGATCATCCTTGACAAATCTTTGTGATTTTCAAGAAGATTTACGAAATTTCCGTAATTTAGATTCAAATTCGCCATTTTGTCTAAAAGAGGGGATTCGTATATTCCTAGTTTGATAAATGAAGTAACACCATCCTCTGATGCTAAATATAAATCTGCATTGGCAAAATTAATGTCACTTTTTGCAAAAGGAAGTAAACTTGGAATTCTTATTCGATTTTCAGTGATACAGAGCTCGTTTAGTAGGGAACTGTCCATCTTGAGCAGTTTGTGAGTCAATGGGATGCTCTGGACCCAGTTATTCGCGTCTTTTTCTGAAAGATTATTCAATGATACCTTTAAAAGCTTCGAATACAGCTCGGGATCAATCGATGGGAAGACGTCAAGCCATGCAAATCCACCATACCTCCAGAAGATGGATGCGCACTCTTGCGACGCTTGAAATGCAAAATATAAAATTTCAATTTTGTCATTAAAGCGTTTCTGCATGATCTGCATCACTTCCTGCATCGTATTTATACTTATTTCAAGTGCAAATGTCCTACCAATCAGTTCTGAACTGGCATTTCTCAAAAATAAAATCACAATAATTTGGACTTTGAATTGAGTTTTGTCCGCAATGCAGTATAGGTGTTTTATCAAGCCTTGGAATGATTGAATCTGCAGAAGATTGTCAAAATTTTGGGCTTCTTTAAGAAAATTTAAAATTTCGTCTGAAATCGATTCAAAATTACTTCTATCGATTGAAAAAATCAATAAATCAAAGAACAATGTTTGTGTTTTTGTCTCAACAAACTCTTTATCAATGAATTTGAAAAATAATATCGAAAATTGAAGACATTTTTCGTATTTTCTGTATGAAATCCATAAGAGACAGTCTACTAAACATTTGACTAGTTGAGAATTATCAATATCTACACAGAAAATGTCCAAAATATTCCAATATTTGTCAATGTATGAAATATTCGAGTCTTCGTTCATAAACAGTATTTTGAAGGCTTCAGCGTATATCATTCGATCATTATTTTGCATGTAATTTGCTTTGATGAAGTCTAAAATTTGATTTTTTTCTGTATCTGACATATAAACAAGAGTTGCTAAGCATAATGAGAACATTTCTTTGTTGCAGTGCTTAGAAAGTATTGTTATTCCCGAATTATTCAAAAAATACGAAATTGGATCTGGATCTCGAAATAATTTTGAGAAAGAAACGAAGAATTTGATGGCAAACCCAATGTTATTCGATGGTATTTCCCCTTGTGATATGCATGAGATGAAGATAAGCGTAATTGAAGCTAATTCTGAGTACGAAAAGTTGATGTTTCTGGTAAAAACCGAAAATTGGCCAATAAACCAGACCAAACCGCTGACGTACGTGTCTTTCGTAAATAGAGAGGAAATTATGAAACTAAAAAAATCGACATTTGCTAATTCCTGTATAAATTGACGGGATCTGAGGTATAAAACTAGGATACGATCGATCAACTCAGCATTTTCGGATTTAATAGAGTATAAAATAATCAAAGCGCTGATGGAATTCGAGACATTATTTATTTCAGGAGGAATTTCAAGCATAAACGTGATATTATATATGCAATTTAAGATGATTTGTATTTCGTTTGATTTTGAAAGTAATATCTGCAAAGAATCGAATAAAGGATTAATTAAATCGACAATCACATCTAATTCTTTGCTTTTTGGTTTATTTTCGGTCTTTACATTTGCAATGATATAATTAATTCTTGATGAAACTTGTAATAAAACTTTAATATTAATAGATTTTGGAGTATTAGGGATATATGACTGTAAAACTTCATTAGTGTACTGAAGAATCAATTTATCCCTATATATGACTCTTTCTGTCTGGTGGTTATCGTTTTCTCCTCGCTCAAATTTATTCGAAAACCATCCTTTCATTTTTCAAAAAGTGACATGGAAGATTAAAGAAATGCTACATTTTCTAATCATCAACTATTATTTGATTTATTAAACAAATTTCCGTATTATTTCTTCTTTCCAACAAGGAATATCAAAGTTATAATCCGAAATGAGAAATGTCCAAAATACCAAGATA
This sequence comes from Trichomonas vaginalis G3, assembly GCF_026262505.1. Classification (NCBI taxonomy): domain Eukaryota; phylum Parabasalia; order Trichomonadida; family Trichomonadidae; genus Trichomonas; species Trichomonas vaginalis. The sequence continues at coordinate 126,283 of NC_067206.1, forward strand.
AAATCCTCATAGAACACGCTGCTTCAATGAACACATTAATGACTTACGTATGCTTTCTGAATATTTATCAGATATTTCTAAAATTATTTTGAAATTCTTGTTAAGTTTTAAATTATAATATAAATCTATTTATTAACAAAAAATAAAACAAATAATCCTTATTCGAAGAAAGGTCTGAAGAAGTGAATCGCGTGAAGCCCGCATTGATACTTTTGCATATAGAAATGGAAAGATTTAGCGATATTTTCCTTATTCTGGTTGTCAATCAATGAATCCAGGTTCTTTTCTATGACTCCTTTGAAATTATCGTCATAAGAATCAACAATCGCTTTGAAACAGTCCTTCACGAACTGTTCATCGTGTTTGTTCATGTAAGGAATCAGTGGATAGCCACAAAATAACTCAGTCTGGTTTGAATTAATTAAAGCGTTCAAAATGTAGACGAAATGAGGTCTTAACATAATAATTGTGTCATGATTAAGATCTAAATGAATAATCTCTTCAATAATGCTCCATGCGCTGGTGTACATTTCCTGATTTGAGTCATTAAAAGGAGATTGAGTGAAAGAAATGGAAATTTTGAGGTTCTCCTCCTTTGTGAACTCATCTGGACAATTTATTGATACGGATTTCAGCGCTTTCAGTAAGTAACTGTTGACTTTCGTGTTGTCATAAAATGATTTATGATTTGAAAGCACCAAAAAGAACTTGCTGAGTATTGCATTGATGGAGAAGTCGTTGTAGTGCTTCATCACACCGTAGTTGGCCGTTCTCGATGTCAAACAACTGTTGAAAATTCTTGAAATAATTATCAAAATTTCAAAATTCGGTAGAAGCGAAAACAGCTGTTCTATGATCTTTGACGACGTTTGGAGCATGAATATGCCAAGCCCTGTGTCAGTGAGTACTTGCGGAGAGTTCTGGCACTTAGTAGTGCTATAGAAAATGTTGTACAACTTAATTATGGCTTTGAGAACCAGTGGTTCACTTTCGTACACTGAAATGAAGCTGAGTGTGTCCTCTAGATGGTTGTTGCAGAACCACATCATGAGTTTCTCAAGAAAAGAAGGATTTCTCAGTCCGTTTGCCACTCCTGTCAAATCTCGGTACAAAGTCACGACATTTATTGGATCAGGTGTATTCCTTGCTATGTATTCGAACCTTTCATCGAAGAATCCGAGAAATGAAATGAGATATCTTCGACTCTGAATGCAATTCGCGTATAAATAGTACAAGGTAGTTCTTGGACGCTTTAAAATCTTCATGTTTTCAATATTGTAGTTGATTTCAATCGTTCTTTCTGTAATATGATTCATAAACCCTGTGGAAATCATCAGATCTCTTAGTTTATCATTGTTGCATGCTACATTTATAAGAAGTATCAGCTGAATGATGACTGTTGATGAATTTTCCAGATTTGAATTTGTCAAATTCGAAATTCCGACAAAAATGTGATTCATTAGTGATCCGAACATTCCAGACTTATTCTCCATCACTCTAATTCTTACAGCATCAGCAAAACTGAGTTTCAACTGCAAATTTTCGTTCAAATCTTCGAAATTTTTTTCTTCTGATTCCTGTTCTTTGGCCTGCTTTGCTTTCTCCATTTCCTGGTCTAACAATATTTTGTCCATGAACTCGAAAAATTTTGGCCAAATTTGAGGGAAAAATTCTGACAAAAATAAACAAATTTCTTTTTCGACTTCTACAATGATCTCGTCGATATTAGAACCGGAGTTTTCGAGAACAGTGGTCATTGTGCAAATCAGATCGATGATTTTGGAGTAAAAGTCGTTGAAATATACGTGAAATTTTGGATCGTTCTGTTTGTATTGTTTTACTGAACTTGCGCGCGATCTAGCTAGTTTCATGAAGAATATGAGTCTCAGAAATGTCGCCGGAGTCTGATTTGTCTCTAATTCTTTCTGAATATTATTTAAATTTTCAAGAATTACTTCGGAAACGTCTTTAAGTGATAGTTTTGAAATGCTCCATATCAAACTAAAGTAGTCTGATCCAGCATCTTTAAAAAATTCATAGCAATTTTCTGGATTTCTATTTATGGCGTTCAGAATGCAATTAATGGCATTATGAGTGAACGTAAATACTATATGTGATATCTGGTTCATCCCATCCTCTGGAACATTACCGAAATCCCATGTCAAAACAATTGACCAAATTCTGGCCGTATCTTCAATAATTTCGATATTTTCTTGAAGCAATACTGTTGTAAACCCGCTAATAGCATTAATTATCTCCATATTATCATCAGAAACTGCTGGCTCAATTGTAAATTTCAATTGGCAAATTAAAGCGACGATGTGGCAGCAGTATTGCGCCAATTGGCTGTTGACGCAAGACTCCATGACGGGGATAATCTGTTTCAATGCTGCGTGAAGAAAATCGTATCTGAGCTGATTTGAGGTAAAACAAGTGTTGTGAGGCCGTAAATACGCATCTAATATTTCTAAGACCTGGTGCTGTATACTTGGCTTATCGATGTTGAATAAACTAAAGAAAAATTGAAAATAATCTAAATCGAATAAAAATTGTAAACTTAGAGGGAACTGAACGAGATTTGTAATGTTGTCTGATGTATCTTGTTTGCAAAACGCGAAACATTTGTTAATTATGGTTATTGACTGTGGAATGAGTTTTTCGTTGTTTAATTCCTCTAGTGCGATGTTTATTAGATTCACTAGGTACGTGTCTTTGAAATTTGATATGGTCTGAGCGTTGTCATAGTAATTGGAGTATTTATGGCACTGAAGGAATGTTTCTGGGATAAATTCCATGATTGATAATGACATTATTTCCCCACTTTCACCTGAATCGAATACGTTTTTGATAATATCTAAAAATGGATCAATAGATTTTTCAATTTCGAAGTATAACTTCATTAAAAATGCACAAACTTCTGAGATTTTGATTAGTAATGGCTTATTTTCAAGTATAAGTTCGATGTGCTCGAAAAATTGCTGCATTGTTAGGTTTAATAAATCAATAAGAGACTGAGAATTAAGTAAAGAGCCGCGAAGATCAAGAATTGAATATAAACTTTGATATGTAAAGAATATTATACGATAATCTTCTTCATTTTGCTGAATTAATTGAAATAATTGCGGAATATTATCTGTCCTCATATAAATCGACTCGATTTCAGGATTGTAGTATATGCACTCGTCATTAGTACCTCCATACGCTTGTTTAATAAAGTCAACTAGCGATTGGAGTCCATTGGGCATAATCAAATTAGTGAGAATTTTCTTATATGGAACAAAAGCATTTCATCTCTCATTTTTAAGCTTATAAATTCAATATATGCTGCATCATGGCATAAATTTGTAATTATTGGGATGATAAATTAACTTTTATTTCAGTGTTAATTTTTCAAAGTATTTAATCATTAATATCACATACAAAAGTCATGATAATACAAATCATTGCTACAAAAATGTTGAATGTGATTATTTACGCATCAAAATAATACTAGACATCGATTTCACATATTTTTTCTGTAGAATTTGCTTTGAACATAATGTTATTGTAATTTCTTCGGGTTTACGAATAAAATCAATAATGTACGTTTATAAAAAAAGATCATTTATGCCAAAGAAGGCAAAAAAGCCACGTCCAAAGAAACCATGGCAAAAACTATTGGATTTTGTCGAATTGTACAAAGCACAATGCGTTCTCTTTGATGTACCGAAAATTGATGAAGTCGAAGAATTATATAATCCAATTATTGAAAAGAAAGGTAAAAAGATACCTCAAATCATTCAATTTGCAGATATGAAGATCCAGCCGATTCAGTTACGTCCTCTGATTGAAGCATACAAAAAGAGTGAATTTAGAGTCAAAATTTTCTCACTTTTAAATACAGAGACAGGAGATGAAGGTCTTCATGTCTTAGAACACATATTTGATGAACCAATGGAAGTTGTTGGCTTTGCTTATCATGCTAATAAGACCGGACCAAGTGGATGTCGCGCATTAGCAAGAGGTTTTGTTCGATCTAAGTTCTTATCAATTCTAGAACTTGATTTCAATCCAACAATTGGAGATGAAGGAATTGCAGGTTTAACTTATTATGGCCATTGCCCGACATTAAGTCGACTTAGTCTCAAATTCTGTGATATTGGAGATGCAGGTGCAACATTTCTTGGCCGTTGGATTGCTGATGGAAATTGCAAAATTAAAGAACTATATTTGAATGGAAACAAGATAGGTCCTATTGGTGCAATTGCATTTGCAGAAGAACTTGGAAGGAATAATAGTCTAAATCGGGTTGAATTGAATGACAATGTGTTTGGATATTCACTTGATGCAATGAATGCATTGCATGATGGAATTGCTTCATGTCCAACACTTCAATATGTCAGCCTTCTCAATAATTTCGAAGTTCCAGAAGGAATCCCTGAAAAATTCTGTGAATTAGTTCAAAGTAAGCCACTAGGTGAATGTGTATTAACAGTCAAGATGGATACATTCTTCTTCCAAAACATGAAGGCTTATTCTCTCACAAACAAGAGGAAGATGGTCAAAGAAGCGAAAAGACTCGCAAGGGAAGCCAGGAAGAACAAAGGAACATCTACAGCTCCACCAACTCAACCCGAAGGAACAACAGCTCCTGCATCAGCAAATGCAACTCAGCCTACAACACAGACTCCGTCACAACAGCCAACAGAAGCCCCTTCAGGCTCAACTTCTGCAAGACCTACATCACCAGCACCATCATCATCTCTTTCAACAAGAGCTCAACTCGGAACTCCAAACTTACAAGAAGCAGAGGAAGGACCAAAGAATTAATTCCTTCTTATAAATTTTTGTTGATTGTTGTTTTATTAAAAAATAATTTTCCTTGTTCATTATTTTCCTCCTCTGGCTAGCCTTGAGTTTTCGTTTTGTATTGATTGCATTATCATATTTTCTCTAATTTGCTTTATCTACGATTATTCATTTTTTTAATTCCATCTATTGTTCATTTTCCCATATTTTTGAAGTAAGAAACTTTTTAGATCAAATTTTATGATTCAAAACTTCAGTTCATGGAATGCAAAGACTAATCAATATTTTTATTTTATATTACTAAAGAATATTTGATTTGATAAGGAAAAACGTAGTGTCATTAATTGTTATAATTAATTACAATAAGTAGATTTATTACTTAAGAATATACAATCAAATTCGAAAATGGCAATAGAATTATCTTTAGCATCCTGGGAATTATCATCAAAATTGGGTGTAAAAAATGGATCAGTAAGGGATCCAGCTCGAAATTGGGTATTTTTGCTTGATGGAGTTTTGATATCTGATGTTTCTTCCCGGTCTGGCTCGCTTGGATCGTTTGGAGGCTCGTTATTATTCGATGGCTTGTTATTACTCATCTCAAGTAAAAAATATGACACCTTTCTTCAAACTAAAGTAACATTATGAAATTCGAGTCATAAGGCTATGTCAGGATATTTTTCGATATTGATGTAAAACGAACGATAAAAATTTTTAGCGGTTTTTTATAAATGTTGGGAAAAAAAATTCTGAAGGCTCGATAATTATTTAGCTGCCGGTTTCTAATTATGCATCTAGCTACTGTTCGTTATGAACAGAATAATTGTAGCAACGTTAGAAAGTTTTAAATTTTGTTACTCGAAATAGATGAATTTCGAAGCAATTGCTAGTTGAAAAGTGCACTTATTTGTTATTTATCAATCAACAATCGATATGAATTGAAGAAACGTAAAATTATCGACAACGTTATAATTGTTTTTCAGTGAATATATCGATATAAACTCTTTAAAAGTAATTTACTGCTTTTTCATACTTGTCATGTCGAAATTTTGTTTTAAAAATGAAATAATCTTCCGAATTTCATCGTAAAGTTACGGCTAAAACAGCATTATCATCTTTTGTATTGGTTTTTAATTCCTTTACAGCTTGTTTTATAGATCCTTTTAGCTCTGTCAAAGCTATCAAGAAACTTATCAAGAATTAATGTAAACTATTCAATTTTCATCGGTCCGGCTTCTCGACCATGGTTCAAAAAACAACTAAACATTTAATTTGAAACGAACATTTTATAATTTTTTTAATATAATCAAGAAATAGATAATTTTAAACACCACCATATCTTGTAATTAATTTCTTCATTTCGGAAGATTTCGCAATAGAAAGAGGGGTTCCTATCAAACTAGAAGCCGGATTCATATACGCATCTCTCTTCTTTAATTCTGTCACAATTTTAATCATATCCTGTTCAGCTGCGAAGTGCAAAGCAGTTTTATCTTGTTTGTTCTTCAAATTCACGTCAGCTCCTCTAGACATCAGATAAATAGCGACATCTTCGTGTTTAGACTGGATTGCTGTCATGAGCGGTGTAGTTCCGTTGCAGTCCTTCTCATTGATGTTTGAGAACTCTTTAACAAGTTGCTTAACAACATCCAACTGCCCTGTTTCGCATGCTTTCAACAGAAGAGTCCTTCCGAAAAAGTCTTTCGCTTTCACATCATAAGGTTGTTGCAAAACAACTTGTTCTGAAGGAGGAACAACAATCGAATGGTCTGGATTTGTTGTAGGTACATCATATGCACCATGATCTTTCAAGAATTGCACCAACTCTTGGTTGCCTTGCTGTGTTGCCAGAGCTAACGGAGAAACAAGATCTGCTCTTGTGTTTACTTCGCCTCCTTTTTCAACAATTTTCATTGCAAGCTTTGTCAAACCTTTCGAAACAGCGACAGCGAGCGGTGATGTCGCTCTTCCATCCAGAGTTTTGATGTTCACATCCGCACCAAGTTCAATCATCCTCAGAGCGAGCTTTTCCTGCGATTTGGAGATAGCAACTGTCAAAGGAGACCTTTCCTTGCCATCATTCGATTTCGTGTTTGGATCTGCGTGCAAATCAAGAAGTAGCCGTGCAACTCTGAAGTTGTTGTTCAATACAGCGATGTGGAAAACGCTGTGCCCAGTGCTTGTCAACGCATTCACATCAGCGCCTCGATCCACAAGCATTTTGATGATTTCCGTGTTGTCATTCCTTGCTGCATTGTGAAGTGGAGTCCATCCTTTTGGATTTGACTCTGTCACTGAACATCCCTTATCAATGAGATATTTAACTGTGTCTGTTCGGCCAAGCTGTGCTGCTGTGTGTATGATCAAATCTCCAAATTTGTTTTTGATGGTCGGATTTGCGCCGTTTTCTATTAGCAACCGGAGCATCAGGTCGTGGCCGCGCTCTGCAGCCCTGTGGATGGGAGGACGTGGCAGATCTTCGCCGTCTTTGATATTTCCGCCACTCGTAAGGAACAAAATCGCTGTCAGGAGGTTGCCAGATTTGGCGATCACTTCTAATGATGGCAATTTGTCTGTATAGGCCTCGGCATTGGATATGAGCCAGTCAAAGACATGGTTCTGGTAACAATGGACCGCTATGTCTAAACAGCCTTCAAATGTGCCGCCATGTTGCTTGCAGAGCTCTAGAATTTCGATGTTGCCGCCTCGGACAGCACATTTACATACTGTTTCTGTAATGGTTTGGTTTATCTTAAGAAGCTGCTTGAAACAAGAGTAATTTCCGAAAAATGCGGCAATTGCAAGTAAAGAAAACTTAGGACGCTCTGGAAAGAAGTTTTCTTTGTAGCCTGTGAATGGGCAAAATGGTGTGTCTGTGTACATCTGTTGTATATCGAAATCTGAAGAATTTATATAATTTTGGAAAGCGTTTTGATCATTAAGCTCAATGTATGTTTGTACAGTATCTCTATCAAATCCGTATTGTAGCCATTCTTTGTATTTCTGGAAGTCGTTCAGCGAAAACTGTTTCATCAGTTTTTCGAAGTTAACTAAAGAAGCAGCATGCAATATATATTTAGGAATTGTTAGCTCTGGAACAAAGTATATGTAGTCGTATTCATCTTTTTCGCATTTTGCTTGAATTTGTTCATTTGAAAATAAACTTCGTTCAAAAAGCCTGCGTAATAGAAGGCCATGACTTGCTTGGAGAATATATGATGAAAAATTGGGAATTTCAACGGCAAGACGATACGCAAGTTGAGATATGATATCAAGTTGCTTAAAACGATTGAATGCATATGAGTTAATGGTTTGTGCGAGTGGTTGGAAGTATTTGGAATCTTTGAATATATTTTTTATCTTGAGAATTGTTGAATCAAGTGTTAAATCATCGAGATTTTGAAGTGAATTCTGAAGCTCAATAATTTCTTTAACACCATCAGGAATAACAAGATCTAATTTATTCGGTTGTTGTGGATTTGGCTCCTGATTTGATGCTTCAGTCATTATTTCGAAATAAATAAAAAAAAATTCTATGCGGCTAAAAAAATGAAAAAAGAAATGAGAGCTCAAAAATATTTAATAATATTTTTCTCATTAATTTAATGTAAGGCCCTGTAGCGAAATGGATATCGTGTGTCCCTCCTAAGGATAAGATTGGGGGTTCGAGTCCCCCCTGGGCCTTTTTTTTTGATAATCTTTCTTTTTGTTTGAAATGTCGAGTCAATTTTTGAAAGATTTAAATGATGAGTGTATCTTTATATGTACTATATTTATTGACCGAAAATTCAACAATACTTCGCATTTTCGTACATTTTGGAAATTCAATGAGTTCTATCAAATCATTTCTATCTTTTCTTTGTCATTTGATTGAATGTCCTCTAACCAAAATTCACCCTTTTTTGGCGCAAGGGAACTAAAAGTGGTATTAATTGGAGATGCTTCAGTTGGTAAGACATCTCTTTTAACAAGATATATAACAGGTTCTCACACAAGCAACATATCACCCACACTCGGTGCTGCTTTTACAACAAAATTAGTAGAGTCGGATGGAGAAAATGTTAAACTACAGATTTGGGATACTTCTGGCGAGGAAAGATACAGATCAATGGCACCATTATACTATCGTGGTGCCGCTGTAGTTGTTCTAGTATATGATTTGACAATAGAAAGTACGTATAGTAGCATTGATCACTGGCTGGAAGCATTACGCCAGCATGTTAACATGCAAACTACATTAATCTTATTAGTTGGTAACAAATTAGATCTTTTGAATACAAATAAGAGGGTTGTTTCACAGGAAGATGCCAAAAGGCACGCATAAGAAATAAATGCAGTATATTTCGAATCTAGTGCGGTTACCGGAGAAAATGTTGATGCAATTTTCCAAACAATCGCAAGACATTGCCCGAAGAATGTGCAAAGTAAAAAAGGTTCCAAGGAACTCTCAGGGGCTGAATCAAAAAAGAGAGGCTGCTGTTAAACAACCTTATAACACTATTTCAATCCTTATATTAAATCTTTTACCATTATTGCTTTAGTTAATTTCTCTTGGTTTTTAAAAATTTTATATGAAATGTTTTCTATGATACAAAATTTGTCTTAAACTGAGATAATACTGTATCTATGGATTTCAATGTTATCGTCTGATTGGTTGTTTTTTCAGATTATTTCAATCCGAAGAGTATTGTGATGTAAAAAGCTGAAATCGCATTATTTGTGATGATTGACAAGATGAGAGAAGTGCATAATCGTATAGAAATTTTAATCAAAATTTTTTTTGATGTTGAAAATTAATGCTGTAAATCCGATTACTCCGAATGAAATCATCGATCTTGTGCTAAGACCACTGTCGATTGTTGGTGATATCAAAAAGCAAATCGGTGAAAATATTCAGACAAATCCAAAATTTATTAAAATTATTTACCAAGGAAGGATATTAATTGATGAATTAACTCTTGACTCGTATGGCATACAAGATAATGCAACAGTTTATTATACAGTCTCTAAAAAAGCACTCGAAGCAGAGGAAAAGAAAGAAAAAGTTAAAAAACCAGAGGATTACGAAACAGAAACACTCATGGATAAGATCGCAAACAGTCAACTGGGTAAGAAGATGATGGAATCTATTGACGAAAACCCAGAACTCATTCAAAATCTCTTCAATCAAATTCCAAATTTCGATAAGGCAATAGACGATAACCCTGACATTGCGTATGCCATGAAAGATAACGATTTTATTACAGATATGTTCAGGCAAACCACAGCAAAAGGCAACAAAAGAGTCGCGGCCCTGCAAATGGACAATATCGTCAATCAGGTCGAGCTTCATCCCGAGCAAATATCTCTTTCTAGGCTGAATGGTATGGTTGATCGCTTCTACGAACCTCTAGCTGATGGAATGTTTTCAGAACCTCCGATTAAACTCGTAATTCCAACCGAAAAACCAGAAACTCCTTCTGTGCTGCCTATATCATACACAGGAGCAGCTGCATCTGCAATAAATAACGTTAAAAATGAAATACAGGAAGGAATGTCAAAAATTAACAGGGGAATTCTGGTTTTAAGGAAGAGAAATGTCTCTGTTTCCAAGAAATGCTACGAAACATTCAAGAGCTGTGTAATTCAGAGGCAAAATGAACCATTTAGAAACGCGTTCCCTTCTCAGCTTCAATTCCTAAAGGCAAGGGGATTCATCAACGAAGATAATGATATAATGGCTCTTGTTAAAGCAAACGGAAACATTCAAAAAGCAATTTCGTATTTGTGCGAAATTGAAGGTTCCCAAAACTAAAACCAATGTTACTTCGGAGGTTCTGATTATATTATATTGTATTTGACCATTTCTTCATGAATTTTTTTTCTAATTTGACGAGAAATTTTTATTTATTTGTTTATTTTCAAAATAAAGCAACAGTATAAATTAATGAAATGATCTGATTTTTGCATTGATGTTGATTTTAGAAGAAACGAAGTAATGAGACTGTTTTTGCACGTGAATATCAGTTATGATTAAAAATTTACCACCAATGGAAATCCAATCAATTTCAAATGGTTTACAATAAGATTGTTCCTGTTATTAAGTGTGTTTTACTGTTTTTTAAATTATTAAAGGTTCTTTTTTATTTCACTCCATATCAACTAGAAAATCTAGATTAGTCATGCATGAGTTCAGAAAAAATATATTTAAGGATACCCTTACGTGTCAGATTTTTTGCGCATACGAAGAAGTCATGCTAGACATGAGCTATAAACCTGAAATTTTAGCAACATATTTAAAACTTTTTAAACTACAATACACTTTAATATTCAAGAACAAAAATATTCTTTTTAGAAATTACATAATTATTTTATGTGAAATCTATATAAAAACATATTTTGCGAGCGTAACTTTTTTCTTTATAAGCACCTTATATGACTGATAAACTGTGAAGGCACATAATTGTTAATTCATAGAGTTGATATGTTTCCAAAATTGAGAGGAAATTTGAAAATTGAATACCCTTTCAATTCAATTTTCAAAAGATATCAGCTCCTTCAATAATTGAAGGACGATTTTGATCATTTGCTCTTAAAACAAGCATGCCATGGAGAAAAAAGTTACGCTCGCAAATCTGAAATATAACTATCATATAAAAAAATTAAATTTCTAATTTTTTACTCTATAGATATTATTGGCCACTTGTGTAATGCATAAAAGTTTATGTCATATGCATACATTTGGAAGTATGGGAGACGAGGGAAATTACTTCTATGAGGCACTAGGATTTTTAAAAATTTCTCTATCGGACTCACCATTCAATTTCTCGAAAATTAAAAAAAATCAATAATAGCTAAAATGTATTATGCATAACAAATTTTAATGTTACACGGTATTTTTTGAACTTCATGACATGAATTTTCTTTATATTATTTTTTTTTTGGATTTTCTATGATTTATGCGATAGGCTGGAACAACATTGTAAGTGCAATGATATCATTTATAGAGAAATCTAAAACTTCAGCATTCAGAACTCGCAACCACAAAAATATTCATTTGCTAAGTAAGTAAAGTTGATTAAGTTCGACACTTAGCTTTTATACGTAAAACCAAGTGTGTATTGTTATTTCTTGTTAAATTATTGAGAAAAAAAAATTGTAAGAGAAACGATACTGATTATTGAAATAATATTGAGGGTAGCTGCAGATTTCTTCATTAACATGCCGGAAATTTGTTAATCTTGGTTTTCTATCATAAAATCTGTCGAAGAATCTAAAAACGGAGATATGAAATAGAGATCATGTAAATCTAGAGTATCCTGTCAGAAAAATAGACTAAGCATGTAACCCTTTTTTGGTCATAAACACTTTTTACCACTTAGTCATACAGATGATCATTAAATTTAAACGAGCACTTTTTGTCAGAATTTATTCTTTTACAAAGACAGAAGATTTTAGTATTATTTAATATTAGTGCTGTAGCAAAATTCAAAAAACGGTGAAAATTCAGTGAATTTGTGAATTCACATTTTTTTCGACATTTTTCTTGATATATCCATGCACATTAAGAACACAGCTTTGATACGCTTAAACAAGCATATTTCATATGAAATTGTTAAAGAAATAAACAATTTATATAAAAATTGCACTTATGGGCAGTTTAGATATATAATTTATATATAACATATATACAAATCCATAGACAAAGTGCAATAACTACAATGTTGTAGAAAATTACAGCAGAAATACTGACTTTTTGAAGGATAATAAGAATTCTTCTAAATGTTGTATTTTTATAATTTGATTGATTTTTTTTACTATTTCATTAATCTTTTATGAATAATAATTATTTTTAATATATGTGCTATTAAAATTTCAAATTTTGACTAATATATCTAAGTTATCTGAACGAAACATTTAGAAAATATCATACTTACATTGAAATAGCAAGTAGAGCATATTAATAGCAAGTTTCTTGGCTTTATATCTATCATCTATTGTTGTTTGATCAAACAAAATTCACTCTATTATATGGTGTCAATTAATTAAAACAATTTTTAATAGTTATTTATTTAGTGCGAATAAGTGCAAACTCATAAATGAATAACTTAATAGTAGAAATGAATTATCTGATATAAATCTCACATTTTGTCCATCAGAAATACTTTAATTGCATACGCATAACTATTAGTAATACGTCTGGAGTGTCAATTAATAACAATCCCACAACAAGTAAAATTCAGATTTTTATTAAACTTATTTTTTCCTAAAAGTTTTCTCAAATTACTATATATACATATGTGGATAAAATAATAGTAATATTGTAAAAAATTAGATAATTTTTTTTATTTGAGAACCTCTCAAAAGTTCATTCAATTTATCAATTGTTTCAGTTTGATGTATATTCATTTCTGGAGCCTAAAACTTTAGCAATCATGACAATATCATATTCTCTTTCTAACTACGCAATGTAAGGGTATCCTTAAATAAAAATAATATTTACGCGTTTTCGAATGATTCAGTATTTTCAACAGCTACTGCAATCATCTTGTAGGCATTCTCAAATGAAGTGTATCTTGGCATATGTAAAACGTGGAAGCAAGTTGAAGAAGTAGGCAATTTGTCGATCATTGCTCCGTTTGAATCAACTCTGAACTTGAACTGATTCGAAGAACTTGAAGGAGGCAACCTCGCTCTTCCTGTTGTGAACTTGATCAGCGCTGCTCTCTGTTCCGGAGTGAATTTCTGTATGACTTGCAAGAAAATTGTCTGTTGGTCATCTGAAATTCCCTCGAATTTAACAATTTTCGCCAGTTCTTCGTAAGAACACTCTGGATCTCCGCAAGCACTGAATTCCAATGTGTCTGGGTCCAATGAACTTGGAACTCCTGTTTTAATATTCTGCATGAATCCAATTCTGACCCAGTTCATGTATTTCCGGAGTTCATTTATTCTGAACTCGTTTGACAAAGCAATAAATTCATTCGCATTTGCCAATGTCACCTTTGAAGATCTTCCGAGTTGATTCAAAGAGTTTTCTTGACCTAAAGAGTCTTTTACAACGAAATTGAGGTTGAACTGTTTGCTGAATTCCTCTTCAGACATTCCAGAGTTGATAGACTCCTTGATACTTTCCATCGTGTTCTTGTAGTTGACGTCAATTTCGTAGATATCTTCAATAGTAATTTTGTTTGAAACCAAAAATCTCCAAACAACAGGAGCGAAATCAAATTCCTGGACTAATCCTGTCCTGATAACTAACAAAAGCAGAGCTCCAACCATCATGTACAGTTTGTCATTGTCTCTCAGGCTGTTGTTTGTTGGCACAAATATGAATTTATCCCTGTAATATCCAACTTGAGAGATAGAATTCGGTGTTGGACAAACTATTCCGCAGTTTGGATTCCTCAGATCCAGACTTAGTTCTGTGACTAATTCTCTCGCCAAACCACCCATATCTATACCTCTTTCGTTTGTGAAAGAAACCTTCCACGGCTGATCTGATCCATTTTTGAGTTTGTCTATAGTTACACTTCTGAAGATTTGGTAGATGATGGAGCACCTTATGTCCTTCTCTGTTCCTTCCCTCAGTTTTCTTGCCATGTCTCTGTTGATGCTGATTTGTGGAACTGAATTATCGTTGTTGGCTCTGACAATATCCAGGAAAGATCTGAGCTTGAAAATAGGAGTGATGAAATTGTTGAAGTCATCACCGCCTTTGAGGTAGTCGTGGTTCTTCATCCAGTTGACAATCAACAATGGAATCGATCTACAATACAAAAGAGACATTGGAAATCCAGTCAATTTCGGATTGTTTGCCAAAATTTCTGGATTGAAGTTTAGATCGAGTTCTGCGTTTTGGAATGTTGTTGAAGGAATACATCTCAGGATTGCCATGTCCAAGCTCTTGTTCCATCTCTGGCAGATCATCTTCATGTCGGAAACCAAGTAATCCCTGTATTTCATGATGAATTCGTCGGAATCAACTTTTTCGTTTGTTTGAATAGTGAAGTTCTTCATCGACCAATTTTCGCCTGTACTCAAATTGATGAAGAACTCGTTGTGATTTGCTGTCTGGATTTCGTCCGTCCACTTGACTTTCTTTCCGTCTTTTGTAATAGAACATAAGTAGTCGTATTTGGTGTTACTCTGTTTGAAGACGAATTTGAACTTCTTTGGAACATAATAGCGGAATTTGATTTGAAGAGTTTTTCCATCATCAAGTAATTTCTGGTCGAAAGAAGGTAAATTCATCGCTGCAATCACCCAGAAATTGAGCAAAATATAGAATGGGAAAGATGTTATGTCTTTCGTCATCAAAAGTCTCTTGCACAAGTTAGTGATCTTCACGAAATCTGATTGTGAAGTGAGTTTGAACGGAATCATCTCAATTGGCAAAGAGAAACAGACTTTTGATGTATCTGGGACGTATTTGAACATCTCTTTCTCGCTTGGATTTGAGAATTCTGGGAAGAACTTCTTGATGTAAATGAGAGTTCTTTCCATGAAAATTTCTTTCATTTCCATAATGAAATTGGAGAACTGCTGTGAATTGGTCGGATTCCACTGAATAATGTAGTTCAATCTCTGCAGGAATTCGCCAGAAATATCAATTGTGACTATATGCAAATTCTTTGACAAAAACGCCAAAATGTTTTCTCCAAATGAGTTGAAATAGCTCGAATTAGCAATGATGGAATCAAACAATAAAACATAAAGTTTCTGTCTGTATTTCTGGAGAGTTTCTGGTTTGTAAACTGTCAAATGTAAACTCAAAAATCTGACAAAGTATTTGAAAGAAACAGCCAAATCTACGAACGTTCCGATCAAACTCTCATTTGAGAACTTGCTAAACGGAATCAATACAATGTAGAATTGGTCTTCCATTGCCATTTTGACTGTTACAGTATTGGATTTGATAACTAATACGTTATTTGACAAATTTTGACCATTTACTTGGCAAATTATTTTATTTGTCTGATCTATTCCGCCTCTGATTGCGAACCACGCTGTTACTTCTTGTCTGGAGATTGTCACTTTGCCGTGTTTGAACTGGCTTGACTTGATTACAACAGCGGAGGGATGGGAATCGATGACAGAATGGTAATGGACGTTGTTAAACCTCTGAACAAGAATGTTGAAGTATTTTTCAGTGAATTCTTGTATTTGTTCTGTTTTTTCAACATAATCAATGATTCTGTCAATAGCAGTCTTGTATAGGAACAGCTGTAATGACTTGGGAGGAGTCATTTTGTCGAAGATATCGTAATCAAAGTCAACTAAACATGATGGAATAATCTTGTCATTATACAACAAAAGTGACAAGAAAATTTTGATCAAATCTTCCATCTTTAGATTGAAGAAATTCATGACATAATCAACAGAAACATTTTGGTCATTCAGCATGTTTAAGAACAATAAGTTCTGGCTTTCTATCCTTGCTTTCGATGCATAGCCACATCCGAAGTAATTCAGTGTTTCCGGAGACAAAACTCCCCACCACATTGGAGAAATCGTTGGCAACTGTGTCTTTGGCTTGAAAATGTTGTCTTGTTCAGAAACTTTGATTCTCAAACCGGTTGAATCATCTATTGCAGCTGCTTCTCCCTGTATGTTGCAAACAGTATCAATGACACTGTCAGGGACAACAGAGGCAAAGAGAGATCCGTTGAATGTTGAGTTATCTCTGGCGATGTTCGTGTTGTTGAATGAAATCGGCTGAGATTTCGGAGGGTTGAGTTTTGCAGTGTTTGCAGAGAATTTTTCGGATAATGTCTCTTTGAGTGTTTCTGCATCATATCTGAGCAATGACTGGAATCTGCTCTCGAATATCTGTGTTGTTAGTCTCAAATCAACAACTGGTGGCAAATCATCTGGTAAAACTACAGATGTTTCTGTTCCAAAGAATTTATGAGATGCAGATTTTTCTGGCAAATAGAAATTGTAGCTGACTTCGCTTTCTCCGTGGCATTGTATGATGAAACTGAATGAAAGGCTCTTTGTCATGATTGTCTCTATTGGAGATTTGTCATCTCCATTGTAGACTGTTGCCAACTTCATCAACGGATCGAGTTGGATGATGAACTTTGTTTGCGTGTCAAGTGTTGTTTGAATAACTTTGTTTGACAGGATATTTACTCTGTCATCTTTGTATTCAACGAAGAAAGAATCTCCATCGCCTTCTTCGACTGAGAGATTGATCAATCCGATTATGCAGTAGGCGCCTTTCGATGTTCGTTTGAATGTCATCAAACTAGGTCTGTTTTGCTGCAATGTTTGTGTCATGAAACAGTGAATTCCGGCTTTGCATGTAACTTTGTTTTTCTCGATGGAATATCTCGTTTTACTTACAACATCAGAAGGAGAATGATAAGTAAATTGCAGCTCTTTAGAGTTCTTAGTAAAGAATCCTTCTGTATCGGATGATAAATGATGTCTTAATACTTTTCTGAAATATGCTAAATCTGATGAAAAAGTGACATATTTCAATTCAGAATTTTTGACAACCTGAGTGAATTGTTTCAAGAAACCAGAATTTGTCATGTAAACATTGAAACTGTTGAGAATATAATAAGCCAAACATTCTTTCGGAATTGTTTTCTGTGTGTACATCATGTTTTCTTTGAAATAAGGGTTCAAAGCATCGTAATTTTGATACAAATCACTTGTGAAAGGAAGAATTGACATTGGAATGATGTTTGGACCATAGTGGATCTTTACGAATTGTGAATTGTTGGAAAATGGCATCTTCCATGCGTAATAGAAGTTGTTCTTGGCATCGAAGTGAACCATGTAATAGATCTGGTTCGTGTTTGTGTCTTTGATGAAAGAGAACCTTCTTGTTGCTTCGATTATATTTGATAAAATTGAAAAGACACTGAAAAGATATTTTTCAGATGTAAACTTTTCAAATTTTTGGAAATTCTCTTTAGCTTTCTCTTGTCTGTTTTTATCTGGTGAATTGTAGTCCAATATGAAGGTGATGATTTCATTTATCAATTCATCTTTCTGCTTCAATAAATTCCTTATTATATGGATAAACTGAGCGCATCCATTCAACAAAACGCCGACAGATCTGACGTAACTTGTTGCAAACTGGTTTTCGTCATGGAATAAAGGATAATCTTTGAAGAAAAGAATTGGTTTTCCGCTTGAAATATCTCCTATTTTGCCGAAAATAATCGCCAATGTTTTAATTTTGTCTGTTTCTGTTTTGAGCAAATCCTGCATCAAAACAGCTGCGGAGTGATAATCAGCTGGATTTCCTCTGATGAAAATGTCTTTGATGCTATCAATTGTCATAGGAATATGGCCGCTGAATGAATGAACTAATGTCATCAAACTCAATGGAACGTTTTAGATGTTGTTCTCAGGGAAAATGTGAGAAGTGATGTGACCAACTACATCCAAACTTTGAAGTTTCGGATTTTCTTTGATCATAACAAAAATGTATAAAGTGCAGAGTGACAAAACACGTGTGTAAATGGGATTGTTCTCCATTTTTGTCACTTTTTGAATTATTTGAGAAAGTTTGTTCAAAACAAAATCTTTGTCTTTCCTGGCAATCGCTTGTAAAATGTTGAAAATGAATGTTGCGATTGTCAAAACAGCTGCAGGCTCATTTTGGAGCTCAAACATGTACTGTATTGATCTCTCAAGAATTGCTTCGATGACAGGAGACTTAAATTCGCCTGTTTCTGGAAGAGTTTCGAAAAATTGAATGAAAAAGTCACTTTTCTTGAAAATGTCAAAAGAACTAATCGTTGTTTCTTTGAATTTGTTTGATATGATGAGATCAGACAGCAAAGCTATTGATGTAGAGATGTATCCCTTTGCCTCATTTGCCTTCATCATCATTGAATACAAATCTTCCAAAGTAGACATAGAACAAATCAAATTTGTCACTTTCTTCAAATTTTCTGAGAACAAATCTTGATTTTCTTCAACATTGAATTTCAGTGATGGTTCGATATTCAACAAGAATATGCATTTCTTCATGTAGCTCTCCAAGTAAATATCGAAGTTTTCATCAATTTTATCTGAAAGAAAACCATTTTGTATCTTCAAGGTGTTTGAATTTTGTTTTTGCTGCTTCAAAGTTCTCCTTGTTTTGTAGATCATTTCCATCATCTGTTTGAAATACAGTGAAATATTTGGTTTTTTATTGGATTTCAATGCATCAATCAACTCCAAAACGTTGTCAATCATTCCGAGTTGTTTGATGAAGCAGCTGAAAGTAACTCTTTCTATGTGTCTGTCTTCATCTGTCATTCTTTTGTTCATTGGATTTGGACATTTCTTGTATAAATAATCCATTAACATTTTTACTTGTTCTTTTTCTTCTTTGTTTATCAATTCAAATATAAATGTATCTTGTTTCGATTCTGCTTCTTTCTTTTCTTAAAATATCTTCGGATACAAATTGTTGATTGTTTCAGGACTTATATTCTTTTTCAGTGCAGAATGAATCAACCAAGTGAAATCTTTGACTAAAGAGATTTCTTCACCACCAAACAACAAACTAGAAATCAATTGTATGTAAAGGAAATAAACTTCCAAAAGAACAACAAAATTCTGGTTGAATTCGTTCAAATTGTTTGGAAGATTTACTTTCAGTTTCGATGTCATTGTTACAAACAAAGGCTGCAAATACGACATGAAAAGTTTGGAAATATAAGAAAACTTGATGAATGGCTGAGATAATGACATCCATTTCCTGAATAATAAAATGAATTTCGGATCAGGATTATCACAAACCATCATCTGTTCCAACAAAATTGTTGAGAATTTGATGTAAGAATCCAAAAGTTTCTTGTCAGATTCACTGATATTTCCTGCTTTCGAAAATACTTTGTTCATTCCGTACATCAACTCACTGAGGAACTTGCTGATGAACCACTCAGCACCGTTGTCATTTGAGTCCTTCGCCATATTTGCGATCATTTTCGTGAAGAAAAACTCAACCAATCTCGAATCGAAAAACTTTATGAAGAAATCATTGTCCATCATTTGTGTCAAAGCGAAATCAGTTGTAAATGGATCGCGTGTTGTAAGACAAACAATCAATGTATCATTGGCAATGTTTAAATCCAAAGGACACAATCTTTTCGCAGTGATGATGAACACGTAAATAATTGTCTGTCGAATTGAAGAAAAAGCAGTATCAGTCAGATAATTCCTCAAATCAGTGAGGTATCTGAGTGGAAGAGGAGCCATTCCGGACAACTGGTAATGGTTTTCGATGCTTATTCCGGCAAGTAACAGATAAGTCTGCATAGACAACAATGAATCTTGTGTTGTCCATTTTTCAGAAAACTTTCCATTTTTGACTGATTCCGAAATGTTTTTGATTGCTTCGAATATCCAATCAATATATGTTGGATCGTTGACCAAATACTCATAATGGTATGGAGCGTGCGATTTAGGGAAATCAATCCATAAATAGCCAGCAAGATGTGACAACATAAACAAATCTTTCGAATAAGTGAATCTTCCAATAGAAACTGGATCGGAATTGCATTTCTTGATCGAATTGTCGAGATCAAACTGCTCCGGATTGATTCCAGTGAGCCACAATGGAGATGGACCGAGGTGGATGTGCTTCTCAATCGTTTTTTCGGATCTGATGTACATTGCTCTCTCAAACGGGTCAATAACGATGCCGGAGATGTAGTACTTGAATTCAGTGCGGAAATCACCAAGTATAGAACCATCTACCAGTGAATAATAGTGGCCACCGAAGCTTGGATACTTGATATCTTTTTCATAATTTCCGAGATATATGATTGTGCCATCTGTATAGAGACGGATGGTGTCTGTGAGGATTGTTTGGGGACTCGAAGAACTTAGTTTTGTCTGATTCTTGAGTTCGTTTGTGAATCTCAAGAGATCTGGTTTGGAAAAGTGCTCCATTTTCGAATGTGAAGACATGTATTGATTTTTGTGATACGCAATATATGTATTTCGTGTCTAAACACATGAATTTGGAAAAATTCTTTGGAATTGGGATGGAAGTGACTTGGTTAGTCTTTAAATCCATGGCTGTGAGGCTTTCACCTCCTGTTGAAAGTATTAAAACATTATTTGAAACAGCCATTGCGTTTACTTTTTTAATATCTCATTTGGATCGTTTTTCTTCATATCTAGAGAGTATAATTCGTCATTTTTGGTAATAAATAGCAAATTTCCATTCCAATATGCTAATGGTTTTGGATTCCCTGAAATGTACAAAATATCATCAGTAAGACTGGATTTTAATGTAATTTTATCGAAGAATCCGAAGTAATTATTGAAATTTGTTGAGTTTGCGATCTTAGAATTTGAAAATATGTTCAAATTATAAGTATTAGATTCTTTTCGTGTGTGATCCGAAATAAGTTTAGATAATGCAAGAGCTCTGACGAAGGAATGCCTAATTCCAAAGCCTAAATCTATAATAGGAATTAAATCATTAACAGATGAGTAATCTCTGATTCTGTGGCCTACATTATTGAATACTTCATTAAGTACTGGACCGAAACAGAGTTCCGAAACGAAAGAAAAAACTGCAGAAATATTGGATCCATTGTTAATAAAATTTGGTAATTGATATTCTTTTTTAATGCAATTTAATATAATTTCGGCTCTGCGTTTGTCGTATTTGCTGACATCGCTTTTTTGAACTTGATATAGAAAATCTTGTTGATCTAAAATATTTACTGTACTGAATCATTAACTGTTGGAATAATGGCTTTGAATATGTTGGAACTTGGATAATTGGTAAAATTATATTGGAAAAAGTTTCGCTGTACGAGTTTGTGTTAGTCAATACTATCGGATCTTGGATTATGTCCACTAGCATTTCTAAATAAAAGTCATTAATTTCTTTTTGAGCTTGTGGATCATCAAAAATCTGAGTCTGAAAAGGATTTTCGAAGATTTTATTGGTAACATCAACGTCAATCAATGGGAGAGATTCAGACGCATAATAGGTGGAAATTGGACTTGACTGTTGACCACCCATTATTCAAATTAAAAAAATCTGTCAAATTTAGTTCAGAAAAAACCGAATTTACAACGTCATGTAACTTATTTCAGAGATTTGATAATGTTGATATTATGATTATTCAAGATTTTTCATTTATTAATTAATACGCATTTTGATCGATTTTAATTGAAAATTGAATGATTGGCGGGCAATATAATAAATTAAATTTTTATTGAAATATCGGCCGAGTACTTGGAAGATCGCATTTAATAAGTGATTAATTCATAAATGTGGTCTGGAGCTTTACAAAAGAAGATATGCAAGACTTAGGGTATGATTTAAAAAAGATATATGTCAATGAAATATCAAATAAACTTTTTAATGTGCGAATAAACATTTGTTCGCGCGCAAAGCTATAGCTAACATACATTTATTTCTTTGCAAATAATTGCTCCATAGTTCTAGGTGCCAATTCTGCTGCTGTCTTGCCCCAGCAATTTGCAGCGTCTGTTTTGACATTGGGGAATGTCAAAATATACTTTACAAGCTCTGCATTGCCTTTCTTTGCGGCAATAAGAAGTGGGCTCTCTTTGTTTTCATCGTAAAAGTTAATGCGGCCGCCATCTGTAAGAGTCTGACGGAAGAGGCGAATATCATTGGATTCGGCAGCTCTAACCATGGCATAGTTAACTTCCTTGGCAAGCTGTTCCTTCTTAATGCGGGGAAGGATGTAATTGTATAGTTCGATTCTTCTATAATAAGTTGCGAGTCGTAATGTGCCTTTAAATGAAATTCCTGATTTTGTAACAAAGTCTATCATCTTCTGAGATCCTCCTGCAACTGCATATGCTGACAACGTTGTTGAATTTGCGCCTCTGCTTAACATAAGTTTGACACACTCAACAGAGCCATAAAAAGCAGCATATTCGGCAACTTGTGGGGACCATTGAATAAACTGTACTGGTGTAAAGGCGTTTTCTGGGATTCTGTAGGTGAAATCGAGTTTGTTTGATTTAAGATATTCGTCGAGGGCTTTAACATTATCTGTAGCAATGAGGTATTCAGCTGACGATTTGGTGAATCCGAACTCTGTAAGCTCCTTTAAAATCTTGAAATTATTGGCTTCTAAGCCAGCCCAGCCTTCCTGATACTGTGTCAATATTGGCTCAGTAACCTTGTCTTTGAGGGCGTTGGCCTTTAGCTCAGCGTAATACTCTTTGTCTGAAACAAGAATTTCTGGCGCGAAATAGCAAAAACATAAAAATTGGAAATTAGGTTTGTTGCGAATAAATCTCTTGATTTGTACGACAAGATCCCAAATTTCAATTACCTTTTCAGTAATCAATTTTTTGAGGAAGAATAAGTATGGAACAATGCCATGAATATCGTATTCAATTTCGAGTGCGAGGGAAGACATCATTATTGTTGAAAATATTGTGCCAATTGCGTTTGTTTGTGCTTGTCTTGACTTTAAAAGTTTCAACATTTGGACAAGAGCGGTCAAATCAGAGCGCAATGGGACAATTTTAATTAATTCGTTAACAAGGATTGGTGCAAGGTCTCTTTGCTTTGAATATTGGGAAGCAAAAATGAGATTTACTGTTCTTTCGATGTTAGTTTCATTTAAATCTGAAAACCATTCCTGAATTTTCATTGCTTCAACACCTTCACGATGAAGAGGTGGTATCTCCGACAAGCTTACCATTTTGAATTTTGTTTGAGCGTGAGTTTACGAAACGTCAGAAGTTTTCAAATGAATTACTAAATAAATATTGATGAATATCAATAGTCAAATTCAACGATATAAAAATGTTAAAAGTTGTGAGCACGTAGAAAAATTGACAACTCGGATAAGAATTGAACTAATGACATATCTGGGAAGGTTATGTTGTCTTTAAGTTGCTTTCAATCCAAAACTTCTGGAATTGATTCTAATTGAAGATGAGAATTTTAAAAAATTGGTTCTTTGATATCATTAAGATGGCAAAATATTTATTTCGATGAGTAGAATTAATGTATGATGGAGATGCATGAATAATTCGAAATTAGGTTAAAAACATTCTGAAAAATTAAATGTTTTTTAAATCTCATTATTAAAATAAGCAATTTAGTCTATAATTGGCATGGATCAATTAGTAAATGTTGATATTATTTGTAATAGTAAACGGCTCTCAAATTGTGGGGTAAAAGCGGTTATTTTGATTTCCCCTGGCCACTCAAAATGCTTCCAGTCACTCCAGGCTCTCTTAAGATTGATGGTCAACGCCAGCAAGGCGAAAACGTTCGCGTTCAGAACGTTCGTGCTGCCATGGCTGTTGCTAACGTCGTTCGCTCCTCATTAGGCCCAATCGGTCTCGACAAGATGCTTGTCGATGATATTGGTGAAGTCACAATCACAAACGATGGTGCTACCATTCTCAACCACCTTGATGTTCAGCATCCAGCTGGCAAAGTTCTCATCCAACTTTCTGAACTTCAAGATCGTGAAGTCGGTGATGGCACAACAACAGTTGTTCTTCTTGCTGCCGAACTCTTACGTCTTGGCCAAGATTTAATCAACAAGAAAGTCCACGCAAACACAATTATTACTGGCTATCGTGCCGCCGCTAAGAAGGCAATCGCTTTCCTCAAGAAGAGCTGCGCAGTCTCCAATGACAACCTTGATCGCGAAATTCTCTTGAAAGTCGCTAAGACATCCATGAACTCAAAGATTCTCAACGCTTACTCCGATTTCTTCGGCAACATGGTTGTTGACGCATGCCTTGCTGTCAAGACACCAGCTGGCAAGTGCCCAACAAACCGTGTCAACATCGTAAAGTCCCTCGGCAAATCCCTCCCAGAATCCACAATCGTTACAGCCGGCGTCGCTCTCAACGCAACACGCGCTACAGAAGCATTCCCACGCCGCCTTGAGAAGGTCAAAGTCGCCGTCTTAGATTTCGGTCTCCAGAGAACACGTCTTCCAATGGGCATCCAGTTCCGCCTCCACGACGCCTCCAAGCTCGAAGCCATCCAGCAGGAGGAAGTCAACGCCGCAGAACGCGCTGTTCAGGCAATTCTCAAGGCCGGAGCAAATGTCATTGTTACATCAAAGACAATCGATGAGGCATCACTCAAGCCACTCGTCAAGGCCGGTGCCATCGGTATTCGCCACGTTTCCGATGCAGAAATTGCTCATCTTGCCAGATCTACAGGTGCTACCGTTGTTTCACAGCTCATCAGCGAAGATGGTGGCGAAACATTCGATCCAGCATGGCTCGGTGAAGCAGAACTCATCGAACAGGTTCCAGTCGGGGACAACCAGATGACAATCTTCAGAGGATGCGCCAAGGAGAACTCTGCTTCTATTGTCCTCCGCGGTCCAAACACATTCACACTCGAAGAAGCCAACCGTTCTCTTCGCGATGCCTTATTCGCCGTCAAGAGAGTCATCGAGTCAAAGCACATCGTTGCTGGCGGTGGCGCTGTCGAAGCTGCCCTTTCTGTCTACCTCTCACAGATTGCCAAGGACTACGAAGGCAAGGAACAGGTCGCCATGCTCAAGTTTGGCGAAGCACTCCTTGTCATTCCAAAGATCCTCGCAAACAACGCTGCACTCGATTCAATCGACTTGGTCGCCAAACTCCGCGCTGTTCACTACGACGCACAGCAGAAGGGAGAGAAGTGCTTCGCTGCACTCGACTTAGTCAACGGAAAGATCCGCGACGGAATGAAGGACGGCGTCATCGAACCAGGTATGTCTAAGGTAAAGTCAATCCAGTTCGCTACAGAAGCCGCCATCACAATTCTCAGAATCGATGACCTCATCAAGGTTACACCTGAGAAGAAGCCAGATAGAAACGAAGAAGAGTAAAATATATGTAGATTTACTACGATATTAATCAAATTTGTATTTTTTTCGATATCCTTTATATTAAACGACATAATATCATATCTATTTATAGTGTAAATGATTGAATTTTAACATAAAATTATTTTATTCTCTATTTTATAAAAATAACAGGTGTAAAGGATTTTTGTTGATAGAATTAAAACTTATTTGGAGACTGTGTCTTTCTTTTCTGCTTGGAATTTTGAAAAATCGATTCCTGATAATTTGATTTCTTCAAAATCAGGAATTCTAATTGAGTGACTTTTTTCTTCTTTTGTATCTTGTTTTTGTTTAGGTGCCGCTTGAGTTACAGGTACTTTTGACAATGTATTTGGTTTTGGTGTAGGTTTAGCGCCAAGGCCTGATGGCTTTTTCTCATTATCACTGTTAAGGAAGTTAAAGATGATTGAATCCTTTGGAGCAAGAGTCATATCTCCTTTATTCAGAGCCATCCTTAAATGTTTGTCACTTTTTAGGAAAAGGATTTTAGTATAAAACCAAAATCGAGGAATTATGATGTTGGTATGTTGATTGTTCCATTGTACAATAGCAAACATGTAGGGTTATGTGCAAGGTATATGTTAATATAGTAAAAGCATCTATTTATTTAAAACATTGTGTTGGATAGCCTTCTTTCATTTTTTCCAAAAAAGGAATCATTTTTCCTCTTTAGTTTGGGGTTAACAAAAATAAAATGGGGACATCGGTAGTTCAAATTCAACTTACTCGAGTTTTTTATCTTTACTTCAAAAATAAATGAAATTTCGATTTGAAGAAGACTTTGTTTTTTCAAAGGTTGTAAAACTCTTAACCTTAAAAAAATTTGGACCCCCTGGAGGAATCCTGATCGAGCAAGTTTGGAGTCTCCCTCCAGGTGAGGAACATGCAAACGAGAGAAGTGTTTAACACTTCATAAAGTATCTTATGGATATGGTTAGATATATAGTTCTACTTAATGGAAAGAATTAAATTGCGTTAAAGTAAAAAATGGAGTTATGAACTCATTTCGATATAAGATGCTTCATTATCATATATAGTAAATGTTTTTATTCAAATTAAGCTTAGTTAGATTTTAATTAAAAATTGGCAATTCCGATTCGCTTTTATTTTGGAGGGTATATGCGTATCCTGAAGCTGGTAAAGTGGTTCGATGGGTTTGCAAATCTGTCTGTACAATTTTTCAAAACGATTTGTAATTTCCGTTTGAATAGATAATTAGTATAGCTTGTAATGTCAGTAAAGTCAGTTTGCCTTAGTAAATGAAAATAAAGTTGATTCAAGTTGATTAATCTTGATTTCGGTGTTAATTGAATCAGGAATTAACAGATTCAGCAATTGTTTTGAATTTTGGAAGATAGGCGCACTAAATTATGGTTTGTAAAAACATTATACTATGTTTTTCTAATGAGGAAAGCTTTGTTGATAGCAATTCGTAAAATGAGGAAAAAGTACGTTAAACTTTACATGGCAAATTTTGAAAAGCTTGGGAAATAAAAATAGCCAATATTAAGTAAATTAATATCTAATATATAAATAAAGAATATTAAAGTAAAAGAATTTCAAAATTATATAATTCCTATTAAAATCGAATAGTTTAGAGTCAATTTACAGGAGCACTCATAAACATGAGCGTGACTAAGAAATTAAAAGTTAAATTTAGTCTGAAATTTTGTATATATTACACAATTAATACAAGATAATACTGTCAGTGATTTTGAATGGGTATTTTAACTTTGAGTGGCCACATTAAATTTTTGAGGTCGATATTTTTGGCCTATTTTAAAATATTTAGAATGACCATTCAGCCAGGGCGCTTATAGAAGCATCAGATAATGGGTGGTCGGATAGCTCAAAACGTGACAAAGTTGTCCAAAATAATATTTTTAAAGATAAATCTAAAATTTCTTTTATACAAATAGTGATAAGTTAGAATATTAAGTTTGAGTGAGATTTTTGAAAAATTTCCTAAAAGTGATTTTGGGAAGCCAAAATTATAATAAATATTAATAAAATCTAATTTAAACGCTAAATCAAAATAAAAAATATAAGGTAATTTTCGTGGGTTAAAAATCAAAATTACATTCTTGATTTTTATTTAATATTTATATTCCTGTAGTTAAATGAAATAAATTTATCCATATCATTTGAGGAGAATTGCATGAATTAGAAAATTGGCGGGGTTTAGCAATCTTAAATTCTCTTTTATAGAAATATTTGAATAGATTATAGCTCAGCTGGATAACATCCCTATCAAGTTCGATTCTAGTTTTTGTTATTATTTTTTTC
This sequence comes from Trichomonas vaginalis G3, assembly GCF_026262505.1. Taxonomy (NCBI): domain Eukaryota; phylum Parabasalia; order Trichomonadida; family Trichomonadidae; genus Trichomonas; species Trichomonas vaginalis. The sequence goes on from NC_067206.1 coordinate 154,173, forward strand.
CTTTTCCCTTCCTAAGCGAAATTTTAAGGGGTAAAGTTGTGAAATCCAAAGGTACATTCACTAGGCGATAACAGTAAAATGGGATGAAAATAGGATAAATAGCATCCCTATATAGTGCCTAACAATATTTATACGGGCCAAAAAAATTTGGCTAGAGATTTGGCGAGTTATAAAACTTAGAAAATTGAGAGGGATTTTTATTTTTGAATTTTTTTGGAAAGTTAAAATTGCGATTAAAAATCGATTTCCAGGAGAACTAAGCATCTCATCATATATTTAAATCGATAAAAATATTAAATAATAGTTGAATAGTATAACAACGTGAAATTATGGCTGAATCTACAGAAAAAATGAACATATTTGACATTTTTGAAAATTCATACGTTAGATGGTGACAGACTCATAAACTATACTTTAGCTAAGATTGATATATGGTTTCAACAACACATGGTTAAAATCGTAAAAATATTTTAGATTTCAAAAAGATATATATGGTAATATAATGGAACAAAGTCAACAAATAGCATGTTAAATATGTTATAATTAACTTTTTATTAGATCCAATAGTAGATATCGAATGGTTTCCAGCTTTATGGTTAAATATTTTCTTTTCGAGCTTCTCTTTAACTGTTGTATTAAGGTTGTAAATTTTTGATGCTAGAAACTATGGAATCTTCTTTGCTGCTGCATTTTTCTTGAGAGTTCTTGCAATTTCGAATAGATCTGCGCATTGTATGAAATGGAGGCTTTAAAATATCTTGAAAACAGAATAGGACTGCTTTTCCAAAGGAATGCTTACTTGTAAATCAGAGAGTTTCAAAAGTGAGAGCAAGATTATCATCATAACTTTCGATTTTGCTGCGAAAAAGGAAGACAAGTAATTAACAAATCATTTACTGTTGTTCATCAAAAGAAGAAAACTTTGATAACAACTAATGATGATAAAATCAAGCTATCTTTTAATATTTTAAATTGATAAGACATTCAAAATATTTGAATGGTTTAAAATATTTTCTTTTAATTTCTATAAGATATTATCATGATTATATAATAAAATTTAAATTTTTATTCAAAAAGGCAATATTTCAAACTTTTAATTTCAAAAATCTTAATTCTGCAATAAGTGTATTTAATTGTAGCAAATTTAATGATCCTTCGTCATGCTTAGCAATTTGGAACTCATAAATTAATGATTTCTTCAAGTAAAATTCTGCATTATTTCAAAAGTCAATAATTCTCTAGTAACTTTTCTTCAAACCCTAACCATTATATTATATGTATAATGGAGAATAATTGCAAAGAAAGATAGCCGAATTTACTGGGTAGTTCTTGTGATGCGAAATAATTGCAAATTAACACCTAGTTTTAACAGCATCAATCTCTTTTTGCTCTCATTTAAATGCATTCGCACACTTTAATTTTGAAATATAAGAGTTTTGGAAATTATCAAATTTATCTGCTCAAATACTATAGATCTTCATAAGTGTTAATAGAATCATTAGCCTTACATATAGTGTTTAATATAATGATGCACATTATACTGGGATTCATTCCTTATTCATCTAGTTATTATAAGATTTACAACCCCATGAAAATTTAAAATTTTGTCAAAAATAGTGAATGTACCTTTTTAAATCCATACATATACTTATGTTAATGTATAATATATGTAACTTCTGATATTATATGCTGAATCTCAAAAAAATATTTATTTGATTTTCATAAATTTCGACAAAAAAATGTTCTAAATACTATATATATTTTATATGCAAACTGAAACGTCCCTATTATAGACTTTGCCAATTTAGGTCCATGAAAATTCAATATAGCACACTAAAGCCGCAATACCCATTCAAAATCACTGACAGTAAGTAATTGGCTCATTTATAAGATTAAGTCAAACAGTTTAATGTCATATGTATTTTTATTTTAAAATTTGAGTGGTTAATGAGCTATATTTATAATGCTAGCATAAGTATCGAAAAATAATAAATAATTAAATATTCGAAGCATTAGATTTACCATAAAAAGTGATATTGTATAATAATAGGAGCAATCTGATGCAAAGAATAGCTTAAACTCAACAATTAATTTTCCAAAAATTGTGGGGAAATCATCATATACCTAAAATATTTTGAAAAGCTCTGTCTCCAGATAGCTTAATGGATATTGCATGATAAATATAATAAAAAGTACATAGTTCGAATAATTACATCTTTGCTTTTTTCTTTTTTTCAATTAAATTTGAATATGTTTTATTTTTCAAGAGAAATGAGAGAATTCTTGTCTATTAACGCTGGAGAAGACTCTGCTTCTAATGAGTGTTATAATACATAATGTTGTAGTATGATACTTTCTCACCAGCAATGCAAAATTCTATATTTCATTTAAATTATTTTTAATTATTTCAGTTAATTCGATTTTTGCAAAGGCACTTAGTAATATCATGCTAAATTTGTCCATTTCATATAACAAATATGAACAAGATAAGCATTTTAACACTTGCCAATATTTTTTTCATGTTTTGATAACTCAATATGCAATGCCTGTTAATATCTTAAATATTAAGTTCATTTTTACTTAGAATGAATGTTATCCTAGCAAATTAAGCAAAATTATATTCTAATTATTGGAAATAGAATTTAGTTTTATAGAGATTTATTAATAACATCAAATACATGCATTCTTTATAATCATGAACCAGTAATAAATATCATCGATAAGCAAATGTTATTCAATATTTATAAGAATCTCATAAATCTTTCTGGAATTTATATAGTTACTTAATAAGTAAAAATTTCTCAGCAATACATGTCTCTTATCTCCGATAAAAGATGAATGATAAATATTATAATGCTTATCCAAAACTTTTATCTCAGTTTTGATTTTGCCAAAAGCTTGCACATTGTGTATTAAGCAACTAGTTTTATGAAAAGATATTAACAATATCGACCTAGAACTAAAAATCCAATGATTCTAAGTGAAAAAGAAAAAAACTTAGTACCATGGTATTCGAACTACATTCCTTCAGTTTACCAGTTTATTCCACTAAGCTAAATCTGACACGTAAACTTTTTTTAAAACTTTTTGTATATGATCCTTCCCCACCCGGACTGAATTTAGCTAATTTCGAATTCCATAGGGGTTTTACTAATATAAATATACTCTATTGACAAAACCAAAACATATCCTCTATTTCAAATTCGCATAAATTCTTCTACACCGCTATTTATTTTTAAAATCAACATTTTTTTGAAATTTTTCGAAACTCAAACTTAAAATTGAATGCGTTTTTCACGATCTCAAAACACAGCAGACAGATTCGAAAAAAATATCAGCCATTTGTTTTAGAATCATCTAATGACCTTATCTCCAAAATTAGAAGCAAATCGGAATTGGGAATCTTAGTTTTACAACCTTTGTTTTTTCTTTACATCCCACAAATTTTTTTTTGCAGAGAATGAGTTCTTCTTACTCGTATAGGCTTTTCCAGCAAGAAGGACCTCTCAGAACTGCATCATCTATGTCTAAAAATAGAAGCCTAACGCAATCATCTAATTTAAGTACGCTAAATTCTGCAAGAAGAACTAAATCTAGGTCAATTTTATCTCAAGATGAAGAAACAGTCGCTCAAAATCAGATAAACAAGCTGCAATGCGAAATAACATCACTTCGTAGCGAAGTAGATATGCTGAAAGATAATTTGCGATGGACAGAACAAAAATTATCTGCAATAAATGGTGATTTTTATGGTGCATCAGTAGCTCAACAGTACGAAACAACTGATGTTGCCATGAGATCTGTCCAAAAATCCAAAGCTGAAGAAATAACGAATTTTAAAAAAGAATCTAAAATTTTGCAAGCGCAACTCAACACGTATGAGAGTATGTACTCGGATTCCAGCATGAAAGTATTACGAAAAGACGTGGCAAAGCAGCGACAACTTAAAAAATCAGATGAAAAAATTTGCGAAGACAACAAAGAAAAGATTAAAGAGATCAAAGAGCGTATAAAAACGCTATCAAATCAAGATATTAACAAAAAGATTGAAGAACAATCGAAAAGAATTTCCGCATTACGAGATAGAGTAAATTCTCAAGTACAGAGACATCGTAATCTCAAAATGCTTGCAGAATTATTATCTAATAAAGACTCTAATATGGATGATTCTCTTATCGATAGTTTTATCCATGGATCTCAAACAGAAAACGATGTTCATGAATTAACAAAGCAATTATCAGACTGCCAAAGCACCTTAAAGACAAAAGAGTTAGAACTAAAGGATTTAGACCTACAGACACAATTAGTAGCGAAACAAGACGAATTAGAACGAAGAACACAAGCTTTAGAAAAAATGATGCAACAATCAACAATATTAGACAATATCTTTGATGAAACTGAGAAACTATGCATTGGACCATTGTCAAAACGTCCTTCTCGATCGAAAACTTCCGATCTTATTAAAAATAAATATCCGAAAGCGACAGGAGTAAGTATCGAGAAGATAGATGACAAGCACTACGTATTTGTAGGATTCCAAGATGCTGGAGAAGCCCAAAAAGCTGCGGAATCAATCAAAAAAGAAAAATTATTTGGAGATAACGTTAAAGTAACAATAAACAAGGTAGAAGACAGTAGTTTGAGTAGTATACTTAAGGAAAAGCCTGCTCAATTCAACGGCTCTTTCACTGGCCAGATAAATGAAATAAATGAACAGCCGAAACAGAGTTTAATCAGTTCCATCAAGTCAGACATACAGAAACTAGAGAAAGGAAACAACAACACTGACTCATTCGATGACTTTGAGAGTGAAAAAGAGAAAAAGCAAACAAACACAAAGCCAAAAGAACTAATTATATCAAAACTCACTGATAAGAACCAAAACACATCGAAAGGATTCGAAGAACTGACTAATTCCGACAAACCACTGATTTCCAAAAGTCTGTTGATTGATCAGCCGCAGAATTCTCCATCGAGTGGAATTCCCCTGCAGAGAAGAAGCAGAACATCAAGCAGAATCATGACTTCTGCTGAGATTGCGAAGATGGATTCTTTGCCCAGTGAAACTTATTCTGAAGGAAAGAAAGAGAAAGAAGAAGAGAAAAAGGAAGAATCAAAACAAGAGAAGAAAGAAGAGTCAGAAGTATCAGATGGATTCGCTGATAGTAGTGATGAAAGCAAGGATTTGAACGAAGAAGAAAAACCAAAGAAAGATGAATTTCTTGAATCATCTTCTTCAAAGAAATCTAAATCCAAAGAGAACTTTGACTCATTCAGCGAAAGTAGCAAAGAAAAATCAGTCAAAGAAGAAAAGAAATCTTCTTCATCTGAGAAAGAAAAAGAATTTTCTGAATCTGAAAAACAAGAAAAGAAATTATCAGAACATGAGGAAGAAAAGAAATTTGAATTTGATAAAGAAAAGAATGAATTCTCTTCAGATAAAGAATCAAAGAAATCTTCTTCATCAGATAAACAAGAAAATTCATCAGACAAAGAATTTTCTGATTCAGAAAAGAAAGAAGAAGAAGAAAAGAAGTTATCAGATAAACAAAAGAATTCTGATGTAAATAAACCAGAATCAGAAAAAGAATCAAAGAAATCATCAGAACACGAAGAAGAAAAGAAATCAGAATCAGATAAAAAGAGTGAAAATTCTTCACAACATGAATCAAAACAAGAAAATGAAGAAAAGAAATCTAATTCTGAAAAAGATCCTTTCTCTGATGAATTCAACCAATCTGAATCAGAAAAAGAAAAGAAAGAAAACTCTGAAAAAGAAGAAAATCAAAAATCAGAGAAAGAGAAATCTATTTCAGATGATTTTGCATCAGAAAGAAGTAAAGAAAAAGAAAATTCATTTGAAAAAGAAGAGAAACAAAATGAAGAAGAAAAACCACCACAGTTATCAATTGTTTCTTCAGTAAACAAAGCTTTGAATGAAAATGAATCACCAGAGAAAGAAGAAGAGAAAGAGTTTGATTCATTTAATGAAGAAGAACAAAAGAAAGAAGAAGAAAAACCATTGTTAGGATTAAGTAACGTAATTAAAGATACATTAACTAAACCAGTCGAAGAAGAAGAGAAGAAAGAAGAAATTCCTCAAGAAAAATCTAATGAAGATTCACAAAAAGAAAAAGAATTTGATGCTTTCAATGAAGAAGAAAACAAATCAGAAGAAAAACCAATGTTAGGATTAGGAAACATATTAAAAGATACATTAACAAATCAAAATGAAGAAGAACAGCAAAAAGAGAAAGAAATAGTTGAAGAAAAATCTCCTGAAGAAGAACAAAAAGAAAATGATTTTGATTCATTTGAAGAAGAAATCAAGACAGAAGAAAAGAAGGAACAAGATGAAGATAATAAACCATTGTTAGGACTAGGAAGCATCCTCAAAAACACTTTAGCAAATCCAGAAGAAGAGAAGAAAGAAACTGTTGAAGAAAAATCAGTTGATGAAGAACCAAAAGAAAATAATGAAAGAAATGAATCTGAAAAAGAAAAAGAAATTGCAAAAGATGAAAGTGAAAAAGTTGAAGAAAAATCTCAACAAAATGAAGAAGAATCACAAAAACCAGATGAAAAAGAAGAAGAAAAACCTTTACTCCCTCTAGGAAACATTTTAAAGAATAATCTTTCTGCAGAAAATGAAGAAGTTAAAGAAGAAAATCAAAATAAAGAAATTCCAAAAGAAGAAGAACAAAAAGAAATTCTAAATGAAGAAAAAACAGAAAATTCAAATGAAGACAATGAAACGAAAGAAGAACAAAAAGAAAATGAAGAAACACAAGAAAAACCATCACTTGGACTTGGTTCAATGTTTAAGAGTGCTTTGTCTGCTGAACCTGAAAATAAACAAGAAGAAAAACCTGATGATGATGAACAGAAAGAAGAAGAAAATCATCCTAAAGAAGAATCAATTGAAGAAGAACCTAAAGAACAAGAAAACAAAGACAATTCATTTGAAGAAGAAAATAAATCAAATGAAGAAGTAAAAGAAGAACAAGCTCCAAAAGAAGATTCTGAACATCAAAAAGAAGAGAAACCAAATGATGAAGAGGAAAAGATAGATCAAAGTCCACTTGTAATTGGTTCTCTAATCAAAAACGTTTTGTTGCCAACAGAAGAAAGAGAAATTAAACAAGATGAAGAGAAAGAAAAAGAAGACAATTTTGAAGATGATTTCGAATCTCCAGAGAAAGAGAAAGAAGCATCTAAAAATGAAGCAGATTTAGTTGGAATGACAACAGGTTCATACTATACAACAAACAGTGTGAATGCGATGTCAGTTGATTTAAACTGCACTCCAGAAGCTGTTGATGACTCTCCAAATCCAAATCTTCAAGAATTCAATTTAGAAGCAATTGAAGATGATTTAGTTGAAGAATACAACGAACAAGAAAAAGAAAGACAATCTCTTCTCGCAGAGGAAGAAGAAGAAAAACAAGAGCAAAATGAAGAAGAAAATAAAGATGATGTCGAATTAAACAATGAAGAAAAGAAAGAAGAAAATGATTTTGAAATTAATAATGAAGAAGAAAATCAAAACAAAGAAAACAATGAAACAGAACAAACTAAAGAAGAAAACAAAGATGGAGATGATTTGGATGATTTTGGTTCAAATAATGACAAAGAAAAACCAAAAGAAGAAGAAAGTAAAAACGAAAACTTAGATGCATTTCAATCAAATGAAGAAAAAAAAGAAGAAGAAAAGAAAGATGAAATTGAATTAAAAGAAAAAGAAGAAAATCAAAATGAAGAAAAAAAGAAGAATGATGAACAAGAGGATGTTTTTGAGTCAGAGCCAAAAGATAAGTCAATGCTCAATGAAATAACAAACAGTGAAGAGAAACTGATACAAGAAGAAGTGAAATCAGTGAGAAGTGTTGGATTCGACCACGAACTTCGTTCTGTTCCTTATGGAAGTAGAAACTTTGAGAATTTGAGATCTGATGGATCAATTCCTGTTTCAAACTTCGAAAGCTCCCTCCATGACTCATCAAACAAACAGAAACAAGCTGTTGAAGACCACTCTCTTCAAGAATTTGAATCTGATATTTAATATATTGAATTTTTATTGTATTTTAAAATAAATCATGTTATGTTATACTATTATTTAAACATAAATTTTTAGAATAATGATGAATTTTAAAAAAATTAAAATAATTTTCTATCAAACATAAATACAAACATTTATTTCTTTTCCATATTAGACAGGAATATCTTTGCATAATGTTCATAAGCAGGATAAGACAAAAGATTCTTGAAAAATTTAATAAGTTCTTCATTATGAAACAGAGCTTTGCACTGACTGTACTGAGACAATGTAGATGTCACCTGTATCGCAATTCCAGCCAATTCTCTCTCTTGAAGTGCAGATTCAATAGATTTCGCAACAGTGACCAATTCTTCAGTGAAACAAAGCTTTCCTACTGCCTCAGCCACTGCCAGTGCACATCTCTTCGCTCTGAACGATCCGCTCAATGCAGCACCGAAAAATCGATGCAAAATTTTCAAATTCGAAATTTGTGTCACTTTTTGTTTATTTTTTGTCCAAACCGGGATAATTATTGAAATTGCGTCGAATGCGTCATCACCGGGAACGTCTAGGACATGAGACAAAATACTCAGCACACAGTCATTTTGTTCCAGGATTGTCTCTCTTGCGTTTTCTTGGCTCAGCAAAACCAGAAAAAGTCGACAAACTTCTGTCGGCAATTTCTCAACGAATTTGGACCATTCTGTTCTCTTCGCGAGAAATGATGATCCCATTTTTGTTTCCGCAATCCTTAAGAAGTAAATCCAACTTCTCGGACTGTATTCCAAACAATTCAGCAAATTATTGTATAAATCAGTGGGAGGAGGGTTCGGAGTCAGTCTGGCGATCAATGCCAAGCATGCATCTCTCGTTATTTCGTTATTTAGATCATCTAAAAACAACTTATTATATTCAATTTGGATATCTTCGAGTAACTTCGAAATTGCGACGTATGCGCATGCTCTTGTCCTTGGTATTGGGCTTTCCATCATTTTCAGAAGAATCTTTTTGATTTTCTCCGCATCTTTCTGTGAAACATCCAAATTTGATGTCGCAACGTTCATAAGAAGGCTCAGATAGAGATAGCCGCAGTTGTTCGTGAACATGAACTCCGATATATTGATCAGAACATGAATGATAAAGAAAATGTCGCCTTTTTTCTCACATTTCAAAAAGAATGAGATAATTACAATCATTTTCTCTGGTCTGAGCTTGCAGAGTTCCGTGACCTTGGCTGTTATTGTGTTGTTGACAATATCAGGGTACTCTGTCATCAAAATTGTGAAAGATGAAATAACATCATCAACAGAACCTTCTTTTAGAGGGATGTCCTCAAAGTACTTAGCGTCTAAGAATAGTTTGGCAAAATTAGAGTTCCTCTTCATCAATAAATTGCATGATTTAGCAATAGATGAAATTTTTTCAGGTGTCAAATTTTTTTTCGAAAAATTTTTTGAAAGAGGAGTGTAAAAATCGAAAAACTGAGCGGATTCGATTGTCTCTGAGTAGTAAGTGAGGTACCTCTCGAACAGGGGACTCTGGAAATTCGATAAAACAGTGGAAGGAGGGTCAGATGAAATTTGATTTTTTTCTCCTTTGGAAAGAACAGGAGTTTGTGATGTTTCCTCCATGAAATTGATCAGTAAGTGCGTTAGTTCATTCGATCCTGCCTCAATCCTTTGTTTCTCACCTCTTTGCTGCGATTCAATTTTGATATGTTCGACAAACTTCGAAATCTTCTTCGGATCGGTGCCAGGAAACGCGACTCGGCCTGAACAAAACTCCTGGTATATCGCTTCGAAAGTAGGACGATTCGATGGCTCCTGATCCCAACAATTTCTGATTAATTTTCTTAAATTTTCTGGAGTTCTGTCAGAAAAGTCGGGGCGATCACCGCGATCGACCACTCTTTGAAATATCTCTGTAATACTCAATTCGTTGAATGGTTTCGTCAATTCCGACATTTCGTATAAAATCATAGCGAAAGAATAGACATCTACCTTCTTGTCGTACTTCGTTGATGATATTAGTTCAGGCGCCATGTATTGGGGAGTTCCAATTCCTGCTGTTTGCTGGTGATTCGCTGATTCTGTTCGAGATATGCCAAAATCGATAATTGCTGGTAATTTATTCGCATTTAACAGGACATTTGCTGTTTTTAGGTCTCTGTGTATAATATTATTTGCGTGTAACTCCATCATGCCGTTCGCAATTCCCATTGCAATCATTGTGAGTTGTGTAGGCGAAAGAGGGTCTTTCTTTGATGCTGGGCGTAATGCTTTGTCTAATGTGCCTCCAGGCATGTATTCTGTAATGATTGTGTAAGGTGGTTCAATAGTAAATCCAACTAACGGGATTAAAAACATATTATCGCATTTTAACATTGTTTCGATCTCGCTTACGTATCTTTTGAACTTCTGACCTTCAATTCTGCTTGAAAATATCTGTTTGGATGCGCAATAACGTTGAGTGCTGATTTGAACCGCTTTTCTCACTTCTCCGAACCCACCTTTTCCTATCACGCCACCGAAAATGAACTCGCTCAAATGGACAACAAAGCCACTGCCCTTTTCCGTCAGCGAGTTCAAAGAGCGCTCAATCATTTTTTTTTTGTAAACACAAAATTTCAATATGCGATAGGGTCATTCAAATTTTAATGTCATCAATCAATAACGAAAATAAAATGTCCTGTTTGAGAATATTATGATTTCATAATAAGGGTTTCGTTTTGCTAAAATTGTCACTTTTATAGCATATTTGTTTTTGGATGTTTTGCGAAACCAAAAAAAAAAAAAAACTATGATATACAATGTGTGTGTAAAGAAAATACTTTATTTACTAGTTAAAAAATCATTTGGTATTGATCAAGTTATTTTTTCTGGATAAGATATTATATGGATAATTGGATAGAAAATACAATTATATAATCTTGTACCTGGTTTAATTAAGCTAATTGTCATCAGAAACTTGTAATTTTTATGAATTTCAGATTTTCTTTTCATTACTGCTTTTCTTAATAGGTCAAGTTCTTATTTACGTTATAAAGTATGATATTTACAAATATCAAGTTATCATGTTTTTTGAGAAATTATGAGAAACAAACAAAAATGAAAAAGATAGGAATAGCAATGAATAGTGATGTGGGTATAGAAAATGTAAGAGATATGAATGCAAAGCAATCAGTATTTAGGATATTGACCATAGATTTCGAAAAAAAAATGCTGCATATTGAGCGAAAACTATGATTATATTATAAGGCTGTCATTTAAAGCATAATGAAACTATTCCCTTTTCATTTTAATCGAATAAGATAGTAAAGATTTTTGAATTAGCTAGAAACTGATGAGATATTTTCACAAATCAGATTTTTAATCTCTATAATGCATAATTCACTCAATATCTCAATTTTGATATTGCGAGATATTTTTGCTATCGGTTTCGCAATTTTGACACAATAGCAAGAGGGTTCTATAAGCATTATTATCAACGTAGAATCTGAATATCATATCAGAAAATGTCGCAAATCTGACATTTACCTGACCAAATAGCAAAAATAATTGAATACTTTTCGCAAAAACTTTAAAAATCGATAAAAATATGAAATATAGATATTAAAGAGACTTTTTATATAATATTCATAAAGATTTTCCAAAAATATGATACCGCAAAATTAAAAAAGTGACGCCTTGAGTGGAGTCAAAGGTCGAAATTGCTAGCTAAATGTTTTTTTAGCGAAATTGCGTATTGTACGTTTTTTCGCAAAACGAAACCCTTATTCATAATAGAAATTTCGAAATTAATTTTTTCATAAGAACATAAAGTATAGTTTTATTGAGAAGGAGTAATGGAGGTTGTCACTTGAGGCTTAGTATCCTCAATTGAGGCCTTCATGTCAGAATATATCTGTGAAAGTGTATTTGAAAAGCTGACTGTTGTAGCTCCGTATGTCGAATAGCTTTGCTTCATTCTGCGATCACGAAATGCGTTAAATTTCTTCTTTTCTTCTATATAAGACTTAATTGCAGTCTTAAGATTTTCAATTGCCTGTTTCTTCTGTTCCCTGCACTCTTCAACATATGCTTCCATCTTTTGTACTTTCGACGAGTTCTTTGATTTCTCAATTTCAAGTTTCTGTTTAGCTAAATCAAGTGCTTCTGTAGTTCTCTTTAAATTTGCATGTGCTTCACTTGAGCGTGCAGACGAACGAACAACCACAAGAAATCTTTCTTGGATATCATTCAAATCTTCAATAGCTCTCGATTGTGCTTCAACATATTTATATTCTTGGAAGAAAGCTTTTCCATATATTGACATTATCTTGCTTAATAGATCCTTGCATTCAGGGACTTCTTTCTCTAGCATTGACCTTAAGTTATCAGTCATTCTTCTTTCGTATGCGAGTGTTTCAATTGTGTGCTGATGTTGTGCTCTTGTTGCTTCGATAACTGTATTAAAGTTGGATGTAATTTGACCTTTTCTTTGATTGAGCATAAAGGAATCTATTAAATTATCAATCATGATCTGATATGGATTTGTCACTTTTAATTAATGTCAAGCATGTTTGAAATCATCAAAACCCTGATGCACATCTGGCTTAGAATGATCTATGAAAAATTCCCATTTTCAATGTGTCATGAAAAAAAAAGGTTTTGAAATTTAAAAATGAAATATCATATTAAATTATTGTACTATTATTACTAGAGATGCAAATAATAAGGATTCCACTCATTTTTATAGGAGATTGAAATTGAAATTGGTTCCGGAATTGATTTCAGACATGTACTAACCTATACTTCGTTACTGAAAGTACGTCTGGTTAAAGACAGCGGAAATTCAACTTTGGCAAGCGAAAGATTAAAAAAAAAAATATTAATTTAAATTGATTCATAATACAAACAATTTATTTAAATGATCATGGAGCAGCCGCAGCTTCATCCGACTCTGCAGGTCGTTCAATATATTTCATGTAACATGAAGCATAAACAATACCCGAAATACCAATGCAAATGAGAACTAGTACTGTTGCAGAAACTATAAGTTGTCCAAGAGTGTTAAGATCAAAATAAGAATCAACTTTTGAAAGGCAGGAATCATATGATTCGCAATTTACGAATTTCTTCCACTGAGTAAGATTTATATTATTTGGCTCCTCTTGTAGAAGTGTTTTTGTTAATTTTTTATACTTTTTCACATTTGCTGGTCTAGCTAGATAAATATCGAAACACATTAGCATCATAGCTGTGACGACGGTCATAACAGTAAGTGTTGCAAGGCATGTATGAAATTTAAAGGCGAAACCTAAGAAATATAACATTGCTAATAAGAAAAAGAAAACGAAGATAACGCCAAAAGATAGTACTGATAATGCAATTAAAATCTTAAAATTAAGATCTCCGGCAATGAAAACATAAAAGTCGCTAATCGCTCTTGAAGCGATGACTGCATTCCATATTCCACTAACAAAAAACGCAAGAAAGAATAGCTGACTTGATCGGTTTAAGCATTTGATGCTACTACTGAGTTGTTCTCTATTCTTTTCGGGATCATTTGGCGAAGCATTCATTTATTTTTGAATTTGAATAAAGGTTATTAAAAATCATCAAAAAGAGGGTAAATATTCATTACATTTGAATAAAATAGCTGCATCCAAAATACATAATTGAGTGGTGACCGGAATTATTTCAAAGCACTTTTAATTTGAATACTTTACAACAATAAAAATAAAATAATCTTGATCGACAATGAACTCTGCATGGCCAAAAGAAAACCCACGATAGACTCAAAAAAATGATGCTTAATAAATGACGAATATATCATCATGGATAAAATGAATAGTTTGAGCGCTTGTGAGCTAAAATTTATTTATTGTCTTTATTTGTTTTGACATGTGAGCAGAATGCAGGATACAAAGTTATCTCGATGCAAGGGAAGCTATCAATTTTTGAATTACTTTATCCATATATCCGTCCTTATAAAAAGATATATATTTCAACTAGTGCATATCGACCAAGTGTGACTTTTTATATGGTAACTCGAATCGTCGTATTTATGTTCCTTCTTCAACTTCAAATTTTTTCAATTTTGACTTAGGTGTTATATTATTCAAGCAATTCAGGGATATGAATTTGATTGTTAGAAAACTTATTTGAAAATAATGATATTTTATGTAGAACACATTTCTAAATAAGATCAAAAAAAAATTAACCCTATCACTGAACGCCATCGAAAGAACTGGTCCTAAACGAATTGAGAATAGACTTGCCAAAACGAAATTCAATTCTTACTTTATCCTCAAAAGCTTGTTATGCGATCAGTTCGGGACTGATTCTAGTGTTTTCAAAAAATTTTTAAAAGAGAATGCTCTCTATGAAGAATAAACGAAATTAATTTTGTTAAACGTAGCTGATTCAGAGTAGGTGACAAAAGTGCATACTCTTAAATTAACCTTAAATGTTGATTTTTCGATATTTTCAGTATTAACCTTATTGTAAATTTTTCCGGTGATAAATTTATCACACTGAGGTTATTTTTCCGGTGAGATTTTTAACCTTGATTTAATGAAATTAATATATATAAATTTTATTATTTTTAATTTCGAATGAGTATAATAAAATATTTTTTTATATCGTCATAACTCTCATCACTGTTGTGATTCCAAATGCGATTATTAAGGTTCAAGTCGCTAATGTTTTGAATGAAGATAGAGCAGTAAGAATTCTTACAAGGGCAGGTAATCAGATTGTTGAGCAAAGAGCTTCAAAACACGATGAATGTTTGAAATTAATTCAACACATTTTGGAAATTGTCGAAAGCCGAAGGATTGAACCTAATGTCCTTATTCCATCTTTGAAGGCAATATTAAATTTGGCACAAAGAAGTTTAAAGGAAGAGTAAGCAAGATTAGATAATTTGGACTTTTTTTAAAATTAATGAATAAACAGTATATTTTTGAAGTGTAAGCTTATTTACCTGAAGCTATATTACTTAATATAACATTCAAAGTATTATTGCTATTTATTGGAGAACAAATTTATGTAATTTTCACATGAAAATTGATAAATTTGTATTTCCTTATGATAATCAATTTTTGTATTTGTAGAGAGTCTCCCTGCATGATATCAAGACTTGGTTATTAGTCTTTATCTATTTTTGAAAATTGTATTGTAAATTGTAAGAATTTCTGAATACTACTACTATAAAATATAATTGCTTATCAATGTATATTCTCCCTGCATGATATCAAGACTTGGCTATTAGTCTTTATCCATTTTTGAAAATTGTATTGTAAATTGTAAGAATTTCTGAATACTACTACTATAAAATATAATTGCTTATCAATGTATATTCTCCCTGCATGATATCAAGACTTGGCTATTAGTCTTTATCCATTTTTGAAAATTGTATTGTAAATTGTAAGAATTTCTGAATACTACTACTATAAAATATAATTGCTTATCAATGTATATTCTCCCTGCATGATATCAAGACTTGGCTATAAGTCTTTATCCATTTTTGAAAATTGTATTGTAAATTGTAAGAATTTCTGAATACTACTACTATAAAATATAATTGCTTATCAATGTATATTCTCCCTGTATGATATCAAGACTTGGCTATAAGTCTCTATTCATTATGAGTATGACCCCATTTTTTTTACAAAAAGTGCCGAATTGCAACTTTGTCCCAATCTCAGCTGATTCATTTATTGTCAATTTGGCAAATTTAGTAATGGCTTGTATATTGAAAAAGAAGTAAATTATATATCTCTGTTGAATTTTATATTAAAGCCCACCTATAGATATTTTTGAAAGCAAGAAACTATTTGAAAACAAAATTATTTTGGTTATAATGATAACCATTCCATATGAATCATCTCAGAAACATTGGGTAAGAAGCTACCAAAAAAAATGCTGGTTGAATGAGCATATTTAGGTAAATTCCCAATAGCGTTTCTTTTTCTCTAAACAATTGAGAAGTTTACACAGATTTCAATTATTTCAAAATAGGTTTTGAGAGCCGAAATTTGACAAAATAAATTCAGTTAATATTTAATACCTTATTTCTACGATAAAAAATTCTAATTGGGAAAATTTTTTGGCAAACCCAAATTTTAGCTAAAAGTGACAGGGAAAAAAACGTTTAGTATTAAAAAAAAAGACCGATGAGAGCTTCGTTCGAAATATAGAGGGAACTGAGAATGCGCAACCATTCTCAGGGAATATTGGATGCTATTCCCGTTCCCTCTGTATGGAAAATTGAGGTTTTCAAAGGGAGTTAAAATAATATCAAATTTATACTAATTTACTTCAAAATACAAAAGTATTTGACAGCTAAAATTAGTTACTTTAGCAAGCCTATCAATACCCTTTTACGATTATTGCTACTTTTTCGAAATAAAAGTAAAAACAAATTTATACTAATTTACTTCAAAATACAAAAGTATTTGACAGCTAAAATTAGTTACTTTAGCAAGCCTATCAATACCCTTTTACGATTATTGCTACTTTTTCGAAATAAAAGTAAAAACAAATTTATACTAATTTACTTCAAAATACAAAAGTATTTGACAGCTAAAATTAGTTACTTTAGCAAGCCTATCAATACCCTTTTACGATTATTGCTACTTTTTCGAAATAAAATAAATTTATTATCAAAAACCTTTTTTTCTTAGTAAAAATAAACGAAATTTTTTACCTTATGAACTTTTGATGGAAATATGCAAATTTAAAATAATAAAGAAAGCCGCGAGCGAAGCGATCGGCTTAGTTCGAAGATTTTGATTCAAATCTTTGCTGATCTGTAATTCGCGGAAGCCGCGAGCGAAGCGATCGGCTTAGGTCTAAGATTTTGATTCAAATCTTTGCTTATATTCCTTAAATTCTTTATGAAACTCGCAACAGTTCCATAAAAAATTTTAAATTCTAAACTGTCGAAATTACCGATCGGTAATCACACCCTTCACGGGTGTGTCACTTTTTACAAGTGTGTCACTTTTAGCTAAAATTACCCCTACTCGTCATCGAATTTAGGTTAAAACAATTTTGATTCAAAATGGGCATTGAATTTTTTGTATGAATATTAAAAATTAATATACTCCTATATTACTTTCATTTTAACGATTTTAATTTGAACTTTCAGTTCTCTTCTCAAATTTGAATTTAATAAAAATGCATGGTCACGATACTCCAATAGTGCGCAAATGCAATTGCGGAAATATCGAAGTTTCAGGCAATCACTTTACTAGGATTTGGAAAACAGGTTTAAGTGAAACTCTTCAGCAAGTCATTGGCCATAACCCAGACCCATTAATCCAAATTAGATCAAGTGGCGTCCTAATATACAATCCTAATAGCACATCAATGCAGCGCGTTTCAGATACACAGTGTATCATTCAATGTTCCAAATGTAAGGACTCAGTACTTGTAATTTTGGGCCGTGGAAACGCGTTCGCTCAATTCAAAAGAAAAGGAACAGCTCATGTTGATGGTTTCAGTTCTGCTATTCCAGTCCAAATTGGAACAGCCCCAAACTCAATACCTCGGTTATTGAGAAACTTAATCTCATTCAATGAAATACATGAAGATACTCTTGCACAAAATAATGACGAAGATGATGAAGATGCTATATCTCCAGTTCCTCACTCTACAAATTTGTTGCAAGATGATGATAATGATGATGACTTTGATATTATGTTTTCTAATACAAAAGAAGCTGTCGTTGGATCATACACTGAATCCTCGATGGCTATGACTTTCTTTTAATTTATTTTAATATTATCTTATTTTTTTGTTAAAACTCTAAAAAATCTATTCATATACTAATTGGCGATAACAAGTGTAAACGAAAAATACAGTTAGTGGCCCACTATTCAATTTTCATCAGTTGGACCAAAAATCAATTACTGCTTTGAAGGCAAATACTAATTATACAATTAATCAACAAATGAAATTGAATACGGAAAGGAGCCTCTTACTGTAAAATTTTATCAAAATTTTAAATACGATAGTTTTATTAAAAATACAAAATAAAAAAGCATTAACATGAGCATCCCGAAGGCCTGCCTACTTCAGAATTATCCAATTCACGTGATTGTATTTGATTTTGTTTCTTTGCCCATTTAGAATTGGCTAATTCACTAGCAACATGCTTAAATAGCTCTTGAACGCCTTCGCCGGATAATGCAGATGTAGGATGAATAATGTATCCGTGAGCTTTCGCCCATTGCTCTGCTACTGAAAACGTTATTTCTTGATTAGGAAGATCGCATTTATTAGCTGCAACAGCAATAATTGTTTCTGTTCCTGCAACATCTGTGAAAGAATCTATCCAGCTTTGAAGGTTTACAAAAGAGTTTTTAGAAGTTAAATCAAAAACTGCGACAACACCGGCTGCTTTCCTGAAATATATCGGTCCTAAGGAACGAAATCTTTCTTGTCCAGCTGTATCCCATATTTGCATTTCAATTTTCCTATCATTTTCTTCATAAGAATATAATTGATAATTGGCTCCAACAGTACTGGGCTCTGTTTTGTTAAAATTATGCAATACGAGTTGATTCAAAAGTGATGTTTTACCAACAGAAGAATCTCCGACGAGTACAATTCGGAGATGTCCTGGATCTTCCACTTGCATTCAATTTAAATCCACAAAATGTTATCGTTTGAAATTTCAATTGGAGAAAAAGCGTCAGATTTTGGAATATGAAAAATTGTAATCTGTAATTAAAAATCAATTTTCAAGAAGATAAAAAGATGGTTGACAAATTTCAGTCACACATAAACAAAAAAATGGTTCCGCTGGGGCTCGAACCCAAGACCTTAGCGTTATCAGCACTACGCTCTACCTACTGAGCTACGAAACCTTGCGATTGCCATTAATTTTTTGCACTTAAAATGAAAATTCTGAACAATATCTCGATTTTTTGAGAGTTTTTTTTAGAATTAGAAATCGGAAGTATTATTAGGCCTAATTTTATCCTTTGCTATGTAATAACTGTTTGTTTCCTTCTCATACTCCTTTCAAGAAGAGTAGATCCTTCATTAATCAAACTTCCTTATTCGATTCCAAAAATTTATTATGGCATCATTGTTGTTTCGCCTCATAATTTAACAAGACTTTACACTGCATATAGATATTGGGGCAGTCAAGTCGAGCAAATATCTCCATCAAGTAATTACACTTTTTATAGTTTAATTGATCCTAAAATACCAAACGTTAAATATTACAAACAAAATCAATCAAATGTAATTCGATGTTTCAGTTATGTGTACTATTTTATTAATATGCTTGAAACCTTCCTTCAGCAAAATGAAATTAATTGGTTAATTCGTACAACAGATGATGTTCACATCGATCAGTTCGATATGATAAAATACATGAACGATTTAGAATCTATGTACAATCCGATCAATGATACTGTCATAAGAGGCCATTTTATTGAACCTTTTTACCTTCATGGTGGTCCTGGATGGATAATGTCACGGAAAGCCTGTGTACTAACTCTGAGATACATTAAACAAAAAATTAAGCAATCTAAATTATATAATGGAGGAGATGACATATTTTTAGGATATATCTTTAAAAAAATCTTTAAGAAATCAAGAAAAATTCACTCTTATGCTATAAATGGCGCTCCATTAAGTACTGAAGCCAAAAAACGTTTGGCAGCTAGAGATTTTCGAAATCTTCCTGATTGTCCAGAAAATGTCATGAATCATTTCCGAAATATTGTTATAAATCATGCAGGCGACAACTCTTTAGATGTAATTACAAAAAGGCATATATTCAACAAAATAATTCCAGATGATGTTTATTTGTTTGTTCCTCCAGAGAGAACTGGAGAGGCAGAACTTTGCTACTCCAAAAACGCCACTATTCCTATTATTTGACCATAATTTAATTTTTATCTCAAATATTTAAAAGAATTAAGACTAAATAATCATACTTTATTCATTACAAATATAATACATAAATGAAAATCCGAATAAATTTCATAATAAACAAAAACAAAAATTAAAGTTGTTCTTGCTCTTCAATCATTGCTGTTGTCTGATTGATAATCTCATGTACATCCTTACTCTTAAGCAATCCAATCCTACTGAGGTATCTATACCTAAGAAATACTGTTGACCAAACAATTGCGTTTCCAGCAAAGCAGTAAATCAAAAACTTCAGAACTAATCTGAAGATACTCATGAACTTAGTGTCGTATTTGACCTCTAAACTCTTACTACTCCAATGGGAACCGTCAAATGAAATTGTGACCTTTGAAGAGCCTCCATTTTTAGCAGGAACCTCGCATCTGATACTTCCTTTGCTAATAACACGTCCCAGATGTACTGTTTTGCCAACTTTGCAATAAGCAGATTGAGGAGTAAAATCTGTTGATTTGTAATAGACATCGATGGTATTTAATGACAAAGCGTTCAGTACTGTTGGGTTTACGCGTGTTATTTGTGGTTCTGGAGCAACACATTCTGTAATTCCATCTCCAATTAAACCTCCAAAGCATTTACACTCTTCATTGACCATCCTGGCTGCTCTGTGGCATGGAGATGCTTGTTCTTCTGCCTTTTTTGTAATATTGAAGATGTTTTTCGCTGGTAAAGTTTCATTTAAATCTTTCTTTTGGAGTAAAGGTACTTTTCTGATGGTTTTGAAGTTGTGGAATGCTTCTTCAATGTTGTTCTTCTTTAATGCTGATTCTTCTTCGTTCTTTACTTTGATTTCTGCTTTGATATATCCAGTTTGAGCTCTTTTCTCACTTTCTGAGAATGTTTGGTTAGGAGGTGTCTGTTGTGTCCTTTTGGATCTCTCTTCCCTCATCTTTTTCTTATCCATGTTGCTGTGGAACATGTTATTGTCGTCTATAAAGTGCATTTCAGCATTATTGTATGTTTTGACAGGTTCAGGTGTCTCTATAGGAGCTGGGAAGGTTTCGTATGTAATATCGTAGTCAGATTCGTTTCCTTCTGGGATTGTAAAATTAGGAGTTGTAATTTCGATGTAATCTTCTACATAGTTCTGGGGATTCATGAAGTCAAGGTCTTGACTGATGTTTTTCTTTACTTTCATTCTGTAGATTGGTCTTGGTGACCTTGTAGGGACTGGTGTTGGTTTTGGAGTTCTTGTAGGCCTGGGAGTCTGTTTAGGTGTTGGCATTGGTGTAGGTAATGGTGTTCGTGCAGGTGTAGCTGTTCTTGTTGGAGGAGGGATATCTGCATAATCAGAAATTTGTTTGTTTTCTGGTCTTAGTTTGTTCATTTTTGATATGTAATCTGGTGTCATTGTTGGAAATGGCGTTTGCGTTGGAAATGGCGTAGGTTCTGGAGTTCTTTCTGGTAATAACGCGTTTGAGGTTTTAACTGCGCGAAATCTTGGAGTCATTCTTCCGAGATTTATCTGCCCTTTTATTGTTGGTTGAGGAGTGTTGACATCATCTGAATCATCTGAATCTTTACTGTTTTGTGAATTATGATCACGATTAGATCTGTTTCCATTAGAATAATCTGATGAAGATTGGATGCTCCCGAGTATAAAAAATATCAGAAACATCCAATAATCAAAATGAAATATTGGGTCTTTCACCAATCATCCCCCTAATTGAAAAATCAATCATTCTAATAAGTATGGATCTATGCTAAGAATTGAAATACAAAATTAAACGTTTACTAATTTTAAAAATTGCAATGAAATTATTGAAAAATAATCTTGAATTTCAAGATCATGATGAATTTTTGGTCGTACACTGATTGATAATGTAAAAATACATGAATTGGATTTTCCAAAAAAATCACAAAATTGGTTTTTGATTATAAAAATTGATAAATTTGTTCTTATTTTTCTTTTTTTCGAATTTTTTTGGAAATTTTATTCCAAGATTTCATTTAAATTTAGAGGAAGCTTAGTTTACCTAGCGAATTTCTGCAGTTGTGCCATAATCTGATTATGTTTTTATTGAATATCATTCGAAATATACGATCTTTTTGATGTTTGGTTATATGTTCATGATTGTTTTAAATTTTTAGTCCAATGTTTCTTACTAAAGTGGTATAGATCTATTTTCTATAACAAGTTTTATAAATAAACGTACACCAAGATGATTCCCCAATCAGTCCTGAGATCTATAATGGAACTCAGGACTCAGGTTAACAACCTAGAAGCCGAAAGGGTTGCATTACAAGATGAAATTCAACAATTAAACAAAAAAATCAAATATAATCAAAAACAGTTAAAAATTCAATCTCCAATCATTGGTGTTACAGATGTAATGGCAAAAATAAATTATACCATTGAAAATAACCTCAATGATATTCGTCGAGCAAAAATTCATAAAAAATTATTGAATCGAGAACTAAATACAATTAAAAAACAGCTTTCAGAAGATCAAACATTTGAAAAAATCGATCCAAATGAAATACTGACAAGTGAAAATCTTGCCAAACAATACTATATCCTATTAAAAGAAATGTTTGCTGCTCCTCCATTCCCTGATGAAAACCTTATCTATCGCGCTAATTGGCGAGTTGCAAATTCAAAACCTCACGATGTCGATACACAATTTCGAGATATTATCGAAAATCTACATAAATTTGCAGAACCATTCGAGTCTTTAGATATCGAGCAGAAGAGATTTATTGTTAAGCAAGCAGGTTTTGCCAAAAAAGCTATGAACATGATTATCAAGGATTTCATACAGCTAGATAAGCAAGAATCTCTGAATATAGATGTTCCACACGTTACATATGAAAAAGTTCAGTGTGCAAATGATTTTGCATATCTGAAATATGCAATCGATAGAATCTTTCGCTAACTATTCAAATAACACATTGTGGCATTTGGATTGCTTTGTTTGTAAATGTATTATTATAGAAAACTGCAATTTTTTGAAAAATCTATAAAAGCACTATACTTCCATGGATTAATATCTTTATATACAAACAAATAATAGTAATATATTATGTAGGCTTGGTTTGCTGGAAAGGAATTACTTCTTCATAGTTTTTCCTACGTGATATAAATGAATAAACTCGTGTTAGTGAAACCAAAACGAGCACCACTACAATCAAATATATAATGACCTTGAAAATATTGATTGTAGGAACATCTACGTAGTCAATTTGGAAAATTTCGTGAGAAACATTAAGAGCATTAAAAGAAAGTGATATTAGTATTCCATCTGTTTTGAATACAGGGGCAACGCATTCATATATTTGGTCATTAAGTTTATTAGATTTGATTATTATATCCTTGAAATGACAATAAACAATTTCGTAACCTCCTTCATTATTAGTTACGGTAACATTAAGACTGCATTGCTTACCTCTTTGACATGTTCGAGGTGTGATTATTTTAATTATCGGAATTTTAATTAGACATGAAGATCCAACATATCCAGGAATGCATACACATTTTCCAGGATATGTACAATATGAATTTTCAAAACATTCTTCTAAACACCTATAACATCCATCACTTTCTATGGAATCTGCCTTGTATCCTTTTTTACAAACGCATAAATTAGTTGTGTCATCAAGTTCTGTATTCATTGATGGACATTTGCCTTTCTTAGGATAGTAACTTAAATTTCTGGGTAAAAATTCATATGAATTATCATCGATTTCGATAGTATTATATATTGAAAGAGGTGCAATATCATTCCCACTGAGAGATATCGTATCATCTCTGATGTTTTTCGAAGCAAGCAAAAAAACAGAAATCAACATTGGATTTCGTTTCTTCGAAAATGACAGTATTTGATGACATACTTTATAATTTATCATATATTACTATTCAATACTCTAAAACATCAGGAATAGTACTCGATACAGAATGATTTATTAATACTAATTCATTGAATTAAACCACAAATACAGAACAAATTCATGCAGAAAAATAGATCCATGAACTGAAGAGTCTCAGCTTTTAATGGCAAATTTAATTTTGTTTTTGTCTAAAAAATACTAGCCTTATTAACTCCGCAACAAACCATGTCGTATAATAACATATCATTTTTAGTTAATTCTTAAAAAATTATTAACAAATAACGCATTTCTTCTTCGCCTTATTGACTAAATAAGGAGAAATACTAATAATGAAACCAGTTGGATCATTGTTGAATTCTGGATTGGGGATAACTCCCTCTGGTTTTACATCCATCCACTGGTAAGGGCTTGGAGTATTATTGAACATTGGTTCAAGTGTCTTTCTGATCGCATCGTAATTAGGTGCATCTGCATACTGCAGTCCTTGAATGTGGCGAGCGATTTGAACAAATCCTTCGCCAAGTGGAGCGACAAGGCTCTCTAATGTATGCTGTTTCTTAATCGTGTTGAAATCTATATCATTGGATTTGCCACACCAAGGAAGTTCTATGCCGGCAAGATCTAAAATTGAATATATCAAAGAAATCAAATCATCACGCCTGGATAAATCCATGTGGTCGTATGCATTACTTGAAGCATAAAGCATAGAGCCCATTGCAGCTGCATTCTCTCTTGCTTCAAGATGATTGCCATTATTATCTAAGTAAACTTTGGAAATTCCAAAATCTATTAAGCAAATTGGCCTATTTCCTTTTGGTCTGACGACAAAGTTTTGCGGCTTGATATCGCGATGGACATAACCCTTTGAATGCAAAACTTCGACAAGGCAGAAAAGATTGTAAGCTAATCTCGGAATATATTCCATGGCGAACTTTTTCTCTGGTAAATGTTGAGCAATATCAAAAAGATTTGCGCCGCATAATTCCATTGCGCAATAAAAGTTATTTTGATCAGTACCATCGATCTTGAATAAAGGTGCTATCTCTGTTCCTTTTAGTTTCTTTAATACTTGCGCTTCAAACCGAAGTGTTTGCCTCTGAGATGAAGTTGGTTCTAACTTCAAAGCGTATAATAAATCATCTTCAGTTGATTGGCACAGCCAAATATTGCCAAATCCACCATCGCCTATCTTAGAAATGAGCTTGAAGAACCCAACGAGATCTCCTTTGTTCATTTTTGCCACTTTTAAATTTTTTTTTGGATCACATAAAATTTTAATTTTGAAGTTACAAATGGTTTCATTACCTAAAGATAAATCCTAATTTTAAAATTTTTCGATAAATAAAAAAAAATGCTTTCGTTATTGTTTTGGCAATCTCTCTCTCATCATCATAAAAGATATAAAAAACCAAGGGGTAGCTTTGATGCTGGATCTGGGAGTTATTATGAGAATGGTATTTCTGGAACAGTTACAAGTGAATCAAGATCTTACGAACATGACAAAATAAAGATATGCGAAATGCTTAATTCAACGGAGTTAAAGTACCTTGGAATACCGGACACTACAAAAGAGGACTTAAATAGAACATCAAGACTTTTTAACATTCTTGGTGATTATAATATCTTCATTTCATTCGTTGCAATTTGCTCTTACAATCATCAATGCAACAAAAACACGAGTCAGAGTGATAATGATCACTTTAGAGCAGCAGGTTTTCTAAATCTGAAAGGAAATGATCTATATTCTAATTTCCAACAGATGGTGAAAGATCCAAACGTATTACCACTAGGTGCTCCGCTCATTGACGAAAAATATCCTTGGACTTCTGCAATTTACATTTGGAATTCCAATTACATCTCAGATTTCTGTCGTGATAATCCGAATATTATTAAGGTCGCAAAACAACTTATACCTGTTGAAGATGAAGGAAAATTACAAAAAATTTATGATGATTTAAATGAAATGATTAGAATCAAAGAGTTTGATCGTCGCAAACTTGCTTGTAGTTAGAAGCTCTCATGTTTAATTATCATATTACGAAATTCCATTTTCTTTATTGGGAATGGCATTTGATTACATTACAATCCTTATTGAACTGTTCACTGTTTGATAAAATACTTGCTACAAGTAATACCACATCAAAATTTTGTTTTACTTAATAAAATGTTAGAATTTTAGTTATGAAAATGTACTTCTTGCATTAAAACCTATACATACATGATGTGTAGAAGACATAAAACAATTACATTTTGCTATTATCATATTTCAATTCCATATTGAATGATCTTGATGGAATAGTAAAGGTATCTCATTGGTAATTGTAGTGCTTAAGAGTAGTACTTTCTAATCTTCAAATTAAGAATCGAAGTATAATTTACACTTCAAAATTGGCCGATTATTATTAAAAAAACAAAAAATAATTTTTTTGTGAGCGAGAGGGAAAAAAAAAATTATCTAAATGTGGGGGTCTGCGCCAGGTTTACTTGCGCTTTTAACAGAGAAAAATCCGAACTTCCAAATCAAAGGTATTAGGGAGTTGGAGAATATTGTTAACAATGAATGGCCCCAAATTGCAGATAAAATTGATTTAATTCTCGATTTAGCCAAAAATACAGAATTTCCAGCACACGAACAAGCAGCACGTTTAGCATCGAAAATCTACTACAACTTAGGCGATTTCAACAAAGCAGTCGAATTTGCAATTTGCGCTGGAGCTACATTCGATCCTACATTGAAAGACGAATATACGCAAAAAGTCAGTTCACAATGCATTCAGTCATACATCAAATTAATTGAACAGCAAGAAAAGCCAAATCAACAATTATTCATTATTGTAAAGCAAGTTTTGCAGCATTTACTTGACGAGAAGAGATATTCTTCATGTCTCTGCCTTGCCATCGAAACGAGATTCCTTGATTACGTCCATCTTTGCCTTGAACAGAAGCCAAAGCTTGTAGAGAAGACTATTTCCATCGTGCAGAACATAATTATCGATAGCGAGTATCGCCAAGTTGTCCTTAGGAAGATCACTGACTTAGCTTGCAAGCATTGCGACACATTCCAGATTGCCCAGCTCTATTACAACCTTCGGGATCCAGATATGATTGCAGACTTACTTACCCAGCTCAGAAAGTCCTCCAATACCGATAACTGGCTGATGGCCTATCAAATCGCCTTTGACCTTGCAGAGAATGCCAATCAGAAGCTCAGATCGATCATTATCAGCCTTCTTCCACCAGATCTACCAGACTTGAAGTCGATTCTTACCCGAAATATGCTTCTCAAATTTTATCTCGATTTCCTCTTCCAGAACAACCACACAGACATCCAAATCATCGTCAACCTCAAAGAAAACCTCAAAACTACTAAGATGCTCATACATTCCTCAGTTGTTTGCGCGTATTCTCTCATGTTTGCAGGAACAGGCGACGACAACTTCTACAGAAGCAACATTACGTGGTTTGGCAGTGGCCGTAAGTGGGCGCAGTTCATCACCATTGCCGGTGTCGGCGCCATCCACATCGGCCACCTCCAGTCCGCTCTCCAGATTTTGGAGCCGTTCCTCCACAACGACACTCCTCCTTATCCGTACGGCGCCGCCCTCTACGCGCTCGGAATCATCTACGCGAACTACTCCTGGGACAGGAAAGTGATAGAGACAGTGAAAGAGCCAATCATCAAACAGAAGAGCTCCATCATCAAACAGAAGAGCTCCATCATCAGAAACGGCGGATGTCTCGCTCTCGGACTCATCGCAATGGGATCTCGCGAGCAGGAGTACGCCTCCATCGTCAGGGATGTGATCAACGACGACATTCCGGAGCCAGGCGAGGCAGCGGGATACGCGTACGGCATGATCATGCTCGGTGTCGGTCCTTGCCAGGAACTGGAGGAACTCGTCAGAGTGGCTGAGAACAACGACCACGAGAAGATTGCACGAGGCCTTGCGATGTGTTTCGCGTTCATGATGTACGGAAAGCAGGACAGCGCTGAGACACTCATTGCTGCTCTTCTCAATCACCAGAAGCCAATCCTCAGAGAGTCAGCCGCGTGGGTCACAGCACTCGCTTACGTCGGGACAGCTTCGAATGTCGCACTGGAGAGACTGCTTCACCTTGCTGTCTCTGATGTCAATCCAGACGTGAGGAGAGCGGCTGTGATTGGCGTCGGATTTGTCCTCTCAAGGCATCCTTCGAAAGTTCCTTCAATGCTAGACTTGCTCGCCAAATCATACCATTCACACGTCAGGTCTGGCGCTGCTCTTGCTGTTGGCATTGCATGCGCTGGCACTGGAATGGCCGATGCGATTGAAGTGTTGAAGCCACTGCTTGAAGACTTGGAAGATTTCGTTAAGCAGCACGCGATGATTGCCATGGCCATGGTGTTGCAGCAGCAGAGCGACAGAGAGGTTCCTTACGCGAAGGAGTTCAGGAGGTACTTGAGAAAACTCACAACAAGGAACACATCAGAGATACAGGTATTCGGTGTTTCTGTTGCATACGGAATTCTCAACGCTGGAGGAAGAAATGTCGCAATTTCATGCAACACGTTGAGAGGAGAGAATTCAACACTCGCAACTGTTGCAATGGCTTTGTTCTGCAACTACTTCTACTGGCTGCCTCTCACTCTGATGCTTCCTCTCGCATTCCATCCAACAGCTGTGATTGGTTTGGATAAATCTCTCAAGGTTGTTCCGTGGGAAATCTACTGCAACAAACCTGCTTCTCTGTTCGCTTATCCACCTCCTTTCGAGAGTGAAACAGAGTCTCTGAAGGAGAGAGAGGTTGTGGAATTGTCAATCTCAAGAAAGACACAGGAACAGAAGGAAAACAAGAAGGAGGAGAAGAAGGAAGTCGACGAAAAAGAACCTTCTTACGTAATTCTGAAAAATCAGTCGAGAGTTACTTTGAGACAATTGAAACACCTCGATTTCGGTTACTGCGAGAAATATACTCCTGTGACTGGAGAAGTGTTCCACGGATTCGTTATGCTCAAGGAAAATCCTGAGGAAGAAGAGGAAGAAGATAATATTTTAGATCTCGATTAACTTTTTTTATATTTTTTTTATATATTAAAAAGTGGCATATAAATTCTGTTTAAAATTACAAACATATTATTTCTTGATCTATAAAAGAGTGAATATGTTAATATTTATAACCTTCTCTTTATCAAGAAACTCTGAGATTCAGATTTTTCTCTTCTTCAACATGAAGCAATATTAAATAGTGAAAAATTCATTTCAGTTCTTGCTAAAATTGCAAAGCTCATTATCATAATCATACTAATAGAATACATTTGATGGTGATGGATATAAAGGATAAATGCAATTAGCTAACACTCAATCAATTATTAAGAAAAAACTAATGTCTATTTTTTTCGAAAAAGCAAAAAAAATAACAAATAATTTTATAATTTTTCGATCTCTTGCAAAACAGTTCCTGCAGCTTCTGTCAAGAACGGCTTATCCGAATTGATCGATACATCTAACAATTTTCTTACATACGGTCTATTAAGCATTACATTGACTCTTCTTCCGAATTTCTTGATAATTCCCTCGAGAAGGAGAACTCCCTCGTACAGGACATTTCCATCTACGACGTCAAATGTGAAAATCTGTTCGAAAACTTTGTAAAATTTGTGAACACATTTGTCGCCTCCAGGGATATCGGCCAAAATAGGAACGATCGACTGGTAGCAGTTGAGAATGCCAAGGAAATGGTCTTCTTCGAGGTACATCGAGTGCATCGCCTGATCTAGGTCCGAAAGAAGTCGATCCAGCCACGCGTGGCACTGCGGAACAGTCTTAAGAGCAACTTCTCCGAGAGCTGAGAAGACTGCGCTCCTGTCCTGCTGGGCAATCATATCTCTGTGGATATCGTCGAAGAGCATGTCGACAATTTGCATGTCAATATTCTCTCCGAGAGATCCGAATGAAGAATAGATGTCGCCAACGAGAACTGCTGCTGGTGAAATAAATTCAGCGGAAGGAAGTCGCTGGAAAATGATTCCAATGACGACATCCAAGTACTGAGAGAAGTCTCCTTGTATCGCGCGGGCTATAGCTCCGATTGCTGGAAGAATTTCTGCTGTCAATGCAGAATTCAACATTGGAAGAAGGTTTAGAAGCATTTCCATGAGTCGGGTAGAATGGTTAACCATTGCATGGCCCATATTCATAACAGTGGCCTGTATCGTCGAAATTAACCAGATAAATAACGCGATCGAGTCCTTGGAATTAGCTCCCGAAGAAATTAATTGGTCAACGTTGTTCATCATCGTAACGAGCAAACTACCGTACGAGTCAACAAGCGACATCGGTGTTTGCGCGATGAGCCGATTAATTGCTCCGTAAGCTGCGGCGATGCTTTCCTGCCCAAAGTGCGTGGCTGTCCTAAGGAAAATTTCTGCCAGGGTGTCGAAGTTCGCGGCCAAAATCGTAGATTCTTCCTCCGGCGAAAAATTCCCGAAAACGTTGCCAAGCAGCCAGCAACTTCTTGTATATAGTGCCTGCGAGCTCTCCATGACGTTTGTGACCTTCGTTAATATCAATACGAATCTTTCTTCGTCTTGCGAGAGGTCAGGGATCTGTTCGCACATTACACCGAGCGACCACATTGCGATGTTGACTATGGCCGAGTTCGGATCGTCAAGGAGAGACACGAAAACTTGGAATGTCTCCAAAATCGTATTTGTATCGATGAAACAGTCCATTCTAGACGAGCAAAGAAGGAAAAAAGCCGCTGCATACCTCAAACGCCAGTCCGGATCTGAGATATTTTCTTTCACAAAATTAATCAGAGGTTCCAAGCAATCTTCGCCCACTGCCTGCGACAGAGCCAGCAGACAGTTGAAGGCGGCGCTTCCTGGATCGTTCTCTAGGTCGGAATCTATCTCGAGAGGGTCGAATGAAGCAATTATTGTCGCCAGAGGCTCAAAGAAGGAAGCAAACGCATGGCGTGAGTATAATCTATCGTTAGCATTGTATTTTTTTTGTTTGCTCTTCTCAACTTTGGCAATAATTTGCCAAAGAGTGCAAGATTCGATAATTCTGTTTTCATTTTCGGATTCCATGTCCGATTGCGTGATTGTAAAAATATTTTCCATGTATTCCTCGAATAATGAGAAATAATTCTCGTATAATTTCTGTAAAATTCTATATCCATCTAAAACTAAGTCTTCGTGCTGAGTGTAATCGAAAACAACGCGTATAAAGTCGAGCTTCGACTGTTGAAATGAGAATACTCTATAAAAGAACGAAGTTGCGTTAACAAAAGCATTGACAACGATTTTGAGGGTTGCAGGGGAATCTGGATTGCGCATTATATTGAGAAATAGGTTAAATATCGAAAGAACTAAATTATACAGCATTGTTATTTGCGAATTAAACCCCGATGAACTTAAAGTGACAATATTCTCTACAAAATACTCTATAGTCATCAGGGCGGCATTTCTAGTATTCTCTGAGTGGTTGTCTGAAGCAATTTGTATTAATTCATTAAATTGATCGATATATTGATTTTTTGAAATTTCAACTGCATAAAAAACGCCTAATAGTATGGAAGCTTGTTGCGTAAGATCAGGAGAACCCTCAAATATTGCGTTTGTAGCAGCAACCCTGAGGTTCTCGTGCACAGAATGATCAAATTGGAACCAATAATCGACAAATTTTCTCAGAGCGTTCAAGTCCTTGGGAACAATTTCTTTGTAAAGGAAAACTGCACATACTTTTCGTGTTATTTCTGGATTTGAGGGAGATCCAAGGTGATTTATTAATGCTATCACAAAAGCAACGGGATCTTGCTCTTTAAACTCTATCAGTTTCTTCGTGGCAGTATAATCCGTAGAATAATACTGTTCCAGAAGAACTTCTATATTATAATCCATGAAAACTCTCTACAATAAAAAAAAAATTAATATTTAGCGGTTGTCATTGAGCCTCAAAATTTTCAATGAAAGTGTTGGACCCTACCTTTGTATTCTATCGTCTTTTCCCCATCACCCAAATCGGAAAAATTATAATACAAAAAATATAATATTTCATGTAAATATTTTAAATACGACTTAAGGGTGCACCCGTATGTACGTTTATTTGAGAGGAGGAGGATTACCCTCTCAATTTTGAGGGATTCGTTAGTTTATTTTCTCGATGAATATGCAATAAAATTTGATTTTTACCTTATCAATATACTTCATATAATATACACATGTTCATGTAAAAACTTTGTTCCAAAATCCTCAGGAATTAAGGGATTTTTGAATTTTAAGAAATTTTTTCGAATTTTTTCGAAAAAAAATATTTTCAGAACAGCTTTAACGGCTAAGATTTAGGAACAATGTTAAGTATCAAAAAGAAAGGAGGTCTGATATAGACAACATATATCGTTGAAGGTTGAAAAAATCTCTAATATTTGAGCCCAAAATTTCAAATTTTAATTTTTTGAAAAAAGAGGCCACCCGTATGTACGTTTATTTGAGAGGAGGAGGATTATATTTTTGAAAGGGTGAAACATTATGAATATGTTAATTATATAATAATATGTATTATTATAAAAAAGAAAAAATAAAGCACGTTAAAATTTTTCTTTCTTGATTTTTTACAAAATCTACTTAGAATTATGCAAAATATGACTAAATAATTATAAATTTCAAGTTAAATTTTAATTTTGATAAATAATTTAAATTTCAAAATATCAAGTTCAGTTCGACTATGTATGTAGTAATTCCTCAATAAAGTGCCAAAACCCTATTAAAATATATGAACATTTTCAACATTTTAATGTTTTTATTTAAAAATTTGATGGAATATGAGCTTCAAACAATTATTATGTAAATAAAAATAATTAAATATATGTATTTATTCGTATTACAACCGTAGTAAGTCGATTCTTCCTTTCTTCTACTGAGTTTTGAATTTGATTTCGAATTGTAAAGAGATTCAAAGGGAAAATACTAGCGGATAAAAACTACCTCCATGAAAGGGTCATAATGGAGTCAAGTTGTATTTTTTGATATTTTTTGCTTTTCGAGCCTAAATAGGTAGCCAAGATAATGCCTAAAAATAAGGTTCTAAATTCTGAAGTTTACATGATCCTCTCGTGTGCACCCTTAATGCAAATGAAAAGCATAAGATTTCATTTTTGAAAAAATAATTCAAAAAGATTTCATGAAATAATAGTTAGAAAATTAATAAACAATAGGTTTATATATTATATTTGATATTAGATTTGATTTATTCTTAAAATTTCAAATCTTTCATATTGAGTTTTTCTCAAATAGAATTGGGAATCATCTTTGTATCTTCCAAAACACAAAAAAGTAATAGGAATTGTAAATAATATTATTTATTGATGGATAATTATACAACAAATTAAAATCAATACATGGAATTAGAAAGTAATTAACTGTATTGGATTAAATTAAATACATAAACTCTATTTGTTCGCCGACTTTACTCTATCTAATATTTGTTTATATTCCTTTTCTATTTTCTTAAGCTCAACGCTTATGAGAACATGTGGTCTGTATTTTAAGTCTATTTTTGAATCAATTTCTTGAATGATTTCATCAATTTCCTGAATGAGTTTCATAAAATCTGAAATTTTTAGATTTTTACCGTAATTTTCTATATCTCTTGATAAAATTTCTCCGCATGATTTTGATGCTTGTTCGCATTCTTTTGATTTTTGCTTTAAAGTTTCGTTTTTCTCTTCCAGTTTTTCTAATTCAAGCTCCTCTATTTTGATTCTGTTTTCCCATTCATCTAGCATTGACTCGGCCACTTCGAGCTTTTTTAATATCTCATCCGTCGAGCTGCTTTGATCCATTTTTGACTGAAAAAAAAATTTTTGGAAAAGAGAGAAGACATTGATTTTTTGTTTCTAATAATTTCACCACATGATTGCAGATCAAATAAGAAACCAAATTTACCTTAATTTTTTAGTTTCTTTGAAGATTTTATTTCATTGATGAAATTATTAAAGCAATTAGCCCAATCAAATAAATATTGATAAACTCCCATACAAAGGGAGTATGTGAAACATATTATTTCATTCTACTTATTTCTGATAATTTTTAGCATAAAAAAATGGAAATCACTGAATGCCCATTTAACTTCGAGTATGATGGTGAACCTTTTGAATTTAAGCTTTCAAAATCACCCCATTTGGTCAAGGGGATGTATTGGATTCCAAAAGACCGAAAACCAACAAAAATTGTTATTTATGTTCATGGTTTAAATTCAATGCTAGTTTCTGAGCGCGACAGTGTTCCAGTATACCTAGAAAGAGGCTTTGCATACTTCACATCCGATCATATTGGACACTGAAAATCAGAAGGCGATGCATTGTGTTGCAATGTTGATGAAATAATAGAAGAAACACTTTATGTAGTTAGCTATGCTCATAAAATGTTCCCTTCTTTACCTATTTACTTAAAAGGACACTCACTTGGTGGTTTAGTTGTTTTATCTTGCGGTTTATTCCATTCTGAAGAGCTAATTAACAACAACATCAAAGGAATTATTGCTATAGCTCCATACATCTCAAGTTGCCCGAAGATACCAATTACTTTATACGAATCTGTTTTTATTTATTTAACCAGTATATTTGCTCCATTAATGAAATTACCAACAGGAAAGACTACATATCCTGATGACATTCCAAGGCAATTCGCTGACTGGATCCTTTCACACGCTCGTGCAAAAGATTACATAACTCCAAGACTTCTCGCTTCATGCCTCCAACAAATATCAAAAGTACTTCCAGCAGCTGAGAAGTGGCCAGAGTCAATTCCACTTCTATTTACTCAAGGAATGAAAGATGATATGGTTGATCCATACATTAATTTGGACTGGGCCTGCAGAGTTCTTAAGGTTCATCCAGATAAAATTGAAATTCATACATACGAAAAGGCAACTCATCAAATAACAAGATGCCCTTACCGCGGAGAACAATTCCGCCATATATTTAACTGGATATCCACATTAGAAAGCAAATAATTTAATTATCTGCTCATTTTTCTTTTATTTTGTTAAATTAAAAAATTTAATTTGATATTACTTGATCATGAGGAAAGAAAGATATTTTCTTCGCAATGCAAGCATTTTTTAGTGAAGCACAGTAACAATTGAGTCTTTTTTGTTCTCGTATTTTAAAAAATCACAGAATGCAACAAAACACTGTTCATCACATGCATCAGTTGTCTTTATCTCAATTAGAATCGCTCCATTAATATATGAATCTTTTTTTTGATCCATCAAAATATACATCCCCTATTTTTTTGATTTATTCCCCCTTATTTTTATTTTTAAAGTTGTTTTTCCTTTCTTTTTTACTACAACAGAGTCTTTCTGAAATTTCAACAACAGTATCAGACGACGAGCTAATTATTCGAGGATCTGGTGAAATAACAAAAGCTTTAATTGATTCAATTGAAGAAAAATACTCGAAATTATCAGTTCAATGCAGTGAATGCTCAATTTCGGAGAATTCATTCACATCAAACACTAATCTAGTTTCCATTTCGATCTTAGAAGGAGTTAAATCTATTGGAAAAAGCTCATTTCAAAATTGTCGCTCACTTTCGATTGTTAACATTTCACAGAATCTAGAAGACATTTTCGAATATGCATTTTCGAACTGCGAAGTACTAAAAACAGTCATTTTACCCGAAAAAATAAATCAAATTGGAAAAAATTGTTTTGAAAATTGCAAAATGCTCAAAAGCATAACATTACCATCAAGCATACAAACAATTGAAGCAGACACATTCTCTAATTGCATCAATCTTGAAAAAATAATTTTCCCAGAAAATTTAACTGAAATTTCAGAATATTCCTTTAGCAATTGCGAAAAAATCCAATTACTAGAATTCCCTATCAATCTTAAAAAGATTGGAGCAAACGCTTTCTACGCA
Source organism: Trichomonas vaginalis G3 (assembly GCF_026262505.1). Lineage (NCBI taxonomy): Eukaryota > Parabasalia > Trichomonadida > Trichomonadidae > Trichomonas > Trichomonas vaginalis. Next base: position 189,889 of record NC_067206.1, read on the forward strand.
AACACAAAATTAACTAAAATTATTTTACCTCAATCTCTTTCTCGCATTGGAGAGAGATGTTTCATGTTATGTAACAACCTCGTGTCAATAAAATCGACAGGAACCTCTACAATTAACTCAGTTTTAATTATCGAAAGAAATGCGTTTTCAAACTGCGATTCTTTAACAGAAGTAGATCTCCCGAGTAATCTAAACACAATAGGACATTACGCATTCACAAAATGCACATCTTTGGCAAAGATTTCGTTGCCATCTTCATTATGCGTTATACAAGACCACGGATTCTCATTCTGCAGTAATTTAGAGACAATAGAGATGCCAAGCAGCATTGCTGTTGTTTCAAATTATGCGTTTTATCTTTGTATTAAGTTAAAGTCAATTTCTTTCCCAGAATCATTCACAACCATTGGAGAAGGAGTATTCAGTGGCTGTGAATCACTCGAAACAGCCGTATTTCCTGAAAAATTCACAAGATTTCCCTTTTTATTATTCAATCGTTGCAGCAAACTCAATAATTTCCATTTCCCAGCAACCCTTACATACATAGGAAAGTGGTGTTTCCAGTATTGCGACTCTTTGGAGAAAGTAATTTTGGATGATTCTGTTTCTATGTTAGGAATTGGTTGTTTTGGGTTCTGCTCTTCATTAAAAGAAGTGTCTTTGCCCAAAAACATTACTACAATACCAGACGAAGCGTTTACGAGTTGTTCTACCTTAGAAGTGATTTCTTTTCCTGATTCCGTCGAAGAAATTGGCTCTATGTCATTCTATGGCTGTGACGGACTTACTTCTATCAAGCTCCCTGCGGCGCTTGTTAATCTGTCGACAGATGCATTTCTAAAAGCATCAAATGTCAAAACCGTCAAAATTTCCCATCAAAACCATAATTTTTATGTTGAAAACAGCATTCTTAGGAATTCCAAGCGTTTAATATACATGCCACCGAAATCAACAGCTACAGAACTCACTCTGAATAACATAGAAATTGGTGCAAATTGTTTCGCTGATTGTATTAACCTTAAATCAGCGGTTTTGACAAATTGTAAAAATATTGAAGAGAGATGTTTTTACGACTGTTCAAATCTAGAAACAGTAACAATATCATGTCCATTAGTCACAGAATTCTCTGATGAACTGTTTTGTGGAACGAAATTATCAGAAATAGAAATTCCAAAATCAATTTTAATAATTGGAAATGGAGTTTTCAAAAATTGTAAATATTTACAAAAAGTGACATTCCAAAGTGAAGTGACATCAATTGGTGACTATTGTTTTACCAATTGCATCAAACTAATAACAGTTAATTTGCCACAAACAGTCAGAACCATTGGAATTGAGTGTTTCCATGGAAGTGGACTGACAGAAATTGCTTTACCAACCAGATTGGAATTTTTGTCTAAAGGAATGTTCATTGACTGTCTCAGTTTGTCTGATGTTGTAATTGGCCAGAAAGTGTATGTTTTCAACGATTTCTGTTTCAGTGGCTGTGAGAAACTGTCTAAAATATCTATTCCTGAGTTTCTAGAAGAGATTAAACAGTCTTGTTTCAGTGGCTGTTCATCTTTATCAAAAATTGTTTTGACAAACACAGTCAAAAAGATACAGACATGGGCATTCAGAGATTGCAGCAGTTTGAGGGAAATCGTGATGCCAAAAGTAGAAAAAATAGGACCAAACTGTTTCGATTCTTGCACGAAATTATTAACAATCATAATTCCTTCATCTTGTTCAGCAATTTTGCAAAATACATTTTGGGGTTGTACTAGTTTACAAAATGTCACGTTTTATGGAAATATTGACTCAATTTCTGAATCCAGTTTTGAGAATTGTTTCAGTTTGAAGACTGTTATTTTCATGTCTGATTTGCAGAGCTTGGATGTAGACAGCTTTTTAAACTGCAACAGTCTGAAAGATATTTATTACTGCGGAAGAATAAATGTCAAAACTGACTTTTTCAATGAAAACGTGACAGTTCATTTGAGTGGTGATTCACCAGTGAATTCATTTGGAATATGCAATGTTCTCAAGGATGGAAACACTGTCTGCAAGATGCCACAGCCAACATCAGTTCCAGAACCAACATCAAGCGGAAACAAGAAGAGAAGGATTGTTTTGATTACTTTGATTTCTATTTCTTCTTTGTTACTTATTTCTATTGTTGTTTTCTCTGTTATTTTGTGCAGAAACAAGAGGAAATTCAGAGAAACACTAACAGAATCTCTTTTGTCTGTATCAAAAGAGCCATAAGACTAAAGATATAATTAGTATAAATATATTCTTTTTCTATAAATAATAAAGAATAAGATAGACAGATAAGTTTATTTATATCATTTCTTGTATGAGGTTGTTATCCTCTAATTTATACATAATTCTGTATCTTCTGAGAGAAATAACAAAAACAGTTAAGCTACAAAGAAAATTAAGAAGATCTTGAATGTTGTAAGAATGAAGAATCAAAAGTGGATTTGATTTGGAGTATTTAGAGAACAATGCTGCAGATCCAATGAGTGCAGATACTTTAACTAAAGGACAAATCGATGCCAAAACTCCTCTGTTAAAAACAATTGCTAAAGCAATGAACATCTGAATAAATGGCTCTAGCAGTGATGTATAGAATGGAATTCTGGATATTTTTGGAACATATGAAACCATTAATTCGTCATTTATCCAAATCTTCATAATTGTATACGGAGAAATGACCATTATCAATGATATTGTTACTACAGCTATTAATGGTAACAATAAACTCCAAGCAACAACTTCTATTGCACGATTTGTATTCTTTTTGTGTAAAGCATAAGTAGCTGAAGGAATCAACCCAGCCAAGCCATTGTTTATGCATACGACCATGATCTGGAACACTTTCATTGTTGTAGAGTAAACAGAACAAATTTTTGCAGAATTTCCTGTGTCCAAAGTACTTCTTTTGAGCAGCATTGAGAAGAGTATTGGCGACAAACATCCAAATGCTGTGGTATTAAGCGAAGGAAGCATCAATTTGATTAACGACCAAAAATGCGAAGAAGGTTTTCGGAGAAAAGCCGACCATTTTGGAGTAACCATCGAGAAAGCGTGCGATATAAAGAGAATGAATAAGACTGTAGATACAATGCTTGGCCCAGAAGCAAAGGCAAAGCCAATCCACTTGAGATCAAGTTGAAATGCGTAAATTAGAAGGGGATCTGATGAAAGAGATATAGTCATAACCATTAAGAGCATTATATATGATACAATTGATCGACCTGAAGCTAATAAAACTCCAGTACATAAATGCAAAGTAGAAACAAAAAGAGGAAGAAAAGAAATAGGTAACAGGTAACTTCTTCCATCATCTAGTAACGAATCTGGTATTCCCATCTTCGAAATTAATGGTTTTGTGATTGATAAAATTATTGTTGTCATAAAAGCAGCATATATCAAATTGAATCTGAACACTTCTACAAATAACTCGTTTATAGCTTGTTTATCATGCTTTGCAAAGAGTTCACTAAACTTTTTTGTGATACCTTGGAATTCGCAACTACTAAAGCTAGCAACAAGCATGCGTATGATTCCAGTTATACTAACTACAGTAATTCCATTTGTTCCGTAGCCTTTTTTAATGAAATACAAGTCGACCGAATCTTGAAATGCATGAATTAATGCAAAAATAAAGCCAGGCATGTTTAGTCTCATGGCAATTATGAATGGAGAATGTTGTCCTAACAGAACATCTTCTTTACTTACAACTGGATTCAGATTTGACTCATCATTCATTCAAAATTTTTTTTCTGAATAATCTCAAAATTTAAGAGTGAATATTCTCATCTTCCATTCATTCAAATATCTGACTATCGGCGTGCAGCGCCAATTAAAATTAACACTAATTGAAGTAAAAAACACGTAAGTATGAGTAACTTAGAGGGAAACCATCGGATTTTTAACATAATTCCTTCTAATTCTTGAAGCTCAATGGAAAAAAAATTTTGCGATTTGAATATTATGATGAAAGTAAAGCTTTAAGGAAACTCAAATGCATTGGTTATGGAGAACAGATACTTTTGGATAAATGGAAGAAGAATATAAAAAATAGATCGAAATATTATTCATTTATTACAAAAAAATAATACTATTATATCATAAAAACCATAGTAAATAAAAATGTGAACACAACATTAGTCTGTCTTTCCCATAACAGATTCAATTTTTTCCATCAAGAAAACAGCCTTTTCTTTGATGCTCTGCTGCGTGCGGTCGTTATCTGTTAGTTGCTCCAGTGCGTTGTGGAGATCCTCCCACTGATCCTCCGAAATCAGAGAACTGTCAGCTTCTCCGAGCGAAACAGCGAGAGAGAACTTCTGAATGACATCCAGACAGGACAGAACTGTTGCAGTGACTCCGCAGTTGAGCATTTCGATGATTAAATCAACGACATCTGATCTCATCAGCGAAACCATGCTTTCTGTAGATAGATGGATAATGTAAGTAGCGAGGAAGTAAACAACTTCCTTCTTGGTATCGTATTGTTCGGTCATTGCAACTTCTATCGCTGAATCAATGAAAGATGAATCAAAGAAGGGCATAATGAGGTTTGGAACGTTCGTAACGAGGTTTGAGAAGACGAAGAAGACATCGCCGCAATGTGGAGTCGCTGTAAGTGGTGTTAAGTGCTGAATTAAGTCGAGGTTGAACATTTGTTGAATATGTGAAGGATGTGAGGCGCAAAGGTTGCCAATAAGAGGTAGAACACTTGATACAAGGTCTGGGTTCTCAAGCATTGCGATAATTGAAGGAACAATGCCACTATCAAAGATATCCATGATAACTTCAGGGAGATGGGTTGTAATTGAGACAAATGCATTGAGAATTGAGCATACAGCTGCTGGATATGGCAAACTGAGCAAATCTGAAAGAGGTTTGACAGCATCGGATAAAATATTTGAATCAATGGGTTCTGAGGAATAAAATACTGATGCAATTGACTTGCAAGCATCAACAGCAACTGTTTCATCTGCTGCTTCTTGAGCAATTGACATTAATGTTGTATGAATTCCAAATGTAAGAACAGAATCGCGAGCGTACACTGAGGCATCGCAAAGAACTTTGATGAGAAGAATTGCGTTGCAGGCAAGAGTAGGATTATCACATGTTAAGTAATCCATAACATTTCCGGTTCCTACGATGCCGTTATCGATATAAGCTTCTTTCATGTTATCGGCCAGAGGAAATAGTGCAGCAAGGATGTTGATTAAATCGACTATTGTCGCCTCTGGGAAATCTGCAGCGAATGCAGCGTTCAAAGAGTCGCAGACCTGACGTGAGGTTGCAAGAGGTGTCAGGAGCTTTGGAGAAGCTGCTGCAGTAGTTAAAATATTTGCAGAAAACTCTCTAATTTTTGATGCATTCCCGGATTGCAAAATTTGAACGGCAACCTCCGGATTTAAGAAGGGATAGCGAGATGGATCAAAAAGTAATGTTCGACCTGGGTTGTTTCCGCGTTTGCCGAACACTCCTGCAATAGTCGGTCGATTAGATCGCCGCAAAGTGAGAGAACGAGTTGATCTTTCTTGTGCAAGTTCTACAGAGTAACATGTGAGATCAGCACCAGTCGTTTGGAGCTTCTTGAAGCTGCTGAAATCTGTCTTCTGAGTCATTTTGAAAAAATATAATCGTTTTAGTGTTAATTCTGAATTATGAAATAATCAGAATTAGTTGTTCATTTTAGAAAACGAGATTAGAAATTGACGATGAAGATCTCAAAATTTAACACATTTTGTCACTTTTTTGCATTCTATGGGTTTATAAATCAATTCAATAAAACTATTTTACTTTATTCTCCACTGATCTGAATAACGATTATATGCTTCGTTATTACTACCAGCCTCGAATTTGCCTCCCGCAATGATTTTATTCGATAAAATGTTCAACTTTTTATCCAAAATTATACAAAGCGGAAATTCAGTATTCGGGCTTGAATTAGTCTTTGTCTATTTGAATCTTTCCGTATTTACTTTGTACAGACATCTACTTTTTACTTTTTAGGTAAAATCTATTAAAAATATGTTATTTAAATATAAATTTGGTCTAGTTAGCTCCATGCTGTTTATAATGATTCTATTTATATCTAACTTCATAAGCTTAAATGTAATCTATCTATTTCCTAAAATTCGTACACTATATATGTTTTTCTAAGAGTCATATGTATAACCTTAATGAAATTTCATCAATAATTCCTAATGTTAGTCTATATTTTCTAATCCCAATGACTTAGTTCATAATTTTCGATAAAATTATGTTACATTTCAAGATTTGTAGAAAATCTTCAATAGAAACAATAAATATTTCAATGCAACAAATATATTTCCACCAATATCTCCCTATTTAAAAGAATCTCATAATACTATATAAAAGTGACAGTTTCCTATGAGCTCAAGCATACGTGTAGTAGATCAAAAGATATACTTGAAGATGGACAAAGAAACTCAAATATTTTCCGGATACACCGAACTGTCACTCGATCGTAGCACAGAATTCAATCCGCGTGTTATTTTCTTGAATGCACGGGAAATGCAGATCGAAAAGGTACTTATTAACAAGATGGAAGAGGTGAAATTCGATTACATCGACACTCACGCAGCTCTTGAAATGAAAGCAGGAGCATCAGGACCATTGGTCCGAGATTCTTCACATTTTGCTCGTGTTTGCAAAGATGTTCTTGATTCTCCCGAGCTTGTTATCCAATGCAATCGGGAACTTCCATACGTCCTTAGCATCTTTTTCACAATAAACAAAGATTCAACAGCAATTGTTCGTAAAGACGGTATTATCTGGACAAATAACCTTCTAGATGGTCCATCAGCATGGTTCCCATGCATAGATGGTCTCGGACAGCGCACACATTACTCTCTAGACATAACTTTTCCAAAAACTTATATTTGTGTTGGTCCTGGCAAGGATCAGCTCGTTGCAACAGATGAATCAGAAGATACAAACACAGTACGTTTCGCAATCCCCTTCACTGTCCAGCCAAAAGCCATTGGATTCGCTTTAGGAGATTTTAAATCGACATCTGTCATAAATCAGAGCGAAATATCGATTCAATACTACTCCAAAACCAACGACGAAAGCTTCTCACATACCATGGCTCCATTTCCAGAGCTTCTTGCCGAAATTGCCGAACAATTTCTTGATCAAGACAACATCATCACTTCCCTCTCAGTTGTTTACGTTCCAAGCTTACAGGAAATACACTCATTCCCAGGCCTCATACTCTATCCATCCAACTACGTTGTTTCAGACGGAAATGCCGCAGTTTGGGTCCAAATTGTTCCAAGGATTTACGAGGCCCTGATTGGCCAGTTCGTCTACTTCCTTCTTCCAGTCATAAAACCAGACGAAGAGTGGATCCAGCATGGTTTGGTCAGGTATTTCGCGGATTTCTTCTGCGGCAACCGCTACAAGACAAGCTTTTCACTCGAGAGGCGCTGGAATGACATGAACTACCTCGCAGCGGAGGATATCCACCCGTCAGTTGTCCTCAGCGCGTTGGATCCAGCAACTGGGTACCCATTTAGGGACGAATACCTCAGAATCAAGGCAAAACTTCTCATAAATATGTTAGCGACAAGCATGAACAACGATTCTACACTACTATTATTACTTCGACCTACTTTGAAAAATTCTCTTTCAAATTCAAGCGGAACAGCCGACAAATTCGAAAAGAGTGTACAGCAATTCTGCTCCCTGATCAATTTCAGGAACTTCAAAGCTCAGTGGCTCGCCAAAAACGGAATTCCTTATTTCACTTTCAATTTCCAAGCAGATGCACGTAACAGACAGATGAAATTCGTTCTATACCAGACACCATCGTGCAAGACCACAGAAGCCGACATCTTCACCGGCCATCTTCTTGTCCAATTGCGAGATCTCGAACAACCACACGAATTCAAGTTCCCTGTCGAAACACAGCTTGTCCAGCAGCAGATGAAGTACTACGCCCACAAGCCAAAGAAGAAAAAGACAAAGTACGAGTTCGTGAACGGCGAGCAAGTTGAAATTTCTATCCACCACTCCATTCTCTGGGTTGCGATTGATCCAGACCACACCTGGCTGATGAGAGTCCGTCCCCGCCTTCCCCAGTTCATGGTGCACAACATGCTCGACCTTGTGCGCGATGTTTATTCGCAGCATGAGACATTATCATCACTGGAAGAGTGGATAAAGAACAAAGACCCTCAACAGTGGCTGAAGAGTTTCCTTGAGAACAACAAGATCTTCTACGGTGTCAGAGGACACGCAGCGAGAACACTGGCTCTGTTTGCCACTCCTGATGATGTAGAGAACACAAACATGAGTACACTGATTTCCTGGTACAAAGCAGAGTTCTTTTCCAACGACAAACCGAAACAGAACAACTTCCAAGACTTGCAGAAACACTTCGTACAGCTAGAAGTGATCAAATCAATGTCAGTCATCAGGAACAACCAGGGCTACACTCCGAGAGAGATTGCAGAATTATTAATCCAGATTCTCGACCAAAACGACAACAACGGAAATCAGTACTCCGACGACAACTTCAGAGTGGAAATTGCTCTGGCTCTTGGAAGAGTCTTTTCGGACAACGCTGACATAATGAAGAGAGTGGAGCAGATACTTGTTAGCAGAGTTAGAGGAAGCCACACAAATGGCGGATTCTGCAACCATCTCTTCTCTGCGTTCTACACTGCAATCACTTCTGTTTTGCTGAAGAAATACGATCCAGAGAATCCAAATGGAATAATCAGCTCGGAAGACCACAAACTGACTGTTGACGAGATCAGAATGATTATATTCGATGACTCACCGTATTTGGAGTGCAAGGGAACTCTGTTCAAGTGTTTGCTGTTCTTCGCATTGATGGATTACAAAATTTCTTTCTCTCAGCTGTTTTCTGACGTCAAAAAACTCGCTTCTTCCAATGACAAGAAGGATGTTGCTGCTGTCTGTCTGAAGGAGATGTACAGGTTTGTGTTAAACACTCTTCCAATTGGAGCGAAAGACAAGTTCGAGTGCTACCTTTTCTTCAGACCGAACAAGATGACGAAGGAGGAAGTGATAAAGAGAATGACAATGAGAGAGAAATCACTGGAAATTGCTGAAACAATGTGGTCTATAATGACTGTTGATGCAAAATACCACTCTGTACTTAGATCAGAAGCACTCAGAGCGTACACAACTTTGTACGGAAAGGACACACCACTGCCTTTCTTGGAGAGAGAAGTGAAGAAACCTGAGGAAATTTTCGCTTCTTCTGGATACTCAAAGACAATGTTCAAGATTGAGATGAAGAGACAAAGAGAACAAATGGACAAACAATTGCCAAAGGTAGGAAATGGTACAGAACCTCCATTCAATAATAGACCAATGTTTTAATTTTCTTTTCTTTGTAATTTTTTTTATAATGTTTAATTTTTTTTTGATCTCCCTTTCTTTTTGATAAATTTTTATAATATAATGTTGGAAAAATACTTATAACTTTTTTAACAAACATATTACCCAGATTTGCTTTACTTTTACCACCTCTCGAAGGCTGGGGACACCGCCTATCGTTGGGAGTAGCTATTAAATAGAACCACCAAGGGCATTTTTCGAACTGCCGGTGTAGTGGAAACATCTGACATAATCATGCGTTATGCTAAGGTTTGATTCCGATTTAGCCAATTTTTTTCTTTTTTGGATCATGAATTTTTTTTTGGGTCACTATAAGATTGTTTCATGTTCTAAATCTGCTGCATATGTAATCTATTTTTATTTACCTATTTTTAAAAATCTATTGGATTGCCAAATTTGAATATATTTAAAATCATAAAAATCCAAAAAAACTATAAATATATGTTTTATGCATAGTGCCGATACTCAAATATCAGATTACTTAGATCCATGAATAATATCCGAATTTTTTTTCTTAAAATTAAACTTCAAAACTTCTTGCAATCTTATTCTTCATCAATTGTAAATTTTTAAAACCATTTTTTAAAATAATTTTGCGTAAATTTTATTCTCATGTTGTTTTAATCGAAAATTGATACATTTTCAAAAAAATAATATTGACTTATGAAATTCATTTTTAAGGTGAAATAGTATTGTTTTTATTAAAGTATATGAATAATATATAAAAAATTAATGAATAATATAAGCAGATTTTTAGTTTACAAAACAAATATGAGCAATGCAATTTCAAACTTTTGCTGGCAATTTCGATATTGCTCAAGTTTGTAGTATTTGTGATACCTATAACATCGGCTTAATCAAAATTCGATTTTTCTTATGAGTTATTGAGAAAATTTGATTGCAATGAGAAGGATTTCGACGTTTTTGATAAACTAAGAGCTGAGCTTTAGGGGTTCAGTTCATTTATGGCTGTAGTTTGATGCGTAGATCTCTTTTTTATTGTAAATTCTTTCAGCATGGAGATCGAGAATGAATCTTTTGAGAACTTTATGAGTTTTTACACCCGTAAAGAGGTCCTTCGAGGAAAGATAGTCCAGACTACATGAAGATGTGGGTTAACCAAAAAAATCCGATGGTTTCCCCATATTCATGTAGATCTTCGAAAAAATGAGCACCAAAAAAGCCAAAAAAATAGGCTTTTTATTGGATTTGTACACTAGATCAATAATCTATTTAGGATCTGACACTCTTTTTAGCCAGAGATATGAGGTCCTTTCTAGGAAAACGATCTATTCATCCATAAAAAAAATGAATTATCGTTTTCCCCAGAAATTACATGGGGAGTGGTAAAAGTAAAGCAAATCTGGGTACAACTTTTTTGATTGTTAACTAATTATTGATTGTTAACAATCATAATTATTGATTTTCATGATAACCAACAGCTATATCATATTGAACTATTAGAAATTCAATTGATACATTAGTATTTCAGCAATAGATTTATATGTGATTGTTATCAACATCAATTAATATAGTTTTATCACTATTAGAGTGTAATTAATACACATTACTACAAAACATTATCACATGCTTATATTATCCATTAAACTCAGATAAATTAATAGGTAATTTTTCAAATAAAAATTAATTTAAATAAGAAGTGAAGCTGATTAACAAATATTTAATACAACAATGTCGAAGTTAATAAGTACAACTAAAATTTTATTGGCTTTGAAGAATATTCTTCGTCAAATTCTCGTCTTTACCACAAGCTTCAAATAACTGCAAGACATTCATCATTGAGTATCCCTGATCGTGTAATCTATTAATTGCATCTCTTTCTGATGAAGAATACCCTGCTAAAATGGCGTCAATCTGATCTTGCAAAATATAAGTAGGATCTGAGTTAGAATCTTGTGATTTTGTCTGCTGCTGTGGCTGTGGTGGTGGAGCATTGTCTGTTGATGTTTGACCAAATATGTAATTAATAGCTTTTGTAACATCGTATCCTGTCTTTCTAAGTGCCTCTGTTGAAGACTTTTCGTCAAGTCCCATGTCAGTTAGCTGGGAAACAAGTTCTTTGAAGTTAGACGGATCTGTTTGTTCTGGAGGAGCAGGTGGTGGAATACTGGATGTATTAGTACTTTGATCTCTTAAAGATGTAGTTTTAACAGTTGGAGGAGTATATGTGGAAATCTTGGGAGGAGGCGGTGGAGGAATAGAAGATTGTTTCGTTTTTTGGGTGACAACCGTTGGTAAAATAGCGTGAAAATCTTCCTTTTGAGTTTTTTGTTTAGTTTCTGGTGCTGGTTTCGGAGGAGGAGCTGTAATTTCCGCTTCGAATTTTTCTTGATTGTCAAGCTTCGTTGCAGTCATTGTAGTGAATATAGGAAAGATCTTGACATCTTTGGCTAATGATGGACTTACTCTTTGGTCCGGATATTCGCAGAATTTTTGATTTACATCGATTTTTTGTTTAACTAAGTCAATAAAGAGATAAAGTTCATGATTTTCAATGACAGTGGCAAGGCAATCATTACCATCGACTTCAATATAGCTGGCATCTTTGTACTCCCCTTTTAATTTAAGGATGTACATCAAAATGTTTTTTTTATTTTGAGTTTGAGGCAAAAAGATCTTTCAATATTTCTTCAGTATGAAATGGAAGAAAATTTTTCTATAAAAGATGTTGTAAATTATAAGGGAGAGATCTCCCTGACTTGGTCTTCTATTTTTACTTAAAATTGTTCGGAAAATATCAAGATAACAGTCAAAATTAATTGGATTTTTTTATCAAAAGCTTTATTCAAGTGTTTTCTATTAAAATGCTATTAATGATACTTTCACGTTGTTCTATTTTTCTTTCAAACGGATCTAGTTTTATGTTTCATAAGAATATATCGAATGGGTATGCAAAGAATGCTAAATGCATTTGAAAACCATGCTATTATGCTATGTATTCTGTTCATGTTCAATGATATCGATTGATTCCATATATGAAATGAAAAATTTAATTAAATTACGATAAAATCAGGATAAATATGCATGAAATCATCATAAAATTCAATGTTAATTTCAAATTAACGTAATACTGACATATCTCTATCTGAAATTTTCAAAATTTTCTCGTTATAAATTCAGAGGAATCAAATAACTAAAGTAATGTCGCAGGAACAACGCTTGCGAAGAAGTTTAAAACAGATACAAACAAAGATCTTAAGCCTTGGACCAACAAATAAAGCCAGATGGACTGTTTTTAGTACAAATTCTGATATGTCTGTTGCACAATTTGCACGTAGAATGGCAACCTACGGAATTATGCTAACTTCAGCAGATGTAACAGCTATGTGGAAACTTTCAGGCTTAAATTCTCAACAATTAACGTTTAAAGACTTCGAAAATTTACTTAAAGCAGATATTCCTTCATCACCGACTTCGTCTCCTTCAAAACAAAAGAAAGATTCACCAATTCCCCGACCAAAACTTGCAGGACCAGTGATTGATGATAATGATGACGTTCAAACACCAACATCAACTGCAATTGACAATATTCAAGCAATGCTATGCAGTTGCAGACGTGCGCTGCTAATGAAATGCTTAGATAACGATCCGAAAACAACTGGAAGAATTTCAAAGAAACAGTTTATAGATAATTGTTTATGGTTTGGTACATCAGATCAAGATACCGTTACAAGCATTACTAACTCTCTTGATGAAGATCATACAGGATTTGTTAATTATATGGCTTTTGTTGACTTTTTGTGCGGAATGAGCACAGAAACAGAGTCATCATCAGTTGTACGATCAAGTGTAGCTTCATCAAATGAAATGTATCAGCAAAAATCGCAATCTCCGCCTCCACAACAAAGTTCACCGAAAGAACTTCCAAAAATACCTCCAACCCCTCCAAGAATATATTCACCAAGATCATATGATACATTTGCTTCTCCATCGAAGCTTGTTGCCGAAAATTCTGAAGAAGATACTTTTGATTTACCATCTAGTACTTCTCAGTACCAGAAAGATGAACTTATCTTTGGCGAATATGCAACTCGTCGCATTGGTGGCTCAGCCGAAAACTTAGGACCAAGAAGAAACTTAGATCCAACCATATTTGGCTCTAAACCATCATATGACCCTGTTCCACGCCAAAGACTGCTATCAGCTGATGAAGTCCGTAACGCAGAAGTGGTCGGAAACCTTCCTCCTGGAAAAGCTGTTGAATTAATCTCTCAAAAAGTATTCAAATTCTTCCACACATCAAAACAAGCCTTTTCTAAGTGGAGACAAGACGATCTTCTATCAGCAGATGATCTCCGCGATGGTTTGGCCAGAGATTGCGGAGTGAAGTTCCCTCGCGAGGACATTGCATTCATTGTGCAGCACTACGGTGGACCAATGAATATTTCTACGTTCGCCAGAATGCTTTCTGATGGAAACCGCCTCACAGAATTAAATCGCAGTCCAAATGGAAGAGTTAGAGAGACAGAAGACGAAGAAATGATAAATGATATAGCAGGACAGATAAGGAGAGATGGCTGGGAAGATATAGTTTTGAGATGTTCAACAGCTGAAGAGTTATCAAACGGATTCCTTGAATACGGCGTTAAAGTAACTCCTGAAGTTCTTCACACTCTGGAGTCTAAATACGGCAAAACAGGATTAATTGACGCTCTGAGACTCAGAACAAGATAATTTATTTTTAATTTATACATATATAGATATATTTTGTTTTATATAATAAAAAATAGAAATGTTTTAGTTCTATAAACCATCAAATATAACATTATTTATTTTAAAATTAATAATATTTTTAACAACATACTCTTTCGTTTTTGGCATTATTCTTGTCTTGGTCAGATAGCTTAACTTCATCAACAATTTCGTATTCAACCTTTAAACTTTGTATCGCGCTTAAAACTAAATCTAAACCCATTCCATTATATGCACTAACTCCTATACACTCTAAACCATCATGATGAGCTTCTTGACATAACGTGTCGTAAGTTAATTTGTGAGTTTCTAAATCCATTTTGTTTAAAAGTACTTTTATTTTAGCAGATGGTTCATCTCTACTAATAGTATCCAACCAAAATTTGTATCCATTCAGTGATGTTGGAAAATCTGTTGAGCAAACAATAAATATTAAATTTGCACCGCGAAAAACAAGTGGTGCAACTGATCTGAATCTCTCTTGACCTGCTGTATCCCATAATATAAATGATTTATCGCCTATTTTTAATTGATGACTTAAAGGTCCGATTGTTGGATCAAAATCGAAATTTTGATCAGCGTGATTTTGATTAACGAGTGAATTAATAATTGTGGTTTTGCCTACAGATGCGTCTCCTATGAAAACTACCTTCGCTACATAAGATTCTATTTTAGACATTTCAAATTAAATTTTTTTGGAAAAATACAACGAAAAAATTGAATTTCAATGTCACGTTTAGGATCCTAAAATTTTGATTGCAAAAATGTTAATTATAAGACATGCAATAATTTTTAATTTGCCTGATTTTGAAAGTTTTATTCAATGGATGTTATGTCACTTTTCGAGCATTTTCCAAAACATGGATTCTACCTACACAAATAGCTTAGAATCCCAAATATCCAGTGAAAATCCAGATAAACCATCACAAGTATTAGAGTACATGACGTTTTTCCCTACGTTTATGAACATATTGAATACTTTGACTGGCCCAGAAGTTTTAAGTGTCAGTAATTCAATGACATTGATCGGTTTAGTTTATTCAATATCTATGATGGTCGGAACAACAATTTTATCTTATCTAGGAACTATCATTGTTCTAAAATTACGTGAATCAGTTGATGCTGAATCCATTAACGAGTTGGCAACAAAGATCGTTGGAAAATGGTGCGGAAATGCTTATTCTATATTAACATTATGCTTTACTTACTCGTGCCAAGTAGCATATTTATTTATTGGTGCAGATTCCATTATTAAATGGGCAGACTTACTAGGACTTCATGGTTGGGATCATGGAATGAAGAGAGCCTTATTGGTTCTTATTTATGCCTTAGTTTTACCTGTATTATTAACAATCCCACGTGAACTTAAGATTTTAAGTATTGTCTCCACAGGAGCTATTTTATGCCAAGTTCTTTATGTCTCTGGAATGATTTACGAAGCAATCAGAATCTTTCCATCTAAAGGAATTGATCCATCTTGCGAATCATACATTGGAGGCCTCGTTTTCTTCAATGCTTTTGCTATATACTCCATGCTTTACGCATTCCCATCTGTTGTTTTGCCTCTTGTCAGGTATTATCACCCAGATATGAGAAAGAGATACTTTTTGATCGGTTCTTCATTCGTCGCATGCTTCTCTATTACTATTATACCAGGAACAATCGGTTATTTGTTGTTCGGAGCAGGAACAAATCAAATTGTTATTTCTTCTTTCCCCAATAACGATATATTCATGCAGATTGTTCGTGTTGGCTTCTTCATCGTTGTTAATGCATCGTTTGCTGTCGTTTCCATTACAGTTATGCAAGATATTAGTTCAATTTGCTACAAAGTCCAGAATCCAGCAGATTTACCATTCTGGAAGCGTTTGTCAGCATTAATTATATCTAACGCACCTCCTGTCATCATTGCGATGTTTATGTTAGAAATTCGACCAGCTTTTGAAGTTGGAGGAGCATTTGGCGGCTGTCTTTCTAATTTCTTTGTTCCTCCTCTTCTTTACGTCATTCTGAGTAAGAAGAAATGGTACACTCCACTAAATATTCTAATGCTGATGTTCTCTCTCTTCGGACTGGTTTCGGCAATCATCGCTACTTATCAGGCTGTTGTTGATGCAATGCATCCTGACAGTTAAACTCTATTCTATTCACTACTTTCGTTATTTATTTAGAATAAATGTCATATTTGCGTGAATATTTTTTCTGTCTCAATTAATAATAATATTATTAGAAGTTTTACATCTTTAGATTTAATGATTCAGTTGGGAATAAATTTGAATTCGAAACACAATAAGTGGACAAAGAGTTCTGAATAGAAAAATATAATCTTTCAACTCATGCAACACAGATTAAAATATGTCTTTTCTGTTTGAAAGTCGAAGTTATGGAAGCGAATTTATTTTCAATTCTTACTAAAACACACTGGAATTATAATTCCATCTGAATGAGTTGGTCAAAAATATGCTTTGATAGTTAATAAAAACATGGTACAAACAATAATATTTATAAAATTAAAAATGAGCAAACAAACGCTCGATATGTCTAGTATTAGTGATCTGCTTTATGTAGCCATCATCATAAAGTTTCTTTGGTGGTCTAAACGCAGCTCTTCTCATCTCAGGAATTATATTTTCTTCAATTTGTCTTTTTATATATTGAGAATCAGAAACATCTGATTCATTAATTGCAAACAAATCACTTAAACAATCAATAATGCCGACAAAGATAGAGTCAATATCTTTCAATGTCATAGAGTTATATAAACCAACAAGAAAAGTCGGAATATGAGAAAGAAGTGGTAAATATCCAGGAACAACAATTGGAAGAGAAATCAATGAAAATTCTTCATCAATTTCGATTTTGAAGTTAACTAAAAGATAGTTCCTGTACTTCTCTATTATTTTATAGTCAATATCTATAATGCTATCATTGTAGTTTTTCATTTCTTCATATATAGTTTTGATGTCAATTTTTCTGTCAAAAACAAAAACTCCAAAATTTCCAACGAATTCCAAAGAAATTTGTCTGAAGAATTCTTTCGTTATCTGGTGGAGATCAATGATATAAAGAGCCTCAGAGACATCCACAAGAATATACTTGAGGCCAATAAAACCAACAAGTTTCATTGCAACAATAAAATTTGAAAGTTGTTTGCATTCAACTAATTTTATGTCACCTTTTAAAGCTTCGATGAATTTCTTATCATGACTTTCATCATTTGTTAATTCTTTTTTCGGTTTAGTTGCTTTATCTTTTGATATCATAAGGAATCTCTCAAGTGTCAAGAAATCATGTTTCTTCTCTATTTTCTTTGGCTTGAATTTGATTTCTTTGAACAATCTTTTTCTTCTTTCGACCAACATCTCTTTTGTTGCATCGTTTTCATCAAATTCATCAAGAAAATGGGCTTCGACATCTTTCTGTTTCTCTTCTGACTCAATTTCCAATTTAGTTTTCACATAAGAATTTTTTCTCAAAGGAGGAATTTCGTCGTGAACTTCCTCCGAATTTGTAAAGTTCACAATTTTAGTTTTTTCTTCTCTCTTTGAATAAAGTACTTTTAGATGCTGTTCTACCTTAGATAGTATGACATTTGCAATAAATTTCTCTCTTGCAATAAGCACAGTCTTTTTTGCTGGATGAACATTGACATCTAAGTTTTGAGATGAAATTTTCAACAAAACAATGAAGAAAGGAATAACTCCTGGCTTTGTATATTGATCATATAGCTTAGTTATTCCACGCTTAATAGTATCGTTGTGTACAAGCCTTCCATTTACGAAAACTCCATTGATTTTCATCATTTTCTTCTTTGGAGAGCCAAGAAATATAGCTGCTGATGCAGTTTTGGTAATTTCGAAATCTAATCTTGTTGTATCTTGATAAGAAAACAATGATCTGAGGACATCTTCGTGTGTTGCCATTCCAGAAGATCTGATTTTATCTTTGTCATCAACAAACAGTGAAAATGCAACGTTTGGCATCGCAACACAGTATTTAAGCATCAAGAATATGACTTTTCTGTTTCTGAGTCGAAAATTTGGAAGAGAATTTAATCTCTGTTGATTTCCGAGGAAAATATTTTGTGCAGTTATGGTTGTCCCTTTTGTGCAAGTACAACTTTGTAGTTCTCCTATAAGGTCTCCGTTGTAATAATTTCCTAAAGTTCCGAGAGTTGTGTCTTTTTGATTTGTCTTGATAGAAAGATTACTGATGCATGATATTGAGAAAAGTGCTTCTCCTCTGAATCCGAATGTTTGCAATTCGGCAATATCTTTATATGAAGTTATTTTTGAAGTAGTATGACGCTTGCAAACAAGTTCCATATCTTCATCACTGATACCACATCCATTATCTGATACCTCAATGAGGGTGGTACCGCCTCCTTTAAAAATTATTGAAATTCTATCAGCACCAGAGTCTAGTGCATTTTCTAGTAGCTCCTTGAAGACATTTATTGGGCCATGAATAACTTCTCCAGCTGCAATTCTTTTAATGACTGTTTCATCCAGCTGATGAATTATACGCTGCCCAATCAAAATAATTTTATTGAACCAAGATTGGTCATTCAACATACACTATCAGCAAAAAGGATAGAATCAAAGTATTGCATCATCATTGCCGAGTAATGTTGCGATTTATTTTAGAGAAATGCTATTTTCTTTGTTCTATTCCATAAATATCAATGTTAACAAGAATTGTGATTATTTGCATGATAGGTTATATAAAACAAAGGATTTCTCAGGAAAATCATCCAAGGAATCAGATTTTTATTTGGATTCTGATCATATCTGCCTCAGGTATGATGAAATATGAAATAATTTTGAAAATATCAGAATTCCAATTCTATCGTTCAAATTTTTTTACATTATGAAAAAGAGTCCATCAATTCCACAGCTCTTAAATAAGAATGTTCAATTCATTGCCAATCCAATTTGCTGGGTATTCTATGCTTTCCTTTTCTTTGCAGTCCGTGTTATTTTAGCAGGCATGGGAATTTCAACAGCTGCAGCTTGGACATTAGTCAATTTCATTCACGGTGCAGTTTCATTCTCCGTCTTCCATTGGATCAAGGGCACACCATTTATTGATGATCACGGCGCTTATTCTACACAAACATTCTGGGAGCAAATTGATGAATCTGCTATGTTTGACTGGGCTCGTAAGTTCCTTACAATCTTCCCAATCTTCCTTTTATATCTTGCTTTAGATTCTGGAAAATGGGAACTCGCAGTTGCCTGGATTAACCTTCCAGTTACAGCTTTAGTTCTTATTCCAAAGCTTCCATTCATGCATGGAGTTCGTATCTTCGGCATTAACAGCTAAATTAATGCTAATTTACTTTTTGATATATTATTATGCAATTTCTAATTTCATAAAAACAAAATATACTATAAAAATACGAAAACATACCAAATTGTAGCTTCGGTTTTGACTTATACTTTCATATTTTTTATTCGTTTTCATCATTTCTCTAAATTTAAATAAAGAACACTCCAATAAGATGTGCCAATGACAAAGACATTATACCAAATCTAAATATTTCTATTGTTTTAATTAGATTCAATTTTCTTAGAATTTATGCGTTTCAGTTATATTTAACATCATAATTCATCATCACACATTGCAAACGCTGGCTATTTTCAACTAATACATTCATTTTTTAGTAAGTTTTTTTAATCAATTGATCCCGAAAAAATCACAACAATCAATTTTCTCAATATTTAAAGATTCATATACTCGATCCATAACAGAGTTAATCATCATAATTACATCGGTTTTTGTTCTATTCGGAACAAGCAAAAAACAAATTTCCCGACCAGATTTTAATATAACACAAGATAACACTTCGATTATTCCTGATTCAGTCTATATTACTGATATCATATCTTCAGCAGCTGATATTGGAATATTTTTTCAACAAATGAATTTATGGATAAAAGAAGTCAAAGAAAAACCAAATTACTACTTAGAAACAGCAATGATTGAGTCAGTATATGACGCAGTCAAGAATATTGGATTAGATTTCAATTTCACAAAAGGAGTTATCAAAAAATTCAAGACTGAACTAAGTAGTAACCAATTTAATGTACTATTATTTTTTGAATCATTCGAAAGGTTTACAAAATCACAATATCAATGGTTTCTTAGACTGAATCCGTATACTTATTTCAATCCGACAGCTCTCGATAAATTCATTAAAGAGCTAAATCAAAAATATGATCCTTCAATGGATCCAGTTATTAAAGGAGCAGTTTTTGATAAATCAACTACAAGACTCTTGATTTTAAGCGGCGGACTCCTGATTTCTAGAAAAGCTGCTGAGGAGCTTATTTGGCATAGCGGGTTAATGAAAATTAATTGGATGACATCAGGAAAAATTGAAGATTTTTCGACAATTGATTTCATTGAGTCAATTACTTTAGCTTACATGGACACCCATAATTCTAGATTTGCTTCAATGCATCTTGACCAACAAAATTCAGAATTCGTCAAAACAATTAATTTCAACGTTCCACAGTGTTCAGAACAGGTTTTTAACGGCGAGACCACCATTAGTGGCGTTCCAATAAAGGATTTGATAACTTTATCTTACATCAACACTCAATATCTCATGATGGAACTTTATCCTTATGTTAAGTATGCACCAAACAATATATTTTTAGCAACTGATCAAAACCTAACCTATTCGTATATCTGCAATGGCGGAACCAATAATGCAGAGAATTGGAAAGATAGATACGTATAATTATATCTTTATTTTTGTTTGTAACTTAATAAATATCTAACCATACTAGAACTAAGACTATTCGCCTAAGATAATTTTCTATCAGAGCAATTTTTCAACAATTTCGATTCGAAATATCATGAAATAAGCATGATATGGAATCAATGCTACAAAAATAATTCAACAGTATATATCACAAGCTCATTTGTATTTACAATTATTTGATCGCATCAATCGGGATCAAAAAAATTAACAACTTATGAACAATTCCATTTTCCATATTCTTATCTGAGATCTATGGTTGGTGATATATTTCGAAAAAATTCGGTTGAACTCTTCCAAAATTAATTTATGACAAATCTTTGCCCTCTCTGCAATCGCTCTCCAATTTCAATGCAAGTTGGCTGTTGTGATACATGCGGGGAAATGATGAATGGTAAAGTCGGTGACCAAATCACCTCTCAGATTTCGCTTTCATCACCAATTATCCCTTCTGACGTCATAGATAATTGCTCAGTAGCTGTATCTCGTTCATTATCGGGCACTACTTCGTGGTGTTCATCAGACATTAAAAAGAAAAAGTTAAAATATTATGAAGAAATGGGCAATTGGATAGATAATATAGAAGTTTTAGAAAATATTGACATAAATTCGCCACTACCAATCGACAAGAACGAAGCGCCAAAGACAATTCGAGTTGCTACTTATCTTTCATTTTTAATCAATTTATTTCTCTTATTAGCAAAATCAATTGCTATTTCATCCTCGATATCATACACGATCATATCATCATTGGTTGACTCATGTCTCGATTTGATTGCAGGCATGATTATTTCTTGCACTGCCGCCCATTCTAAATTCACTTTAGATGATCTGAAAAAGTACCCATTAGGAAAATCCAGAATTCCTGTCGTAGGAATTCTCGTTTTTTCCATTTTAATGGCCTGCTGCGCTTTATATATTGCAATTCAATGCATAATGAGTCTAATTGAGCACGAACCTTCACCGCCTACAACACATACAGCAATCCATGTTATGTGGTGGACGATTTTTACAAAACTCGCGATGACAATTGTTTACAGCTTGTTAGATCATCCAATTACAGACACTCTCGCCGAAGACCACCGAAATGATGTCCTTACAAACTCATTAGGGCTGTTTATGTACTGGGGCGGCGCTCATTTCTACTGGTGGATGGATTCTGTTGGAGGAATCATACTTTCAGCATTTGTTCTACAATCCTGGGTCCAAACAGCCCTGGAAAATGCGCAAATGCTGATGGGACAGTCAGCTCCAGACGAATTGATCAGATCTATAACTTATGTTGCAGCTTCCCACCATCCGCTTATCATCGGTGTTGAACAGGTCATTGCTTTCCAGGTCGGACCTAATTTCATGGCAGAAGTTCATATAATTTTGCCAGATAACTTGCCACTTCGGATCACTCATCATATCGGCGAAACGCTACAGCTGAAGATAGAAAGAATCCCAGAGATTGAACGCGCTTGGGTTCACATTGACACTGAAACGCATAATGACTGCGAACACGTACTTACAATGCGAACATCAAATAGCATTCCTAGTTTTTCAGACAATTATAATCATTTTCAATCTGTTTGATTTATATAAAAATTGTATTATATTAATTTTATTACTCATAACAAAGAAACCACCAATCAAGTCTAATACATCTCATAAGGGTTCTATCAAAATCAGTATTTAATTAATTTTTTTTATGTAAAGTGTATTTTTATTAGAAATTGATATGGAAGTAATACTGAGAAGTAAGCCATAATATACATTCGAAAAATATCCAATATTTTCTCTGAGTTTTTATTGCAATATTTATTTAAAACAAAGTCCATTTGGATGGTGGTGGTCTTGCTCCACGTGCAATGTTCCAATATGTCAGTCCAATAAAGATAAGGAGCATTACTGAGACGATCAAAGACTGACTGAAGATTGATCCCATTTTTCCGCGGTTAATTGCCAAGGAGATCATGAAGAACCAAGCACCCCATAAAAATATTGGATCTAATTTCATCAGAAAAGTCATACCCATTGTTAACATCATAGTCATTTGATCTGCTGGATCTGGCTGATATTGTGGCTGATGTCTAATCTCTTGTGCTGCTTCGCGTGATATTGTAGGTTGTTCAATTGGCTTTGGCTGTTGCTTTTGATGTTGGCTCATAATATTTTAAAAATTAGAAAGGGGTTTTATCCTTTGGTGGAACCTGTTTTTTTAATCTTAATGTCAAATGATGGAATCAAAGTTATAGTTCACGATGATATATATTATAGTCTTCATTCAGATACACTACAAAGGGATTTTATCAGATCAGCTTCAATTCATATTTCAAAAAATCCAAATTTATATTCTTTTGAAAGCTTACCTGCATTCATACATTATCGACCATTGCCTCCATTATACCAATTTTCATCACCAATAAGAATTAACTGTACAAAAGGTGATGTTCCTCGTTGCCAAAAATGTCACTGTTATTTATCACCATTTGTCCAGATTAATCAACAAATGCATGCATGGTATTGTCCAATATGTAATACCACGAACTCCACAATTCATTTTACGCCTTTATCTGACATGAATGTAAATAAATTTGATAGAGAAGAATTACACAATCTTGTATACGACATTATTCCACCTCGTAACCAGCTGTTAAAGAATGGAGAAGCTCGCTGTTTCCTTTTTATAATTCAAGAAGATTTACTAAATTTTGGTTCTTCTTCGCAAAATAACCTAATTCAAGCACTTGAATCTGCTGTACAGAACTTTAAAGAAAATGATAAAATAGGATTGATCACTTTTTCATCAGTTGTTACTTTATATAACTTAGTTTCATTGAAAGCAATGTCATATTCAGAATTTGACACAGAATTAGTTACAGATCCACTGACACTAGTAAATGCAAGGGAATTTTCTCAAAATTTCATTTCCTGTGTTAAATCAAGATCAAAATTAGACAAAATCTCATCCCCACGTTTGTTTACAGCTCTCCAATGGGCACAGAATTACCTCAAAGGTCTTGGAGGCCGCATTTTACTATTTACAAGTGGAAAATTCGATGAAAAAAATTTAGATTTAATTTCTGATTTCAAATCTGAGAGTATTTCACTTTCTGTGTTTGCACAGACACCAAACTCTCATTTAGATTCATTAGCACTAGCAACAGGAGGCTATTCAACCCATATTTTTGATGATTCTTTGTTATCTTCACTTTTTGGTGTCGAAACAGGATGGGATTCATCAACAGTATTTAGATATGATTCAAGAGTTGCAAAAATAGGACCAATTCTCAGTGGTTTCTCCAACAATTCTGAAGAAGTCCTAAAACACCCCGTAATTGATGAAACCATGTCAATTACTGTACCTCTGAGCATCATTCCAGGTTCATCTGGAGTATTTACATTCCAATTTGCGACAAGATTCACTACAGATCTCGGAGAAAGACTAATTAGAGTTGTAAATGGACAAATGCCAATATCAGACTTTTGTCCAATGCCGTATGATACATCAGCAATTGCTTTGTATATACTAAGACTCAATGCAATGAATATTTTGAAAGATCAAATTTCGTTTACGAAATCTATGCAAGATTTAAAGAAATCTATAACTTTAAAGGACTTACCTCTACTTATATATACTGGAAACATGAGAGAGAAGTCAATGTTGATGAGTTGTTCTGTAGAAAGATTTGGATTTTCAGTTTTAGTGACAGTGTTCGTAGTAAATGAGGTTAATTACTATGTTCTTTGGACACCAAAGAAGGTTGTTGTATATCCAAAGCCAAGTGACCAAGAAATTAAATTAATTCAACAAATCTCACGCCAAAAGGGACTTATTATGACATCAATATATTCACCAGAAACTGTTGAAGAGTTTCAATCTATATCAAGAACGGAACAAGAAGCATTTGATTGGTTCCAAAGATTATGATATAATATTATGTTTGTTTATAATAAAATTTGTTTGTCTATCCTTATACACTTCAAATATTACAACAAATCTATATACAATTGTAAATTTAATTTACGAAACTATAAATTTGTTTTTCAGTATATTATTTTAAAATAATTTGATCGCAATCTAGATACATATCTTCGATGCGAAAGAGTATTCACTTTTTATTAATGCTTCCTTTACTGACAATTTGGTATTCGATTGACCATGATAGCGAAAAAGATTTCTTGAAAATATTTCCAAGTATCACATCTATCATATTCTTTTTCAACCCGTGGTGCGGCCATTGTCAAAGAGCGAGGCCTTTATTTCAAGAATTTGCAAAACAACATGAAAATCTAACAAATTTCGTTATTGCTGAAATTGATTGTATGCACACAGATGTTCTTTGCAAAAGACAAAACGTAAATGGATATCCAACAGTAAAATTAATCGATGAACAAAGAAATATTCACGATCAACTAAACGGAGAGATCTCAGTAAGGTCACTCAATAACTTTTATTGGGAGAAATCTTTAAAACACTTCATAAAATCCGCAAATGATATTGAAATCGCAGAAAAGATTACTAATATAAAACAAACATCAGTTCTAACGTATTACTCCAATCAATATGATGACAAATCAGTTGAAGAATCGTACAAAGAGAAACTTTTAGATCTTCCTAATCCGAAACCGGAAATTTTTATAAAACATGCATCAAAGAGACATATATCAATCGTAAGAGATTCAATCTTCAGCGATCCAATAGAATTACCTTCGAATTACTCTTCTGAAACAATTTCAAATTTTTCTTTGTCTCTTTTACCAGAACTTGATACCAACATAATTAACAGATTCAATAACTCGCAAAGAATCATTCTCACATTCATTTTACCATCATCAAAATATTTATCAGAAATAAAATCGATAAAAAAGACAATTCTACCAATATCTCAATCAGTACAGTTTACATATGCTATTTACGATATTAAAAATCCATTAATTTTTGAGTTAGAAATAAGAAGACCAAGTCAAATCAGTTTGTACGCAATAAACATGCAAACAAACAAATATTTGCAGTACAATGGTAAATTGAATACAAGGAATGTTGCAAAATGGGTTGCTTCAGTAGAATCTTCATTTATTAACGTGAATTTGAGAGATTACATCATATTTGACCATGTAAATGAATGGAAAACAATGTTTATCATATTGACAATGGCAATAGTTCTATATCAGTCATTCAACATAAGAAAGAAGATTTTAAACAACAAATACTACGATGTCCTCACTGATGAATCTGCTGATGTTAGAGATTTGATAATATCTCAACCAGAAATATAATAGTTTTATATTTTTTATTTCTTTTGTTTGTATATAAAAAATTATATGATTTTAAAATGATATCAAAGTGATGAAGTAGATTTCTTATCAATCTTATTAACATAATTCATTCAGAAGAATTCAAAAAATATAGCTAAGTTTTGCAATAATCATTGATATGATTTTATTACGCAAAACTGAATTCTATCAACAAGAATCAAACAGAAGAAACTTATAATAAACTATAACCAAGCATCCATACTTGGGCATGTTATATGAAACAGTAAGAGGAATGTTTAGTATTGGTATTGAAATACAAATTTCTCTCAATACTAACTTGATTTAAATTTTTCATATTCTCTATTATTTTTTCTCATTAAGTGAGAACATTTATTCGGGCTCCTTTTTAATGAATTATACAGAAGGAGACTATGCATATGATTCCTCAAAGTAATATTCCAATCTATTGAATCTATAAAAAAATTGTATAATTTCTCAAAAAAATAACAAATATTTTATATATTTCTAAACAATTGCATGACAACTCATTTCAGACACCCAGTTCTGAGAAGAAGAAATATCACTCCAGTTGAAGTTGAAGTTTGCCTTCAGTGCTGCTATCAGTCCCTCGTTCTGTTTGTCGTTCTTTCCGCACTTAATTATCTTTCTAATTGCCTTTCTTTCGTTTCCTGGCGGAATTTTCTCTGCAACACTCAGAGGAACGTCAATGTTCTTGCAGACAATGGATCCAATGGCCTCAATCGCAAACTTACTGTTGATACTAGTAGAAGCACCAACAATATACTTAATAAGTTTCTTTCTGTACAAATCTTTCGAAATTATGAGAAATCTCGCTGTATAAATCAACGCGCGTGAATATCTGTAATATCCAGGCATGTTGTTGTCGTTCTCAACCAAATCTATCAGAAAAGTGATCAAATTCGAAACCAAATTTTCGCATTTCGCCATGAACAAAGGAGCGGAAGCAAATGTTGCGCACAGCTTGCAGAGGTCCCTGTACTTCTTCTGCTTGCGAAGGCTCTTGATGTACTCGAAGATTTCGCCTTGTTTCGACACAATGTTCGTATTTATCGATTTGTCCAAAAGTCGGGCCATCAAAACCGGAATAATCGGCAATTCTGACTTCATGGCCTTTCCCACGATGTCTATGATCAATTTGCTGTCGGAATTGATCAGGGCGGTGGATCTGTCGGGGAATTTGGTCAGATAGTCGGTGAAGTAGGTCAGGAAGCCTATAAATGTCCTCGGCATGAAAGATGTGGGAGATCTGAAGTAAATTAAGGCTGTTTTCAGGTTGATACAGTCAAGAGCGGCCAATCTAATGTTCCTCATCCATATCTTATGCGAGTGGTAGCTCATGTAGTTGCAGTACCGCTCAAATTGGCAACTCAAAGACAAAATGTCGAGACAAGC
The DNA here is from genome assembly GCF_026262505.1 of Trichomonas vaginalis G3. Taxonomy (NCBI): domain Eukaryota; phylum Parabasalia; order Trichomonadida; family Trichomonadidae; genus Trichomonas; species Trichomonas vaginalis. The sequence goes on from NC_067206.1 coordinate 217,457, forward strand.
TGTTGTCATTATGAAGGAATGGTCCCAGAACTGCATGATGGACATGGAGAACTCGAAAAATGGCTCAACAGCTGACGCGTCCCATAAAATTCTGGAAAATTTTGATAAAACTGTAGGAACCCAACGATCTATTAGGTTATTGTTGAACCTTATGCATAATGTATATGCTGCTTCTACTAAAGATTGATTTTTATCGATATTTCCAACTAATGAATTTAAAAATTTGTAACAAAGCCTTCTAAACGAGGAATCCATGTATGTCTTGATCATAGTATCAACTATTGTGAATATTTCCTTCCTGTTTTCGTTGATACACTCAATTGTTGCCAAAGATCCAGATAAATACAGTCCGCAAACGATCATTGTGTCTGCAAGCTGTCTAAGACCAGCCACATTCTGGTTTAGAGTGTAGTAGCGCGTTCCGTATTGAAAATGGTACATGAATTCCGAAGATTTCAGAAAATGTCTGAAAAGAATGGCAAAAGCGTCCTGCCACGTGCCACAGCTAGTGACTTTGTTGTACAGAGCGTATGCTTCAGCGAACATCGTGTCCAGATCTTGTGTATTCATGTAGACATAAAGTAATAAAAGTAAATCAAACGTATCCAAGAAAATTCGACGATAATTTCCGAGAAAAGTGATGTCGAAACCGGAGTATGAGTAGGCCAAAAGCGAAAATGGCGGTAAATCGTTCTCATTTACGATTTTGCTCATGTCGAAGTTCAAAAAATTGAATAATAATGGGTTAAGACATGACAACTTGACGATATCGGAGAGAAACATGGAGCCTTCTTCTGGTTTTCGCTTGAATGCGGAATTTGCGAGAAATGTCATGATGCTGGACGTAATTACGAGTACTGGGAATTCATTGTTGGTCTTGAGGGACTGGTAGAGCTCGTCAATATAGAATTTGCAGAGAGTAAAAATGGTTTGAAACTGATCATATGGTAAATCAGGGTTGTAGAGTGCTCCAATGTTCAGGTATAGTCCCAACTTGCTGTTTTTTATGTCCGGATAAACAAGTGTTATGAGTTGGATAATTCGAGATGATTTTTCTGGCTGTTGGCATAGTAAATATAGCTGTATGATGTCTATTATGTCGCTTTTCTTGGGATTTTGAGTGGTTGGAGGCAAAATTTTGGCAACAAACTCAGGATTCCAAGTTTCTTCGATATCATAATCAATTGGTGGCGTAATTAACGCAATTTCTTTATTTCTAGCGACAAATTCTTTTATTGCGTCCTCTGTTGCTAATAATCCTTGAATAAGTTTTACTTGGAATTGTAAATGATCTGTAGATTTCGCTAGATCCATATTATCATCTGCCTTACTCTTCTTTCTAATAGATTCGACAAAGTTTCTAAATGAATCAGCCACAAAATAGTCTATTCGTGGATATGTAGTGGACGCATTCATTAAAACTTTATGATTTTGTTTGCTGTTTCAGAGTCAGATTTTGATTCGAAATCAAGGAAAAATGTTTTTGGATATGAAATCAAAGGGTTTTGCTTTTTTGAAATTTCAAAAAAGTGAAATTAAAAAGATCATTGCTTTCTGACCATTTTATTGAAAAACAGAAACAAATACTTTAAAAAACACGATTCATAAAGTTTAATTCGAAAAACATTTGAGATAATCTAAAATTTCCAAAAAAATTTTATTATTTATGAAGATCCAAAAAAATAAATATTTCCTTTTACTCAATAACGACATCTGTAAGGTGAGCGAACTTCTCTGTGAAGGCCTCTGGTGTCATCTTGCCGGCAGCAGCGACGCGGGCGACGAGATCCTTGTTCTCGTAGTCCTTCTTGCTCATGCGCCACATGTAGACACGAGCGACCTTGAATGACTGTGATGTAACATCGACAAGGCGTGTGCGGACACGGCCTGTAGCTGGGTCGAGGAGGTCCTTGAACTGGACTGGCTTGACCTGGCCGTTCTCACGAACGATGAGGGCAGCGGAGTGGCCGTTGAGGAAGGCATCGATAGCACCGTAGCCGAGCTCACGTGTGTAGACAGCATCGAAGGCGACTGGATCAGCGCAACGAAGTTCGTAACCGATCTTCTTTGGTGTGATTCTGATGCCGAGGTTGCCAAGGCGCTTGAGGAGTTCCTCGGAGAGTGAACGAGCGAGTTCAGCATCATCGAGGAGGATGTGGCCGTGTGGATCTGTTGGTGGTTCGCGGTTGCCGAAGAGTCTGTAGAGAGCCTTCTTGGACATCTTGGAAACGAGGCCTTCTGCAAGAACGCAGACACCGTAGTTCTTTCCGTAAGCAAGGCGCTTAAGGATTGTAGCTTCGACGAGTTCGACAACATCTTCGAATTCGATTTCGTCCTGCTTGAATTCTTCTGGGATGAGGCAAAGGTGGGCACCAGAAGCTTCAGCCATGCCGAGAGCAAGGTGACCAGCAGAGCGGCCCATAGCTTCGACAAGGAACCAACGTGGGGCAGACTTGGAGTCAACCATGAGGTTGCGGATGATTTCCATACCAAGGGAGCGAGCTGTGTGGAAACCGAATGTGGACTGGTCAGCTGGGAGTGGAAGATCGTTATCGATTGTCTTTGGGCAGGAGATGACGGAGATCTCGTTGCCGTCCATGCCTTGGGCAACAGAAACAGCAGATGAAGCTGTGTCATCACCACCGATTGTAAGGAAGTAACGAACCTTGAGAGCACGGAGGCACTTACGAACGTTCTCCTGGAGTTCTGTGGACTTACGTGGGTTAGCACGGGATGTCTGGATGATTGTGCCACCCTGGAAGTGGATACGAGAAACGATATCGTATGTAAGGTCGATTGTGTGGGCCTTTACTGTCTCAATATCGCCTGTGCAGAGGTACTTGAAACCTTCCATGAAGCCGATGACCTTCCAGCCAAGTCTGAGAGCATAAAGTGTGGCACCAGCAATGACACCATTGAGGCCTGGAGCTGGACCACCACCGCAGAGGATACCGAGAACAGGAGCTTCTGTGCTCATTTAAAAGTGAAACGAAAAAACAGAATCACAATTTTTTGTATGTCAATATTCAATAGTTTGAATGAGGATTGGTCGCATGCTTTTTCAAACAATATTCGATCTCATTTATAATAAGAATATTTATTTAATGGGAATTTCTCGCATATGTTCGTACATGAGCAAATACTATACCTTTTGCGAATAAAGAATTTTTTCATAAAAAAAATTTTTTAGGAATTAGCATATCGGCGTTTTGCGACATTGCCAAACGCCAGATTTTAACCCGACATATGAGCATAAGCTCGTATATTGGAATAAACTCGACTTATTCCATATTAAAGTTATTATAATAATAAGGCACTTAATGTGCAAATCTAATTGAATTAGAAAATGCACATTAAGTGCCTTTTATTGGAATATGTAATACCACATATGGAATACCGAAATCCGAGCATCAATTAGGAATGAACTAGTGCAAATTTTAGAAATACAGTATTATGTTCAATTCAGGATAAAAATTGTTAGAAATTTATATTTACAAATGAGTAAATAAGTATTTTGTAAAGTTTTCGTTTGATTTTCAAGCTTGTTGGAGAAAATAATGAAAATAATTATTTATTTAAGCAATTTACACTAAAACTTTTTATGGAAATTGCAGTTCTAGCAATGTCTTAGAATTTAATTGTCATTTAAAGTGTGAAATGCATTGATTTGCTAGTGAATGTAAATCGGGAATACAAAATTAATATAAATGAACGAAAAATCTTCTAAGAACATCCTAAAATCAATCACCCTTTGAGTGGCTTTCATAATATATCTAGATGATAAACCAGAAATTGAACCCGCATATGGGTCCCATTCGGATAAATTGTAAACTATTCAAAAATAGTTTACAAAATTAATTTAGGTAATAATAAAATTTTTAATTGAGATAAATTAAAAAAAATCTTAGGAGAATGTTATGGATTTTCTTCATTGAACCATTGTTGTAAACAGAAATTCATCAAAAGTGACACTTCAGAAAAGCTAAAATATTGAATTTTTGGAACTTTTGATAGAGCACGTTTTTAAATATTAATTAAAGTAAATGTATATTTTGTAAAGATTCTTTTTAATAAAAAAATAAAATTTTGAAGAAGAACACAAAATCTTCTGAAAAATAATATCACATAAACTCATATTATTTTCTAATATATAACTATTTTATATAAAAATCAAATTCAATGATCTTAAAAGCGAAGGATAAACCTCAAAATTTACGAATATAATGAGTGGGAATATAATGCTTATCTATCATAAAACCATATGAAATATCAATTTTTGCTTTACGCCTAATTTTTGACGACAATTAGCAAAAAATGTTAAATGTTAACACTCAGTCCATTTGAATATGAAAAATAAAATTGACTTTGATTAAATGTTTTTATTTATCATGCAATTCTTCTTGCGACCAAAGATTTGAATAAAAGTTCAAAAAATAAGATAGCTTAAAAAATAATATACGGTAGTGTTTACTAATAGATGAATAGTATATAAATTCTATTAAAATGGATTTGATCCAAAAAAATATAAAACCAAAAATAATTGTTATAATTTAAGGTCAGGTGAGTGGGGCTTCCAGGGGCTGCGCCCCTTCTAGCCCCTAAGAAATGGACACAAGAACGTAGAGGAGGACCAAACCCCAGCCGACCAGCCGGTGACAAAACCAAAACCGTTGTTATTTACATCATATTAATGGTGTCACTTTTTAAATGTCACTTTTTTGTTTCACTTTTCACAAATTATATATGTTTTCATGTTTTGTCACTTTTCTGTCACTTTTCAGGAAAAAACATTTTTATTATTATATATAAATGAATTTTACAAAACCACCGTTACCGTTCTTTGGAAATAAGAGTAGATGTAAAGATATTCTATTGAGAGAACTTAAGAAACTACCGAATGGTCTAACATTTGTAGATTTGTTCGGTGGAAGTTTCTATATATCCCATTTGTGCCATACAATATTCCCAGACTCAAAGATTATATGCAATGACTTCGACAACTATATGGACCGTCTCAAACATATACCAGACACAAACAATATATTGAAAGAGTTAAAAGAAAAGATACCTATAGGTAAGATGGAACGTATACCATTAGATAAGAAAAATATTGTGAGAGAGGTTTTGAAAAAAGCAGAATATATAGACTGGGATAGTATATCTGCTAGACTATTATATAGTGGTGCTATAAGAGTTCATGACATTGAAACACTTATGTCAAAAGTTTTATATCTTAACTATACAAATGTTTTCAAAGAGAACATAGAAAAATATATTGAGGGTATAGAGTTTGTGAGATGTCATTGGACAGAGTTGTATGAAAAATATAAAGACAAGGAAAATGTTTTCTTTATAGTGGACCCGCCGTTCTATAACACATGCGATTTTCAATACCAAGTAGACTGGACTTTGAGAGACTCTTTAGAAACTTTAGACGTTTTACATAACCATCCATGCTTTTACTTTACATCCGATAAAAGTGGTTTGGAAACCGTTATGAGATGGTTAGAGGACATACATGACTATGAGTTTAGATATGACAAGATAGAATATGAGAGAGGTCCTATAAACTGGAGAAAGTGTCACAATAAAGAAATTTTACTAGTAAGTAAATGTGGTTTGAAATAGGACTACTTGTTTTAGGTTTTTTCCATTGTGTCATTTATTTATTTGACGTGGCAGAAAGGTACAGAGAATATGAAGATGAACCAATGCCTGCAAATGTCCAGTATATGTACTCGTAAGAGATATTTTTATCTAATATTAAATGGACGCACAGAACTTAGCGAATGCACAGCAACCTGGACAACCAAACCCAGAGAATATTCCAAATGAAGTTAGAATACAAACTGCAATGGCAAACTATGGTCAAGTGCCAACAGATGTACAAATGCAAACTGCCATGTCAAATGACGCTGCGTTAGGTTTGCCACCATGGTATGCAAATATGAGATGGAAAGAGTTTTATACAAACCTGAAGTGGGATATAAACAACTTTATGCAGATGACGCGAACACAGGAGTTGACCCAGAATATGTTTTCTACCAGAGGAGAAACAGAATGTATGAGCTCCAGTTAAAGAATGCAATGGAACTCAGAAGGAAACGTAAGAGACTAGGCGGACATTAGATTTTTACATATAGTAAAATGGGTTTCTTTGGAAGAATAGGAAACTTCTTTCGAAATGTTGGAAGAGGTATATGGAATGGAATAAAAACCGTAGGAAGAGGAATTTGGAACGGAGTCAAAAATATTGGTAAAAGAGTAGGTCAGTTCGTTGGTATTATACCTAAAGACCCTGAACCAGAAGAACAAGCTCCTGTTATACAACAGCCTGAACCTGCACCACAGTCTAGTTGGCAACCAAATCCAACACCTCAACCGTATTAAAAAATTATATTTTTACCGTTCGATAGTAGTTGTATATGAAACTAAGTTCTAAGTAAAACGCATGGTATAATGGAATTATTCTCTTTCTTCCATCTGTTGTAAACCATACTTGAAAGTCTGAAATACTTCCACTCGGCGGTTCATATAACTTTGTAGGTTTTTCGTAAAAGTCATTTGCCAAGCATAAAAAAGAGTTTTGTGCACCAGAAAATGAAGCATGAACTATAATAGCAGCTGGGTCGAAAACATCTTTAAATAAATATGGTTCATCTCTTGCATATCGACTGTAGATATTTGCTAAAGGAAGTTCGACTTTCTGATTTAACATTCTTTGCAAATAATACCATGACATTGCAGTGAATTCTGTATATATTTGTTCGTCTTTCTTTGGATTGTCTTCGTAGATTTGAAATGACACTTGTGAATTTTGTTTGTCATATACAATTCTCACATAAAGTGTGCTCTCGGTATTTGCATATTCATCAGCATATTTTGCATAACATGAATTTATTTTATCTTCTATATTTTTTAACGCAGTCTGTAGAGAAGATGAAAGGTCAACTTGTATTAGCTCAATTTCTTCCCACATTTTTCGTTTCCCTTCAGATATATAATCTATATGAAACCTTACAATAAATGGAAAACTTTTATCTTCTACAGACACAAACTTCATTCTACGAAAGCCAATAGCTTTTGTGACAGATGGGTCTCTTAACCATCTTAACGGGTAGTCAAAACGATAGCCTTCATGCTTTACGGTCTCTGTCTCAAACTTTTGACCGACATTCGTAAAAAGTTCATCTAATGGTTTAGTTGTAGCAACTCTTGAATTTTCTTTTTCTATTGAAAGCATATTTTATCTAGAATAAAAATGTCAAATGAAACAGCGTCTATGAGAGAAATACAACACAACCGACAACTCATTATACAAGCTCTAAATAAGAACACAACAAACTTTTCAAACTATTCTAAGATATCTGAGTCATTGAAAGAAGGAAACTTAAAACTGACATTAAACCCAATGACAGATGAGTTTCTGTTTCAAGACAATAAGAACCATACTGTTTGTATAAATCCAAAAAAGGAACTTTAAACGAGAAACCTATAAAAGAACTTCTTTTGAAAGCAGATGTTGACAACAAAGCAGACAAAACATATGTAGACGATGCAATAGCAAAAGAAGAAGAAAGAGCTGACAAAGCTTATGCAACAAAAGAACATACTCATCCTGAACTAGCAGACAAAACATATGTTGACAATAAAATGTCAAGTGAAGTGACAAGAGCTGAAAACGAATATTCTAAAAAGACTCATACACATTCTATATCTGATATTACAAACTTAAACGTTAGCCTTGAAGAGAAAGCAGATAAGGGATTGGTGGCTAGTAAGTTAGAGAAGAAAGCAGATAAGGAATATGTGGATGAAAAAGATAACGAAATGAAAGAAAGGGTTGACTGGTACCATGAATGGACATCGAAGATTTTAAAAAGTAAAGCCGATACAGGATGGGTTTCAGGATGTTTAGACCTTAAAGCGGATAAAACATATGTTAACGATGAGTTAGAGAAGAAAGCAGACAAGAACCATACACATACCATTGCAAATATTACAAACTTACAAGAAACCTTAAACAGGAAAAGTGACGTTGGACATACACATTCTATATCTGAAATAACAGACTTACAAGAAACCTTAAACAGGAAAAGTGACGTTGGACATACACATACCATTGCAAATATAACAAACTTACAAGAAACATTAGAGACAAAAGCAGATAAAACATATGTCAATGAAATATACCAAAGTTTAGTTGGAACAAAAAATATTGAAACTATTGTTGGTGACTTTTCTTTCAATGAAGAAAACAAATATTTTAGATGGCAGTTTGTACATTCCTTAAAAAATGGTATACGGTATAAACTCATTCCGAAAAATAACAATGAAATGTATGTAAGCTATAAAAAGAACGATGGTACACAAGTTAAAGTTCCATTAGACAACAACTGCTACTTAAACTTATATGGAGACGAACAAAAGAAATATTTCCGAGTTTATGAAATGACAGATATGACATTGCCTGACCCAGCTCCAGCACCATACTATTATGACTATGGAGTTGATGTCAGAACACTACACACAAATGAACAAAAGCAAATATTATATTTAGAATATTATAGATATAAAAGATATAATGCAATAGAAAAAACGAGAATAGTATACTATTATACAGATGACAGAAATAAATATTATAGTCAAGACTTTACCTACCCTGAAAACATAAGATTATATTATAAAAAATATTCTGACACAAACCAGAAGAAACCTGAAATGGTTGCACTATATTTTAAAGTTAGTATACAAGTGTTGGGTACGGCGGCACTGCGTTCCACCTTATTCAACATAACCTTACCCAACATAACTTTAAATATTTACAAAACCGTTAACGTATATTTTACAATACAAACGACAACACTAATTTAATCTTAAATATTTACAAAGTCACCAACCACTTCACCTCACTAACGAACTCACTAATGTAAAAAATAAACGTTCTCACTAACGACTTCACTAATGTTCTCATAAATTTTCCTCAATATCTTCATCATCAGTGTTAACCCTATTGTAGTCATACTTGAAGCCATAAACTTTCTCTAACTTCTTAACGTACAATTTACATAACTTACCTTCGTCATCGTATGGTTTAATGATATAACTATTTCTATCTTTATAAACAGTCAATGAAAAGTCAACTGGTCTCGGATGTATTTGAAAGAACATGTTATGCTCAGGAAGGAAGAATAAATGTTTAAATGTATGTTTGTTATACTGTGGAATTCGAATGAGTTGCTTTTGTTCTGTCATTTACATAAAAATAAAAATTTTCAGTAAAAATAAAACTAATGAAATATTTTATTCCTCACTGTCGTCTGCTTTCTCCAACTCTTTTAACTTCTTCTTAAGTTCAGCAATGTTGTCCTCATGAAGTTTAATCTTTCTCAAAATTCCTTCTTTATCTAATGGTTGCTTTATCTTTCTAAACTGAACTCTACCATCCTTCATAGTATGAATGTAAAAACCTTCTGGAATAATTCCTGATTTAATGTATTCTACCAAAAACTTTTGTTTCATTGCTTCAGTGACTTTAGTCGTCATTTCAATCAAATAAAAATTTTAATATTAAATAAAAATAACGTTATTTTTTTTCAGTAAGGAAACGCAGGAGTTTTACGATTTATTTGAGGAGTAGGTTCTGGTTTAAATTTTGGAGTCGGTTTTGGAGTTGACTTTTGAACAGGAGTTTGTAATTCCATAGGTTCAGGAGTCATTGAAGGTGTTGTTTGTGAAGGCGTTGGTTTTGGCGAAGGTGTTGGAGTTTGTTTAACTTCAGCTACTTCAGTATTATTTACAACATTTGCTTTATTTCTTTTCAACATCATAACTGCTCCTGCTGTAGCTAGCAAACCTAGTGGGAGACCATATTTTATATAAGGACTTGACCAAATGCTATTTTTGACAGGAGCTGGTGGAACACCTAACCTTGGTGAGACTGCTCTTTGCCATTGTGCAGCTCGTAAGAAATATTCAATAGGTGCTCCATAATCGTTTGGTAAAGTTTGTTTCATAGATGGTGAAGGTTCGCGAGAGCTTGATGAAGAACTCATTTATAAACTTTAAAAATAAACGTTCATCCTTTATTCCTCACTGTCGTCCGTAGCTAAGTTATAGTCATCTAATCTTATTATTGGGATTCCATTAGCACGCACCTGAATGGCAAAGCAACAATCCCTCATAAATCAATAAGTGGCTTTGGTACGTTTTCAGTTGCTAGTTCAATAGGTCCTTTAACAGACAATTTGTATGTTATTGGAGCAGTAGATGTTTTGACCTTGCTGGAAGCAAAAGTCCACTTCTGTTGGAAAACCACATAAGAAATGTGTGTTGTCATAGCTATCCCATTTATGTTCCACACTACCATCATCCACCAATGACCTCATAACATCTTCATTAAATCCTATCATATCATTGTTTGTATTGCAAGCGTTCGCAACCATTTCATAAAATACAGGTCCATATGATTTTTCAGGTTCTGCAGGCATATTTCCATAAGCTCCATGGAAAGCTGAAGATATTTAAACTTAGGTTCTCAAAATTAACATAATAGTTGTCTTTCTTTCTAAAATAGTGCCCAAATACTTTTAACATTAATAGGCGTATAAGCTGCTGTAAATGTTGCACTTGAACTATCTGTATTCTTGAGAATGAACCGTCCATAGGAATCCAATCCATAACTTTAACAGGAAAACATAAAGCCTCGTTTGTATAATGTTCTACAAGTTCTGTATAAATGTTAGGGTCTAAAGAGAATGACTTTGGATGAATGAAACATTCATTAAAATCCATCTTTGTTCGAATAGTTGCTGGGTTACAGTTGTAATAGTAACTGTTCCACTAGCTTCTACTGCCTTCGTTATCATAGTGAATGGTTCATTCCATGGAACAAATTTATTTGTCGGTGGATTTGAATCTGAAGCAAATGCAACTTTAAGAGTTGGATTGAAAGCAATGATATCATTTACAGATATAGATGTGCATTGTAAGGCGTCGCTACTGAACTTTACTTTAAGCTGAATGTTTCCTGCAAAAGCTGGAATAAATCGAATAGCTTCTAATGGAAGATCTTCTAACAGGAATTCTTAAACGAAGCTTAAAATTAAATGATTTTCCTGCTGTAATTGGACCACTAACAATTTGTCCTGTTCTGCATGTTCCCGAATGACTCCATACATCTTCATGTCGAGTCTTTGAGAAAACATCTACTTTCTTTATTTTTCGGTAGTTTGTGAGTTTGAAGTTATATATGCTTCTTCTCTTGCGTTGTCTTGAGAAATATACGATACGACCATTTGCAAGGATTTGATATCCAGCAACTGCATAGAAAGCGTCATCGAAACCAATCCAAAATCCTGGTGGGTTTGTTTTATTGGAACCTGAACCAATTTCTTTATCTGCAATAAATTGACCTTCCATTTTATACGTAATGAATGTATTGTAAAGGTCCAACATATTTCACCAGGAGGTGAGAGATTGAATGTTACCCATGTGTTTATCTTTAGCAGTTCCAGGTTTGATGGAATCTTTGCGTCAGAATATTTTCTATTAGTGTCACCAATTTGAACTGCATTGTCTATGATATCGAAATATGAGCGAATCTGATGAATATGCTCTGCTGGAGTAAATTCGTTTAACTGTTCGTTCTGCATGTATTTACTTCAGATAAAAATATCTATTTACTTCATTATTCTCACTCTTTTTGGCATCGTGGTGGAAGTTGTTTCTTGACATTTTCAATGAACTGTACATTCTCTTTTGTCTCAACTTCTTTCACTGGTGGGTCAGGGTTCTTTGACTCGGTTTGTTTTTCAATGAAATTCACGAACTTTGCAATAAGCTCTTGGTTCGTTATTGAAAGTACATCTGGCTTCTTTTCTTCTGGTTCTTTTGGTGCTCAGTTTGAACAGAAGGTTTTATATGGGCTTCGTGGACTTCATCCTTGCCATGCACCTTAATGTTGTCGCTTTCTGCATTCGCTAATGGAACCTTTCTTTTTCTTACGTATATTTTACCATCTTTACTCTGACTTACGTAATAGAAAGGATGTTGTATTCCTCTTGCGTCATTTAATATAATAGACTCTCGCTCTGATTTTGACAAGCTCATTTTACATCGGTTAAAGTTTTAATTTTGTTTTTTATCTGCAGTCAAATGACTCAGACAAGCCCTACGGACAAGACCCAAGGGGTCATAGATGTTGAAGCATTGAAGAAAGAAATTCGTGAGCAAATTTTATCCGAACTGAAGGAACAAAAACAAGAACAAAAGCCAGAGAGACCAAAGAGAAAACTTAGTGAAAAACAACTTGCTGCATTAGCTGCTGGAAGACAAAAGAACCCACGTTTGCTGGCGAAGAAAGCTAGAGAAGAAGCTGAAGCAAAAGCTAAAGAAGCTGAAGCAAAGAAAGAGTAAATGGTTTATTTTTATCCGAATTAAATGTATAGACAAATACCTTTAACTGTTGCGTTCAGTAGTGAAAACCCTGACGTCAAAATAAAGGGGAACAGAGTAACGTTTAAGTTTCCAACAGACTGGATTGTGAACATAAATGAAGAGAAGTACATTGGCATAACATCTATGTATATAACACGTGCTTTCAGAAAGGTTGACTTTATACTTCAAGTCGAGATAGAAAATGACGAACAGTCTTTAAGCGCCCAAAACATTCACATATACAAATACTTTAAAGACGATACAACATTGTTGCAATGTATGATTTCATTTAATGAGATGTTCGAGAAAAAGTTCAACATTGAAGTACAAACTTTACAGCCTTTACGTGAGTTTCTTGCACAACTGAAAGAAGAAGGTAGTCGGCCACAACTTATAGACTTTCATTATGAATTTAATGAAAATGAAGATGGAACTCATGACTGTCAGTTTGTTATATATTCACCATTCAATGAAGTAGCTAAAAAGAAAGAAAATCCATTACGTATAAGGTTTCAAATCTCTGAACCCAATGAAGACTTCAAGAATGTTTTCAATTATGATGCAATGCTTCCGAGGAAAAATGAATTTTCAAAGATTGTAACACCTGGCATTTGGGATAGAAAGCAAGCTATATTATATTCAAACTTAAGTAAGGGAGTTGAAAATGAGTTCATTGGTCATACAAGAACTTCACCACTTCCTAACCCTAAATACTATAAATTAACTGGCTTCAATCGTGAGTTTTGGATAGACATGTTCTCCACTCATGACCATAACTGCCCAGTGTTCTTACCTCCAGACCATAAGGACTGTCTCTACATTGAAGCACAACTCTTAAACTCTACCATCGCAGTATTGTAAAATCTACGCTAGTTTTATTTTTATCACGAATGACCTCATTGCTGACAAAAATAAATGACCTCATTGCTGACCTCATTCATGACCTCATTGCTGACAAAAATAAATGACCTCAGAACTTCAACTTACGAATAAAGCTTGTTTTAGTCGTTATTGAGAAGTTAAACTTCTCTTCAAAGCAAGGACTAGAAGACTTACATAAGTCAAATCCAATCTCTTGACCATCATGAAGTGCTTTGTAAAGTTTCATTAAACTGAACTCAGAGTCTTTGTCATATGTTCCAACAGGTATGTGAATGTTCTTATCTTCATTGTAATAGCATTGTATAGCTTCAGGAAACATTTCATTTGCTGTTAAAGCAAGGACGTCTTGTTTTACACCTTTACAACGTGCATTCGTGAGTAAGTCTATGTAAGTCTTCTTTCCACAAAATATTGACTTGTATGCTAAACTTTGTTTTCCAGGTGTTATTTCTGCAAAGTCAGAATGAAATTGACCAAGGTTTTTACCAATGAGAACTCTTCCATAACGTTTCTCAAACTCTTCAGCTAAACGAGGGATATCTTCATTGTAGAGATGCATACTGTCCGTATCGCTATAAAAGATGTCCATTCCTAAGTCTTCAGCAGTACAGAATACTTCACACATTATTCTCTTCGACATAGATAGAATATTTACACCAAGTGGACAGAAGTTAAAGTGTCTGCAAATGCTTTTGGTTAGCTTGAAAATAGTTTTATCTGAACCATCCAAACCTTCGAACTTCACTATATGGTTGTAGTTTCTTATAGCATATCTTATAGCATCTTTGTCATCTACTATGGTTATTTTTGACTCAATAGGAGATAGAATAGTTTTGCCATAAATACTGTTCAGAATGAGCTTTATATTTTCTTGCAAAGGATTTCCTTCTTTCTTATACTTTAACCTTAACTCAAACAACTTCTTTACTTCATCTCTTATTCTAATATCTCTGTTTCCATCGTAATAGTATCCTTGCAACACTTCACATTTGACACCTTGATATTTTATGAGGTCTTGTAATGTTATATGGTCAACATACATTAAACAGCAAGTGTTTGAACTTCTGGGAACGTTAAGTTCTGGATTTAGTTCAGGGTCACAAACTATTAAAGGAAAGTGTCTATGTATTCCAATCTCTGTTATCTTAATGAGAACAAAGAAGCCGGACATAAACTTTTCACCAATGGGTTCCTTTTGGTCGTCATCGAATAAATGTCTCATGAGATACTCTGTGCTTAACATCTCATCCTTCAATACTTTTGGAATTCCTTCTAAAGTATAAAGTCTCGCAATAGCTGAGGGATATAATGAAACAGCATCGAAGTCAGCAATGAGTTTCTTTTCGCTCTTTTGTTTCATGTTATCTGACAGCATACATCTTCCACCTTGAATACAGCGTGAAATAAATTCTCTTGGTTTATTTGAGAGGTCATATAAATTTCCATTCGGGAAGTACACTCTGTTCTCAAACAATTTGTTAGCAATAGAACAAATACTAACGTAGTCATATACGTTTAAATCAAACTCTTTCAATAAGTCATTGCGGAACTTTACAAAACCTTCTCTTAAAATTCTTACATCTTGTTTGCAGTAAAACGTGCTATATTTTTCTAAGTCGAAATGGTTTTCATCTATTCTGCAACCTTTGATGGAATCTATGTTTTTCATGAATGTATCTGCATCCTTGACAAACTTACAAGCTTCAGAAATGACACCAGTTCTGTTGTCATTTGCTAACAAAACACTGCTGTAGTAGTTGTATGGAAATACTTCTTTCGGTCCTGTTTGTAAGTTAAACATAGCAGGAAATAGTTTAAGCTTCTTATTTATAACACTGTAAGAGTCTTTTATAATAAGTGCCCTTCCTTTATATAAGCCAGTTATTTGCATTGTTCGTGAACCTTTAATGATGGGAGTTCCTTTCACTTCTGTCATGTGTCTTAAGATGAAGTTTATATCATAGCTGAGGTTATGGAAATATATTAAACTCTTGTCAGGAAGTCGTTCCAAAAATTCTGTTGCACAGTTCTGACCCCAAATGCTTTCACTCACTGAACCATCTTCACTGTCGTAACATATGTTAAAAGCTTTATGAAAGCCATCGGTACTACACTCAAAGTCAGCAAAGAAAACGTGCTCAGGAATGAACTTGCACTTATTTTTATTTACTTCTTTTGACTCGGCTTTCTTCTTCAGTTGTACACAATACTTTGGAGCATATGTTAAATCTTTAAATGGTGCAAGGTTCTGTTTATATAAGTCAGTCGTATATGTGAAAAGTTCTCCATAAGAAATAGGTTCGAAATATTTGCACTCCCACAATGTTTTCATAACATCCCATAGCGGTGTAGTTCTATCCATGCGAACTACATATTTGTTCTCTCTCATTGTATATATTTTCATCTGTTTCTCAATGTTCATTCCACCACAAGCTTTGAGAATTTCTTTATAGTTTCGAATGAAATATGTTGTCATTGGAAGTCTTTCATTTAGCATGTAGTGGTCTTCAACAAGAAGTAAGTCAATAGTTCGAACAGTTTCACATTCTTTTGGTATGTATCTCTTTATTTCATTATGTCTTGAGTCATTGAAATAACCAATGGTAACATTAAATGCTATACCTGTTGCGTCAGAAATTTCTTGTACTTTACTTTGAGGAAAGTCTCTAACACGAATGACTTCTCTCATGTGGTCAATAGTTTCTTCATTTACTCCAGCCTGAATGCAAGCATAAACGAAGCAGTTATCTTCTGTCATAAGTGTTGCAGTTCTTTTGTTCAGTTCATTGAAGATTTGGTAGCGTTCAAGATTTATAGGTAATGTGCAAAGATACTTCCAGAACTGACCGCTTCTCTTCTTATAAAACTTCTTTTCACCATTATCTTTCCAAAAGCTTTCTATAAGTGCTGGGTTTCCTGTTTGCTTAAGAGCTTCCAAAATGGCTTTCTGGTCATTTGTCAGTGTGCTTTCATCTCTATATGGTCTCTTTTTTGGTTTGCCTTTCTTTACATCTGACATCGTTAAGCCTTCATATTCTGTTAAATCATACATCTTTATTTCAGTAAGATTCTTTATGTTTGTCAAGAAGAAGTCATAGTGCATTTCAACAATACCTGCAGCATTTGCTTCTATCTCTGATATAAAGTTCTCCTTCAAGAGCTGATGTAGTAATGTTCCAATATTATTGAGGTTTAACGTAGAACATTCATACTTTCCACCAAGTTTATAACATACCATCCATCTCTGTTGTGAGTTTATTTTAATTTTCTCTAAGAGTCTCATGAAAACCTTACCGAAATGTTTGTGTAAGTAGTCTCTGTTTGGTTCATCTAAAGCTTCGATGTTAAAGTCAATGAGTCTATTGCCTGACTTAACATTCCTCTTCCTATTCTCTTCATCTTTCTTTAACCATCTCTCACCTTCTTTTGGCTTGTCGTCAATGGAACAAATGACATCGTTAGCTTTACGAACTTGTTCTATAGCACTTTTAAACATCTCTCTTCTCTGTTGTTTCAGTGTGTCGTCTCTTCTTCTTGTTTCACCAACGTTTGCATTTGTTATGTCAAACATTTCTCTTCTTACTTCATGAGGTACTGAACGTCTATGATATAAGTCAATAGCAATGTCATTTAAAGGAAATGCTCTTGCATGGACTTCGTCCTCGCCGCGTTGCGGCTTTATGAACTCATGAATTCTATCATAAGTTATTTCACCATTGTAGTCATTGAGGATGTCAGCGAGTGCCTTTTTGTTTGTTGCGTAATGTTTTGCAACATCTATGTTAGCTTCTGTAAGAAGTTGTTTTATTTCCGAGTGTTCTAACTTAGACAACTTCCGATACATCTTTAGTAAGAAATAAAAAAATATTTTTTGAAAAAAATAAACTTAGAAAATTATTTCTTTCTATATTTGCCATTCCGAACTTCGAAAAGATGTTTTATACCAGCATAGAATTTTTCTCTAGAGCTTGGTCTTATATCGTTTTCATGACAATATTTTCTATATTCTTCATATAAAGCCTTTTTTTTCATACATTTTATAAGGACAATCTAACCAGAATAGCGCATATCCATTTTCGTTATCTAGGTCTCTATATGTTTCTTCTGTTTGTAGAATTTCGCTTTCTCTATTTAGTTCTATGTCTATATATTGTGGCTTAAAAAGATGTGGGCAAGAAGGGTCTGGCGCTATGTAAAAAGTTAATTTTTCTGTCATCTTTTCTATCGGATAAAAAATATTTTTTTTGAAAAATTAGATTAGATTTTTTTAAGTTATTTTTCAAAATAATTTAATATTTTTATTATAATGAAACACATGCAAGATTGCAAGTTCTTTTCATACAATGCTCTCGCTACTGCCATCAAGAATGAGTTCAATGGTGCTGCAAACGTTAATGTTATCTTTAACAAGAAGTTTGTGAAAGAATCTAAATACGGTCAGTATGTCAGACCATTAGCTATCGTCATTGACCGCAAACGTTATACTTCACAAGAGTTAGCAGTAGTTTTGAAACAAAAGAGTTTCTTCGTGAATGTCAAAGATACTCATTATACTGTCATAAAGAACTCTAACATTGACTTCTTCAGTATTGCTATGAATCTTTCCGAACAGAAAGAATATAAGAAGGGTGAAACAAATGTAAAATATTATCCTTCATCTCTGAAGACAATAACGAACAAAGATGTTATACAGAAATTCTTACCAAAGGTTGAAGAAGCTTCTATTGACATTGACGAAGGAAGTGAAATGGTTGAAGAAATTGACTCTGAAGCTATTTAAGCAAAAATATATTTTTGGTTAGTCTTCATATGGACATTTTACAACAATTCCCCAATGTATAAACTTTTCATACGCTTTTTCATAAGCTTTATATACCTTCAGAAATTTTGCATAATCTTTAGAAGCATTTAGATATTGTTTAAATGCTTTATATGTCTTCAGAAATTTTGCATAATCTTTTACATGTTGTTCGTTCTCTTCTTCTGTCATGAGTTCCGAATATTCTAAATTCATGTTCTTTCATATGAGATAAAATTTTATAAAAAAAATAAAATTAGCTTAGATTTTTTATTCTTCCTCTTTGAAGTTGTCAAAATATTCTGTTATTTTTTCCTTCAGTAATGTTAAGTCTTCTTTGAATGTAAGTATTGTGCAACCTTTGATGTCATAGTGTGTTTGAGGAAGAGTATTTTTGACAATTTCCTTTATTTGCTCATTTGGTGTCATTGAAATCGGTAAGTTTTCGCGATAGAACCAATTTCTGTCAGATTTGTAAATCTTAGCAAGGTCGTAAAAGCTTTTGTTGTTTCTTCTGACTAAATGCAACATAACCATATCTCTGTCTTCTTCTTTCTCCATCTCTTCAGTATAAATCATATACTTATAGTTCTTTTCCTTTCCTTTTGGTACCGAACGTGGTATTCTTTTCTGAAGGCTTTTGTCTTTTGCTTCAATGACTTCATCTTTTGCTTGAAGTTTCTTTTCCATCTCTCCACGTTCTGCTTTATATAGTTCATCTAACATCATGAAAATATAACAAGCATAACGAGGTGAAGCCCACATTGCTACAGCGTTTACTAAAAGTCTATGAACATAATAACCTTTCAAACCAGGTGCCAAATTCTTGCGATTTTCGTACGGAATCTCTTCTCTCGGTTTTCGAGGGAAGCAATCATATGAGGAAATTCTTCTAAAAGTTCTTTTGTCTGTTGTTTTCAAACCAATGATATGCTTGCTTTGTAGAACGAAGAGCATTCATTATACTTTGCATTTGGTACATGTCATCTTTGACTGAACGAATGAGACGTAACTGTTTGTTATACTGTATGTATTCGTATTCTTCATTTATAGCTTCATGGACTATAACTGTTGTTGTGTTCTCTGATGTTGTCATTACTGTCTTTACATACAAAATAAAAAAAATAAATAAAAATAAAATTAGCGTTATTTCCTGACTTTCACAAAAGACCAAAAATAAACGCTTTACATGTATTTTTCAGCAACTTCGTCAAATAATTTTATAGCTTTACCTATCTCATCTACTTCAAACGTTTCTTTACCTTTCGTGGGAGCACCATACATTTTCTCAAACTTTTCAAGTAGTTCTGTTTCAGCAGCTCTCATATCGTTAACGAACACAACCTTAACTCTATTGACTATACTGTCATATCTTTGAGTTATATTATATGTTCTTCCTATCTTATATCTCTTTGTATTGAAGTCCTTCGGTTTCTGAACGATGTAAAGTAAGCCTTCACTGCAACGTTCCGTATCGAATGAACCATATGTTATGAAGTTATATCCAACAACTGGGTCAATCCATAACAAAACTATTGGTATAAGACTTTTGTCTATAAGATATGCTCTTGTTCCATGAAATGCTACTGATATCATAAGCTCAGGATTTCTTGTCAAAATTTTCTGAGTTGAAGCAATTTTAACCCAGTCGAATGCTTTCTTTCCAGATGGAGATATAATGTCTGACAAAGAATATTTCTTGTATTTCTTTGAGTATCTTACGTTTAAATCACCAATTCGAACCACTTTGGTGTCATTGTCTATCTTTTTAACTGTTTCAAACTCAATGTTTGTCATTTTCTGTTTCTTACATACAAAATAAAAAAAATATTTTATACAAAATTCAACGGGTGACAAAACATTTACGAAGAAGTCTTGACAAAACATATACGATGAAGAAGTTTATTTCCTGTGTTGTTGTCTAAATGTCATGTTGTCACACTTTTTCAGAGAAGTTAAAATGACCGAGGGACCGAGGGACCGAGGGACCTGGTGACACCTTCAGTTCTTCAAAACATATACGATGAAGTCTTGACAAAACATTTACGATGAAGAAGTTTATTTCCTGTGTTGTTGTCTAAATGTCATGTTGTCACACTTTTTCAGAGAAGTTCGTTTAACCGAGGGACCGAGGGACCGAGGGACCTGGTGACACCTTCAGTTCTTCAAAACATATACGATGAAGTCTTGACAAAACATTTACGATGAAGAAGTTTATTTCCTGGACTGTTGTCAAAATGTCATGTTGTCACACTTTTTCAGAGAAGTTAAAATGACCGAGGGACCGAGGGACCGAGGGACCTGGTGACACCTTCAGTTCTTCAAAACATATACGATGAAGTCTTGACAAAACATTTACGATGAAGAAGTTTATTTCCTGGACTGTTGTCAAAATGTCATGTTGTCAGTAATTTTAAGAGAAGTTAATTAACCTGGTGACATGGTGACGTGGTGACACTGAAAACATTTATGACAAAAATAAATGGTACCATTAATGATATCATGACTGTTCTCATTCATGTCTGATTTACATCTAATGAAAAAGTTTAGAAGAATTTTCTTATTCTTTCTGGCATATTTTTGTCTTTCCAGTACTCCCGCTCTAATGGTCCCAGATGTGTTGGCTTCGACTCTCTCAAGTTCTTAGATGGTATAACATCTTCAACGCCTCCTTCATATCTACTTTATAAGTGTCATCGTTTATGTTATAGCCAAGTATTTCAATAACCACTCCTCGCTTTGCTTCGTCAATGGTTTCAGCAAGTTTGCCATTACTACTTTCAACTAATTTATGACGAGGGTAAAATGCTATGGAGTCGTCAGCAGCTTTTATAAGATATCCATTACCTTGCGTAGAGTCTACGATATAATAGTTTCTACTTAACCTTAAACGTTTCTTTGTCAACGGTTTGTCGTCAAGAACTACACGAACTTTTGTACCAGGAATGAGGGTAAATTGTGTTGAATTTATGATATTTTGTGTTTGGCTTCGTTTCTTTTGTATATACTTTTCTTCTTGTTGTTGTGTCATTGAATTTGGTGTATGTCCTGTTGTAGAATGTGTTGAGGAATTATATACTTCGAGAAAATGTTTCATTGTTTCTTCGGTAAAGTCTCGCTCTTGGTTTAAATCTCTGAGCGTTCTTATGAAGCGGTTTATGATGCCAAGTATGTTATGGTTATGGTCTTCAGTAGTGTAGTGAGTTATGTTATGCTTAATGAGAAATTCTGTGATTTCATTACTGAGGTATGCACTGTCTTGGTCCTGATGTTAAAGTACTTGGGCTATGTTCTGCTACAAACTTTTGTAAAACTCTTAACACTTCACGAGTTCCTTTATTTTTCATTGGATATGCATATGCTTTACGAGTGTTAACATTTATGAAGATGAGGAATGGTTTATGTCCTCCTTTTCTGCTTTGAATGAGAGTGTCAAATTGGTATGCGTCAGGAGTGTTGGAGTAAATTGGTAAAAAGTAGTCGTAAGGATTTATTTTTGTTTGATGTACAACATTTTTGTTAAAGAACCTTTTCACTTCAGCTCTGTTAGTAAATCCCGAACTCTTTGCAGCTTCATTGAATTTCTTAAAAGACCTCCATGGATGTTGTTTCGAATACTTCTTTCAAGCTCATTTATGTAAAGTTAAAGAGTTTAACCAACTCGTATCCAAGCGTGCATTGTTATATAAGGAGGCATATAATCTTTTCCATTACCTGCTGGGTCTGTAATACCAGCTACAACATGTGTATGATTTCCTGCAGTTCCACAGAAAATACCTGTGCTAACATCTTTGGGGTCATCTGAGATATCATATCTGTTCATTCCCTGTCTATTCGAACCCGCTGCAAGATTTATATAACCTCTTTTTGTTATTGAATGTGAATGGTTTCCTTCCACAGATGTTCTTCCACTGAACCTATGCATATGTGAAGGAAGGTTTTCAATACCGATTTTCTTTGAACCTCCCATCTTCATTGACTGCGTATTAGTGTAGAATGGAAAACTGTCAACTATTTCATACCATCTACCACCAAATAAAGTGTTTGGATTTATTGGATTCATAGACGTATAAACAGCTCCTATAGGATATATTAAATCATATATGCTCATAACTCTATAAACATATTCTAAAGAACTTATGTTATTAAATACCATTTGGAATGTATCTCCCGGATGAAATGTTGCATTTGTTCCACTTTTATAATGTAATGTTAGTTCAATAGAATTATCCAAGAAAAATTCAAAAGTTTCTGGTTGAAGACCTCTAATAAATTCAAATGGAGTTGTTGGTTCACCATTTATAATTTCTGTTGTAAATGTCATTGTATCTGGTTTCGAAAATTTCTTTATTAGTTCTGCATCCACATAAGTTTTGTCAGCTTTCTTATCTAACATTGCGGGTAGTTCATATGCTTCAAAGTTTCTGGCATGATCTTCGGTATTCCTGCAACTCTTATCTAAATTGTTAAGAGTATCTTTTACGCTTGTGCTTGGATTCTCTAAAGGTGCACTTGAACCAAGGTCAAAGTTCAATATTATGTCGTCTGCTCTAACAGTAGTGAAGGATTTATGTGTATGGTTCTTGTCGGCTTTCTTATCTAACATTGCGGGTAGTTCATATGCTTCAAAGTTTCTGGCATGATCTTCGGTATTCCTGCAACTCTTATCTAAATTGTTAAGAGTATCTTTTACGCTTGTGCTTGGATTCTCTAAAGGTGCACTTGAACCAAGGTCAAAGTTCAATATTATGTCGTCTGCTCTAACAGTAGTGAAGGATTTATGTGTATGGTTCTTGTCGGCTTTCTTATCTAACATTGCGGGTAGTTCATATGCTTCAAAGTTTCTGGCATGATCTTCGGTATTCCTGCAACTCTTATCTAAATTGTTAAGAGTATCTTTTACGCTTGTGCTTGGATTCTCTAAAGGTGCACTTGAACCAAGGTCAAAGTTCAATATTATGTCGTCTGCTCTAACAGTAGTGAAGGATTTATGTGTATGGTTCTTGTCAGCTTTCTTATCTAACATTGCGGGTAGTTCATATGCTTCAAAGTTTCTGGCATGATCTTCGGTATTCCTGCAACTCTTATCTAAATTGTTAAGAGTATCTTTTACGCTTGTGCTTGGATTCTCTAAAGGTGCACTTGAACCAAGGTCAAAGTTCAATATTATGTCGTCTGCTCTAACAGTAGTGAAGGATTTATGTGTATGGTTCTTGTCGGCTTTACTGTCTAATGTAGCTTGAAGTTCATTTATATCGGAGATGTTGTGTTTATGAGATTTCAAAACTTTGTTCATTGCTTCAAGTTCAACTTTGTCAACTTTACTTTTAATAGCATCTTCAAACGTTATTTTTGACTTAACTCTCAAAGTAAATCTTGGTTCAACTAATACACCGTTAACATTGAAAGTAGAGGCATAAATTTCACCGGTATAACCAAATGCTTCTGGTGCTTTAGCTACATCATACTGTACAGTACAGCTTATGTCATAACCTTTAGCACGAATGTATTTATATCTTCTTTCATTGGGGTCTTCCGTCTTCACTTCTTCAGTTCGTGTTAAATATCCATGGTAGTCCGTTATAATCTGTTCGTCTGAAGTTATATAATGAACGTGGTTCTTGTCCGCTTTACTATTTAATGTAGCTTGAAGTTCATTTATATCGGAGATATTGTGTTTATGTTCTTTATCTGCTTTTTCGGCTAATTTCTCTTCTATCTCATTTATTTCAAGTTCATGCCTACCACCACCTCCCGAAGAAGTATTTTTCTTCAGCTCTTGAAGAACGTCCACTTTGCCATCTTTGGTGTCAATAATGAGACTTTGTGTTAAAATCTTTCCTGTCTTAATGGATGTTTGTAAAACTTCTTCTTCACCGTGTTCGGGGTCATGGTCGTCATCATATCTTGTGAAATCAGAGATGTTGTCATACATTAAGCATATCTGTCTCAAAAGTTCTGCTATTTGAAACTGGAACGAAAGATATACAGAACTTTCATCATCTCCTAAAGTCAAGTCTGCTTTCTTAACTATTTCTTGAATGTATGCAATGAGAACAGAGTACCTTGGAAAATATTCGAACAATATTTCATTAGCTGTTGGTTTTGGTGGTTCTCTGGAGTTTCTGTTGTTTCAGTTCCTTCTGTAGGTTCTGTTGGAGTTTCTGCATCTCTTGACTTCAATGCTCTTGCTCTCAAAGACCTAAATGTTAGAGCACCGGGTTTTACAAAGGACTTTATAAATGCTTTAATAGTTCCTGGTAAGTTATTGTTAGCATTAAGTAAGTTCCTTATGCTTCCATCATGTACGTCCATAGCACTATGTAAAAAATCTATACTTTTCTTGTAGTCAGCAATAGACTGACTGTGATTTTTTAAAGATTTGTCAATACCTTTAAGCCAATCTTCATGCATGTCTGATACTGAGCCAAGAATATCATTTGCTTCCTTTAGTGTATTTTGTGCTTTCGTAAAGTATCCAATCCCGTACGTGCATTGTTTGCTATACGTCTTACAGTATCTATTTGACTCCTTGTTTCTTGCATCCAACCAGATAAAGTTTTAATAGTATCCGAACCATTTGAAATGAAGTTCAAAGCATTTTTAACGTCATCTAAAGCTTCTTCACCAAGTACTGCCCATATCTTTCCGATTTGGTATTGAAGAACTCCATATGAAGCAGCTGTTAAACCAGTATTTATAAGGTCCCATATCCATGATTTAGCAGTTTTTCCATCCTTTCCATCCTTTCCATCCAAACCGTTTTCGCCTTGAGGTCCTTGTATTCCTTGTATTCCTTGTATTCCTTGTATTCCTTGTGGTCCTTGTGGTCCAGTGTCACCCTTCTCTCCTTTCAGTTCATCTTTATGTTCGTTATAATATTCTAATGTCATAAGGTGTACATCGTTACTGCTACCAGCAACGCCAAGAATTTGTTTCTCATTCATGACTAAATTCTTTAGGCATTTAATGTTGTCGTCAAATCGAAAGCTCTTTAACAATTCAATGAGAACATTCAGTACTTTCACTAAAGAGGCATCTACTGTTGAATTTATATATTGCACCGTTCCATCATTTATGATAGGAACTTTACTTATTGTAATGAATGGGTCATAAGTGTTAAAAGTATCGAAATCAATGACTTTTTTAGTTTTTCCATCGTCAATGACTAAATCATTGCCTTCAATGGTTAAAGTTGAGTTTTCGTTTACTAGTTCATGTGCTCTTCTTGCTTCATTTGTTTCATACGCATATGCAGCAATAGTCATATTTTAATGAGAATAAAATGTTGTTCTATTTGCAAAGTACAGACCCAAACGAATACGGGACAGTAAAGCTACAAACAAACTTAGGTCTTCAGAATGAAGCGCTTGCTTTCAGAGTTGTTGACTTCAATACTATCGCAACTTTTGTCATAACAGATGAAACAGATTTCATAGAGATTGAAATAGATGACAAAAGAAGTTTTATAACATTTCCTAACAGAGCAGAGTATAGAATAGATAAAATTGCTGGAGTCATAGATACTCTCATAAATGAAGAAACTATTGACAACATAGATGTCGAACTCTCTTCTGAGGGAACATTGAAGTTCAGTAGCAAGAAAGAGTTCAAGATAACACGAATGAGTCATAGAGTACAACTTCTTTTGGGAGCATACCATATGACATTTCCTTTGAAAAGTGTTGACAAAACGATTGAGATGAAATCTGTTCCATACGTATGTTATGGTAATTGTTTGTACATTGAGTCTAAAATAGCTAATGTCACAGGTATTTCAGGAGTTAATAGTAAAGGTTCAGTAGAATATAAATCCTTCTGTTATGCAGTCAATTCAATGTTCATTCCAAACGTTCCTGTCATAGCAACTCATTTAGGTAAATGGGTTCGCATTAGTCCTCATAATTTGAAAGACATGCAATTCAGACTAGTTGACTTTCAGGGCGAGCCTGTAGAACTGAAGGCACCAGTGCGAATGACTGTTGAAGTTGACTTTTTAGAAAATATTAAATGCAACAGCTTACAAGAGAACTCAGAGCTAAAAATATAAAGTATGAATGTTATGTATTAGGTCATGAACTTTGGTTGTTGCTGTTTGATGAAACAAATGAATTAGTTATGTCAGTCAAGAGAACAGAAAAATATTGTGTTAGTGAAAACTGCACCAAGTCAATAAGATTAGGTTTGCATTATGAAGATGAGTTCGATACTGTTGAAGAAGTTTTGGATAGATACTATAAGTTGCTTTAATTTACTAAAACATATTTCAAACAAAGTTTATAGTCAGTAGATAGTTTTGTATACTCGTTCGAATATTTATACTTAAACTCAACTCCTGAGTACCTGGTTTCAATGATGCGGATGTTACCTATTTTCATGAATGGTGGCGTTTGACCACAGCATTCGATTTCAGGGTCGAGATAGTCAATGACACATTGTTTCCCTGTTATTCGTGAGATAACATTTTCAAGGTCCTCCTTTGTTAGAATTATTTGGTTCTTGCTTATAAGATTTGTCAAAAGCTTCTTATCGTCTTTGAGTAAAATTGTTTGGTATAACTGAAGAAGGTAATGGTCTACGTTATCTGAAGGATTTGTTTGAACATTTGTGTAAGGGTTGTCGTTGGCTTCTCTTGAAAGAATTTGGTCCAGTGGTGGATACTCTAACTTAACATCTGATGTAGCGTTAGCGTTTGAAGCTGTGTTTAAATTCACGGATTTCAGCTCTGGTTCTGGCTCTTTCAAACACTCCGAACTATAGTTCTTTATGACAATATTGTTTGTCGTTCGTGAGTCAACATTTGATGTTGGTTCAATTGGAACATTAACGGCACCAGCTAAGATGGATTTGCTTCTCATTTCATATAGAATAAAAACCTTTTATATGTATGAAATGAACAATATACTCGACAAGGGTTTGAATGTAAAGCTAACGAATGAAAATATTGTTGAATTCACTGAGACAGGTGCTGTGTATAAAGATGTAGAACTACTGAACAAAAGAGCTAAGGGAAGAAGCAGGAACATGAACAAAGGGTGGAAGCCTATAAAAATTTATGTCAATGATGGCTCAGGAGGTTCAAACATAAAGTATGCAGAAAGTTATAGAGTTTATGCTCTCAAAGGTGAAAAGCCTTCATTTAAGAACAGCTATTCTAACGCATATCCTCAAAAGCTAACGGATGGGGAAGTGGATGATATGAATGACAGCAAAAATATTAACAGAAATGGCGACAGAGATGCATGGAATTTGTTTACCATCAGTCAATTGAAGGTTAAACTTTAAAACAATGTTGGTCGTTCCCATGGAATATTTTTGACTTTAATGGTATTAGTCATGATATGAATCTCAAGGTATGAACGAGGAGAGATGAGAGACTTATATGCTTCCCAAATTTCTTCAAAAGGTAATGTTATACCTGACTGTTTCCAAATGAGTTCAATATCATAACGTGAGAAACCTTGAAAGATAACGAAGTCAGTTATGAGACGTTTTATGTTTAAAGCAAAAAACGCCATGTTTGCATAAGTATTGCTACAGTTAAATGGTAATGTCTGACTTTAGTTATGATGTTAGCTAATGGTGAGTCAGGCTTTGACACTAAACCTTTTCCGGCGAAGTCGTCACAAACGAGCAGAGTGTTTGAAGGATACTTTTTGAAGGGGTATTTTGAAAGTTTTGACAGAATGTAGTTTGTAAGTCGTTTCATATCGTAAACTCCTGAGTACTGACGTAAGTGGTGTTTGTCAATAATTCTTTCCATCTCTTCTGAAGTCTTTTGCATTCCTGACTGTATAAACTCTACGATGGCATAATATTTCTCTTACGTCGAATGTAACGTTGAAGAAATTCAATGAGTTCACTGTCTGGAACTTTAACGACAGATGCTTGAACTTTACATAAATGTTTTCGCTGTTGAGTCCATAGAGTCTGAAGTTGCTGATATAATGATTTGGTCATAGTAAGAGTCGTTTCCTAAACGCTCTGTTATGAGTATATGACGAATGAGGTTGAATGTCTTTCCTGACCCCATCTTTCCACAATAGAAATACACACCATTTGAACAGAACTCATAGTCCTTACTGAAAGGAAGAATAAGAGAAGAGTTAAGTTTGTCTGTAGTTTCATTCATGTCTTCATCTACGTCATGTATTAAATGCTTCATTTTATCTCCATTAAAAATGCAAGTCAGAAATATTCAGAACATAGCACCGAGTCTAACTGACAAGAGTATAAAGATATACTATGAACACGTTATGATGAAACCAACCAAAATTCAAGAAAGTCAGTATACTTATGAATATCCAAGACACTGGGTAGAGTATGTAGGAGGTGAGAAAGCTATTGAAATAAGACAAGTTAGAAGTATTCCAGCAGGAAGAACAATATTATTGAAGAACTTTAATGTTTTGAGATATAATGATGAAACAAAGAAGCAAGATAGTTTCCCTGTTGCTGTGTATGTGAACTTAGATACAGGAGATGACATGAAAGTTTTTAATACAAAGCTTCAAACGGTAGTGAGAGAACAACTGACTGCGGAAGGACATCCATTACCTTCAGAAGTTACCATAGCATATAATTTTGAAACAAATGCAATAGATTTTAAAGTCATCTCTGCAAAGAAGTCAGGATTTACATTTAATGAAGCAGATGTATATTCGAATGAAAACTTCAAAGCTATTGCATGGTTAGATAATGACGATTGCTTTAAGAAAATATTTAAATACAGTGACTCAACGATGTCAATAGATGACCTTCGTGGAATGTTACCATCGACGTTTACAGTAGAAGGTTCAGCAGGATTGCTTACAAGATTGTCAATTGGTGGTATTTGGTCTCGTGAGAACATTGTTATAAAATCCAGTATAAGTGAATTTGCTGAAGAATCTATATTATGTCTTTCAAACTACATGTATTCGCCGCCGAAGCATTATAGTATAACAAACTTTGTCAGTAAGTTTAACATAAGACTTGTCGAACCTTCTTCAATGAAAGATGTTGTGCTACCTAAAGACGGAAAGGATGGACTCATTATTGAGATGATTTTAATAGCATATTAAATGAGCTTGTTCTTGAAGGTCGTTCATGATGAAATAACTGTTGTAGAAGATGTTAGCAATTGTTCAGACATTTTGAAGCGTATAGATGATATAAGAAAGAAGTTAATAGACCGCAAAGCGGTGAGGGCGAAGCCGTGAGAATGTTTATGTTTCATTGACTTTCTCCAGTAACGAGAACTTTTATGAGATAATATTGAAGAGAGATGATTTTAATATGGGTAAATGGTAGCTTGGGCAGCTTTAGGCGCAATGGGAACAAAAGCATTAGCATTTGGAGCAAAAGCACTTGGAGCTTATGACGCAGTAAATAAAATGAGTGGAGGAAGGGTTTCAAAGACATTAGATGCAAATAAAGGAAAGATTGGAGGCTGGGTTGCAAAGAAGTTAAGATTAAATAAAATAGGGCTCATAAATAAAGCATCCAATTTGGTTGCGACTGAGTCAGAAAATGCTTTAGGAAAGGACGATGAGTTTGCAAAACACGCAAAAGACTTTAATGACCAGATGAAAGGTGAAACAATGCATTTAAATAGAGTCGATGGAACTCTTCTCCACCAGGTTTTCCGTATGGTCCCTATGGAATGTATGGAAACCCTTACGAAAGACCATTTGACCCATTGACTGGTGGAAGTAACTGGTATCATTACGGACGAAGAAGAAAGACAGTCAAGTTGGAGACAGACGTGAAGAAAGCAACTAAAAAGAAACCAAGGAAGAGAGTGAGGAATAAAATATTTCATTAGTTTTATTTTTACTGAAAATTTTTATTTTTATGTAAATGACAGAACAAAAGCAACTCATTCGAATTCCACAGTATAACAAACATACATTTAAACATTTATTCTTCCTTCCTGAGCATAACATGTTCTTTCAAATACATCCGAGACCAGTTGACTTTTCATTGACTGTTTATAAAGATAGAAATAGTTATATCATTAAACCATACGATGACGAAGGTAAGTTATGTAAATTGTACGTTAAGAAGTTAGAGAAAGTTTATGGCTTCAAGTATGACTACAATAGGGTTAACACTGATGATGAAGATATTGAGGAAAATTTATGAGAACATTAGTGAAGTCGTTAGTGAGAACGTTTATTTTTTACATTAGTGAGTTCGTTAGTGAGGTGAAGTGGTTGGTGACTTTGTAAATATTTAAGATTAAATTAGTGTTGTCGTTTGTATTGTAAAATATACGTTAACGGTTTTGTAAATATTTAAAGTTATGTTGGGTAAGGTTATGTTGAATAAGGTGGAACGCAGTGCCGCCGTACCCAACACTTGTATACTAACTTTTAAGTTCAAAAGAGACAATCCTATAATATCTCATATGTTTGATTTAATGAACCCAGTAGGTTCTATTTATACATCTATGGAAGCAAGAGGTCCTCAAGTAATGTTTGGTGTTGGTGCATGGACTCAAATAGTCGACAGGTTTTTGTATTGTGCAAACTCTTCAAAGGAAACAGGTGGAAGTAAAACGATTTCAGGTGAAAATTTACCTGCGCACAGTCACTACATAGATTTAAGTACATCTCAAGCAGGTTGGCATAAGCATAGATATTGGGATTGGTCAGCAATGACAAAAGGTAAAGGATATGATGTTAAAGACGACGTTCAGTTTGCTATAAATTGTTTCTGGGGTAACACTCAGGGAGATGGAAACCATACACATCGCGTTTCGGGATATACGCAAACAACGGGACAAAGTAAAGACTACATGCCACCTTACATGACAGTTTACGCATGGTATAGAATTGCTTAGTCGTCATGTTCCACTTCTTTAGCATATTCGTCAGGAGTTGTCTTATATTTGTTAGGAACTGTCTTTGAAAGTATACCGCCTTGAACTTTGACAAGTTTGAAACGAGGTCTGGCAATAGTAGTTTTATCTTCTGCTTGCAGTGTGTACATTTTGCCATGTTTGCCTAAAACTTCATAATATTCTCTTGTATACTTTCTTCTATTTTTACGAACACGAATGTGAGTACCTGTCGAGTTCCCATTGTTGTCATAGTCAATAGTATTTTCATATGGGTCGCGTTTGGGTATTTCTATTTTTACTTTGTCACCTTTCTGAAGTTTGAAGCCCGGCATTCTTTCTTGTTTGTCTCTTTTGACTAAATTATTAAATATATAGTCTTTCTCTAAGTCAGGGTTGTTTTTCATTTCTTCGGGGGAGTGGTTTCCCAAACCTTTTTGTTTACGGCTATTGTAAATATTTAAAACTTGTCTCATCTTTGCCATGGAGAAGTGTCTATATTTGTCGTCATATGACATTTCATTTGCTTCACCACCTTGTGGTTGGTTTAAGTCTCTTAACATTTTTATACAACCGTCAATGACACCAAGAGCAGAATGGTTTTGGTCGACAATGAAATATTGGTTTACATTTTTTGAACGCAGATAGTTTTTAATATCGTCTGATTTGAAAGAACTTTCACAGTCAGATGTCAGTTTTGTTGGATGGTATTTGTCAACAAATATTGTCAAAGCAGTTTTCACATCTAAAATATTTTTGGACTGTAATGGTATGGCTTCACAGTATCTTGTGTTTTGACCGACAAATATTAGCCAGTATGGTGGTCCATCTGTTCTAACTCTCGGAATGTTTTCCAAGATATCCATAAACCAAGCATTTGGTGTTGAACTAAAGATTTTTACCATGAGTGCTTTCTTTGTCGCTTTAGAAACATAGGGGTCCTTGTTTGGATTCGTCATTTTTTACCCTATAAGAAATGGGTTTATTTGGCGCGTTAGCAGGAGTTGCATCCAGATTTTTGCCCGCAGTGGGAACAATAGCCAGAGGTGCATTTGGAATTGGAAGGAAGATTTTGAGTACATTAGGTATACTGAAAGAGAAAGCACAACCTATTATACAAACTGTACAGAAAGGTTGGGAGTAGCACGAGATGCAACAAATCTTATTCCAAATCCTGAAACAAGAGAAAAGTTCAAGGATGGATGGACAATGTAGGAAGACAAGCAGGAAACTATTATAACAAAGCAAATGACTACTATAACCAAGCAGGACACTATATGGACCAAGGTGAAAGATTCTTTAACAGAGGATATAACCATGCACAACAGTGGGTAAACAATAACCAACCTCAACCGCCTCAAACGTGGGGAATGTAAAGTTTTTTACTGAGATGAAATGAACAATACAGCATTGAGACAAATGGGTTCAAGATGGATTTGTCGGCTTCCAGCAGTTACACAACGTGTTTGTCAAGTTCTTCCTATACCTCAGGAAGTTTTAGACCGACTTAAAAAACAACAACAACCAGTTGAAAACAAACCAAACTAAAAATTTTTACTGAGATGAAATGACCGAAGAAGTTGAAACGGTAGATTTGACACCACAAACAAAAAGTTCAGAACCATTGTCAAAACCTGTCAAAGAACTTACAGATGAAGAGAAAAATTCAATAATAGAAAGTGCCAGGTCTGGAAATACAAACCCTAACTACAAAGTCACTTTTCATAAAAATGGAACGGCAAGTATCTCAAAAAAGAAACAGACTCTCACAAATAAAATATTGAAGTCTGAAGGAGCTTTCGAGACAACAGATGGAAAAGTTTACTTCACTGACCAACAGTTCATTATAGAACATCTCATTGACTTAGAGTCGAAATATTCTAAACTTTACAACAAACACAAAAAGTTGAAAGGAAAACAAAAACAAATGGCATATGATATATTTATGAAGATGTTGACGACACAACTGTTCCTGCAAGTGAAGTAAAGTCAGAGGAACCGAAAAGTGACGAAAAACCGATAGAAGAAGAAAAACCAAAAACTGAAGATAAACAAAACCAAAGTTTAGTTTCCAAACTAAACCAAGTCAACCTTCATTAGCTGGTATGGGTTGGCGTCAAAGACTTATGGCAGCAGGCGGTTATGTAAAGTAAAGAGAAAAAAAATATTTTTTTATTTTTATAAAAATGCCCCCATATAGAATGGATAGAAAATCTGCTAGAATAAAAGCAGAGTTGCAAAGTTATGGTTGGAGAGTTTCGAAGAATTTTAAATATAGGAAGGGAAGACCCATAAAAGTCTATGACAAATTGTCTGGTCTTCGCTACGAAATGGATTTGGAAACAGCACGTGCAAATTATCCAAACAGACTAGAGAGGTTAGAAGAAGAACGTCTTATGGACATGCCTTTCGATGTTAGTGAACCTCAAGTTGAAGGACACGACGGCTTTGCCAGATTCTATTGGAAACATGACGAACAATTGTATCCTTTGAGAAGGAAAAAAGGAAAAGGTGAAGACACACATGCTCCCATGGAAAGAACAAGATATGCATATGAGAAGTACCGTGAAGTTAGAAGTCAAATTACATCTGGTCGAACCTTTACAGTAAACTTTGACGAAGGAAAGAACAAAGAAGGCTTCATGGGAGTACTTGCTGCCATACAAGACGGAAATAAGAAAGGACACAATCTCAGATTGACCATAACAGATTTGGATGGTCACATTTACTATGCACATGGCAATGAACAAACAGCCGCAAAACTTCTTGACGCTTTCAAGACTACAAAGAGAGAACAAATGGTTGACTCCGACTCAGACATTTTGAATGCAATTGAAGAATTGCAAGTGTCAAGTTCGAATGTACCAACCTAACCCTCAAGCAGTCAGACAACATGCTGGATACTTCCCGTTCAGAAATAAGTCTGACATTGACTTGACAAGGTATGGAATTTACAATTCAATTGAAACAATTGTCAATGAACCTTGTATTCTTACATGTCTCAGGAACTCTGGTCTTGTTACAGATGAGAAGATGAAGTATCTTGAGTCATGTGTGAAGACAAGGTACATTCTCAGAGGTCAATTGGCAAAAATTGCACCGTTGGCAAATGTCAATATCCGAGTCAACATACCTACAGCTAAAGGTTCTTCACATGACGACTATGTTGTTGACTTCAAATTGCCATGGTTGAAGATTGTAATTGTCCACAACCACTTCATGTTGAACGAAAGTCTTACAAACCCATTGTTCGGAAAAGGCAAGTGCAACATTGTCAGAGCTGTAAACATTCTTTTCGAGAAAGGTTTGTTGGAACCAATTCCAGATGACAAGCTGACAGAAACTTTTTACCAAAAGACGAAACAAACTTTTCACTGTTAGCAAGACCAAAAGTTGTTCCAGACAAAGTTCTAGTACAAAGAAGTACACAATTCCACAAGGAGTTGGATTGTTCGGATACCAACCTGAACCAGAAGAACTTCCAATGAGGTTGCAAGAACTTCAAGATGCTATAAACAACTTCCATTGAGACATCCAATTGACGTCAAATTGTATTGGAGAGCATCTAAGTTAGGTCAGAAGGTTTTATATGAAACAGGTTGCTTCGACGATGTTTATGAGATAACAGGAGAAGTTTCTCAGAAGATAAGAGACTCACTTGAATTTCCACAAAC
Organism: Trichomonas vaginalis G3; assembly: GCF_026262505.1. NCBI lineage: Eukaryota > Parabasalia > Trichomonadida > Trichomonadidae > Trichomonas > Trichomonas vaginalis. The sequence goes on from NC_067206.1 coordinate 252,072, forward strand.
TGGACCAATTGGTTGCGACAAGTTCGACTCAGATGAAAAGATATACTATGTCGACCTTAACGCTGCGTACATGAGGTTTGTCCAATATATTCGACTGGAATTCCAAACGAAGATGGTGAGTTCCCGGGAAGGGAACTATACAGTTGGAAAAGTCATACAACAACTGTATGATATTAGGAAAGCTTCAAACCCCAAACTTGCAATGACACTCAAATTGCTTATGAATTCGACATGGGGATATTCCATTAAGAAACCTCAAGAGATGAAGAGTAAACATTATGAGAAGGTCGACAACTTTGTTGAAAGGTTTTCTCCTTTTGTTTTGAAGTACGAGTTCACTCAAGGTCAAAGTGGCTTAGTAACCACATTAAACCTATTGTCGAACATTGGTCTTAACCTCAGTTCGCAAAGGCAGTCCTTGACAACTACAATGAGTTCTTCTCCGAAGTCAAATCGAAAGTCAAGGTTTACTATGAGAACATTGACGCACTCATGACGAACGAAGAAGGGTACAACAAACTCATTGAAATGGGAATGGTCGGTGAAAAGATGGGTCAATTCAAATTGGACAAAATTTTCACCGAAGTTCATGTCCTCTCCAAGCGTAAGTACTGGGGCGTTAAAGAAGATGGTGAAATAGTTAAACATTGCATGAAATAAAAAATTTTTATTCGAATTTGAATTAAAATGTGGGAATTCTGGGAACGTGAAAGGCTTATTTACTTGAGGAACAGGTAAAGGTGGTGGAGGTGGAGGTGGTGGCAACCAGTCCATTTTATATTCCTTCCTAGCTAATTTCCGTTTAATTTCATGGTCGCCCTCGGAGTCTTTGAATCGGACAGGTCGAGTTACACCATTCTTTGGTCTCAAACTCATATATAACCTGTTTGTCTGTATTTTCGTCGGACTATGGCACGAGACACGAACATTGACCAAACGGACAAAAAGTGTCTTTCGGATGGTCAAGCAGCCAATCGCATTCGAGCACCTCGAAGAAGCCTTACGTTCCAAAGAGATCTGGTGCAAGGAGAGGTCATGAGACTCTACGAGCAGTACATCCTCAATGCTTGGGAGACAAAATCGTCCTTGGATTGGCAATTCTACCAACTCCTCTGGGACGACCTCCTATACAACTGGGATGACGAAAGAGTCCCAATTCAGAGGTCGGGAGCTAATTGTCCAAATTACCCTTAATTTAACCTACTTAATGAACTAAACACCTAAATTTACTCGGGTTTCCCCCTAAAATAAAATTTTTTTACTCTTAGAACCACTCGAGGTTCTCCTTACGGTTGTTGAGCTTGTCACCGTCAATGTGTCTGACCCTCGTCTTCTTGTCTGGATTTGGAACCCATTGCATACCGACAACTTCCCATGGAAATTGAACCGTAATTTCGAAGGGTAAGGTTCAAGTGTCCCAAGTTGTTGAGGACTGGGTAAGAACCTTGCCGGTCTCCTTGTTGGCGATTTTGTATGGGTAGGGTTGGGAAATTTCATAAGCGTCATCGGCAACAAGGGTTGCCCAAACTTCCTCTTCGTGTTTCTCTTCTTCCTCTTCTTCTCTTCTTCCTCTTCTTCCTCGAAAATTCCTTCTTGAATTTGGTACTCACGAATTACGGTGTTGGAGGTTCTGTCCTTTCCGAGTGCCGCCCAGATGGTGTCAATCTCTTCGAAGAAACGGTAGATGAGTTGGGCAAGGTTTTGTTCTCTATTTGTATTGGCGCAAGGTTTCCGCGAAATCGTTCAGGACTTTCTTATTGGAAGCTTGGTTCGTGAGGACTTCGACTTTGAGATTGGTTATCTCTTCCATAAGACTACTTTGGAGAGTCTTAATGGTGTTTGACAGATGAGCGTTCAATTGGGCAATTTGAATTTGAACTGGGCGCTTGTCTGACAACCTTGAAAGGACATCTGCCATTGAGTTTGGCTTCGGTGCTTGTTCGGACATCGAAAAAATGAAGTGGTTTGAGAATGACGGTTTTACTTCAAAAAGCTTGTTATGACGGTTAAGTCATACAACAAGTTTAAAATAATATCTTGTTCTTCTTCTGAACGTTTGTTGTCTCTTCCGATAAAAGTTTGGAACATGAGAACCAAAAAACGTTTTTTGAGATTGTGAAAGAGTTCAGGCAAACGTTCATATTCCGGATATGTTGGAGCAGTTCGAAACATCTGAGCTGACTTTCGGACAAAATTGGGACAATGTCAACAAATTCATCTTTGGTCGGACTGCTTGAAGGTAAGTCCCTTACATGTAAGTAGCTCTGGTAAAGTCTTCTCATTTCTGCTAACTTTTGGAGTATAGCTTCGTAGTTTAGAAGTTTTAATTTTAATTGTCTTATTCCACTCTTGACATCTAAACGGTAACTATCCATGAGGTCAAGAGTAGCTTTGGTAGCTTTAAGTGGAGCTATCTGTTCCTTGACTCCTGCAATTTTGGTTGCAATTGTGATTTGAGCTCCTTCAAGTTCGCCGTCTATGTCGTTCTCAACGTCTTCAACCATAGCTTGAAACTCTTCATCGGTCCATTGAGATTGGTGTGGGACGAATTTAACTTGCTTCATTCAAAAATGTTTTTACTCAAAGCGTGCCATGTATATGGCTATAAGAAACTTACCAGAAGGCTTCTTCTTCACATGCGTAAAAACATAAAAAAAGTGAAGTTAAAATGAGATGTTTACTGAACTGGCTGAAGAACTGGCTGAATGTCGCCTTCACAGGTTATGTAGAACGGCTGACCCGAGAAGTGAAGGAGAGACTGAATTGCCAATTTCAATATGTGGGGGGGGTTCTCCTTGTTTGTATTTTTATCCAAGGACGTTTGTTTAGGAACTTAACAAGAGCTTCTCTTTTGGCGTCCTTTATGCCATCGTAGGCGTCCCGTCTGGTATTTGAATTGGAATTCCAGTCGAAGTCTCGAGCTGAAGTGTAGACCTTCCAGAAATACTGGTGAACTTGACCTTGGCTTCATTACCTTGCGCAAGTACTGCTTAACAACTTCATTTATTCTATAAGGTAAACTGCCTCGTCAAATCCTTCTGGCATTCCGAGTCCTTCCATCCGACAGAAAATATTTCCCGACAACTGGAAAAATTTTTCCGGACAAAGGGAAAAATTTTCCTTCCGACAGGAAAAAATTTTCCAGTTGTCCGTCCGTAAACCATTCAAATTTTCGAAAATTGAGAACTTTTGGTCGAACTTCAGGAAAAGTTCTTCCTTCCGACAGGAAAAATTTTCCTTCCGACAGGAAAAGTTCTTCCTTCTGGCATTCCGAGTCCTTCCATCCGACAGGAAAAAATTTTCCTTCCGACAGGACACAAACGGATGACTGACGTTCCTCTTCCTGAATGCCTTCCAAAGCCAGAAGTACCGAAAGCTACAGAACCTAAAGCACCAGCCCCTGCACCTCAGTTCCAGCAAGTACCTCCACCAAATTACTACCAATTTCCACCTCAATGTTACTACCCACCACAAGGCTTCCCGAACTACCCTCCTCCCAACCTAGCCTTACTTCCCCAACCCTTGGATGTTCCAGCAAGCTCCACCCAGCAATTCCAATCTCAGCAAGCTCCACCCCAGCAGCTCCACCCCAGCAAGCTCCATCCCCACAAGCTCCATCCCAGCAAGCTCCATCCCAGCAAGCTCCACCCAGCAAGCTCCACCCCAGCAATTCCAATTCCAATCTCAATCGAAGAGAGACCAAGACTTCGAAGAAGGTCTGAACCGCTTACGCAAAGAGTATGCTACAGCTCCAATGGAAGATGACAGGCTTTCAGTCTCTTCCCTCAAATCGACCGATTCGACTCGTACCACAGATTCGGTTCGCGACCGTGAAGACTACCTCAAGCAGTCTGAGAGACTCTTCATCCTACAATCATTTACAGTTGGAGCTCTCAAGAACATGCGCAATTACGAAGGTCAAACACCAGCTGGAGACCGCAAAACAGACGTACTCGCAAGAGCCGTCCAGCTCGTCAAGACAAAGACTGAGATAGTCGACTTCATTCTTGCAGCTTGCCCATACAAGTAAAAAAATAAACAATTACGAGTTAAACTTTTTATTCTTTCTTTTCTGAGTTGTTTAGAGCTGGTTTCTCTTGTAGGAGCCTTTCGTACTCTTCCATGGTCATGTAATTGCGAATTTGGTACGCAATTCCAGGTTCGTTGTTTTTGAACCTTACGTATGTAACGCTTCCATCCTCCTCGGGGAAGTAAGCTGCTAACATCTGACCAAGTTTTCTCGGTGACTCGGAGCTCATTAAAAATGTCACTTTTTAAACGTTAAGTTTTTAGTCTTATTTTACCCTTTGTTTACCCTTTGTTTGTCAAGGTAGTATTGGAGTGCAATTTCTCCAAATTCTCTGTGTCGGAGTTCTTCAGCATTTTCCAAGGTGTACCTGGAGAACTCAAAGAAGTTGTCAAGAAGATACTGCCATGCTGCTCTTCTGAGTTCGTCGGTATTTTGGAAGTGTTGCACCTTCGAGTCTTCGGACATGAAAAAATGACACTTTTTCATTATATAACTGTTATTTTTTTACGAAGAGAACTTTGACACTTCGTCAAAAAAATCCCTAAAATCATATCTTTATACAAAAAAATGAAGAATAACTTTCACTTTTTCTATTAAACCGTTTTGGCATTTCTCATGAGTGAGTATAGTTCTGCCGAACCATTGGAAGAGAAGAAGTACCCTTGCTGGCAAAAGACAAAAATAGTTGCCTTAGTTGTCATTGCAATTGTACTCGTAATTGAATTCATTGTACTTCTCTTCACGTACATAAAACTCAGCAATGGTATTTGCTTTAAGAAGCTACCATCTTACTAAGACTAAACACTTACATTTTTCAAGCTTGACTTTTTACAATTTGAACTTTGTTCGCGTAGATGTGAATTCTGAAAGAAGTATGAGGGTCTTGTATGACTTTGTACTTCTCCCATAGTTCATGTCTGTCAAACTTACCTCCATGGACTCTTTCATAAGTTCCATGAAATCGTCTTCGGACAATCCGGGGAAAAGTACAATGTCAGTAAGTATTCTCTTTACATCCTTACTTAAACTCTTGGCTGTCTGTACACAAATGACAACTGAGATGTTAAAGTGTCTGAGCTTCTTAAGAATTCGACACATATCTTGTTCTCTATTCTTTAACAAAGATGAGAAGCAAAGTCATCTAAGATAAGAAGACATCTATGAGGGTAAGTCTTCCAATCGTAAGATTGCAATTTCTTCGAAATGTATTCTATCTCTTTCTGTTTGTTTCTGAAGTGTTTCTTCTCTAATATTCTCTGCATTTCCTCATTTGGGTCTTTAAACTTCGAATTTTATACTCATTTATAGCATTGTACTTCAAAACCCTTCTTTGGTACTTCTTTATCCAATCTAACAACTCAGAGTCTTTATACATACTAACTTAGACTTCTTTATAATATCTTTGAACGAATTGACGGTTTGGTCAAATTGACCAGAAGTACTACAAATAACAACTAACTCATAGAATGGGTTCTTCTCATCTAGTTCTTGTTGTTGTGCAGCCATTTTAAGATAAGTGAAAGTCTTACCCGACCCAGGTGGTGCAATTAGACCTGTTATACCATTCTGAGCAAATAAGAACTTGTCATGTATGGGTTTTATCTGAGCATTTTCCAACTTCCTCTTGTTCTTGTTTAAAACATTCTCAAATTTTTTGTCAATGTCAGCAAACTTTTTTTCTAACATATTTTTAGAAAAATTAAAATTTTTATCTTTTAGAAAATGTCTAGCGATTTCGCTATCTATATTCGAGACAAGCTTTTCGACAGCAAAACATCTGTCGACCATAAAATCTTACATAGTGTAAACAAGAAAGGTGAATTTGTTCTAAAGTTCTGTTTCTGGAATATGACAAGAACCATAAAACATTAAGCAGAGAAGTCTTAAAATTTGTCAATGACAGACTTGTTGACAGAGATGACGCCTCTTGGAGAGATGAAGTCCAACAAACTTCTTAGAATGCAAAGAAGACACATGCACTTTCTTGAAGATGAAATAGAAAACAGAATAGATGAGCTATTAAAGGACAAAGAACTTTTACAAAAATATGGTTCTGAGAATTGACATAACTCCACCAGAAAAGAAGAAGAAAGAAAAGAAAGAAAAGAAAGTAGAAGAAGAGAAGAAAGAACCTGAGCCAGAGAAGAAGAAATTTGACATGTAAAAATAAAATTTTATTTTTAGAACATTTCTGGGTCAATGTCAATGTTCTCTTCCTCTTAGGAGCAAACACTGGCTTAGACTCTAAAATCTTTTTACCCAATTTACCTTGAACTTCAACTATCTTAGACTCATAATATTCATAGTCGTCTGCTTTCTTTGGTTCATAAGGTATAACAAGTTTGTATGCTTTACCTTCTTCGAGTTTGAGAACCTTCTGTCAAAACTTTCTTTGACTGCTAACAAACCTTCTATGTCTAAGTCTTCAAATTTCGCCCACATTTTTAGTCACAATAGCAAACTTAACTGGTTCGATGTTCCAAACTTTGCTGAATGAAGACTTTTCAAAAATGGTAGAAGTAAACATTCAAATATGTGAATGGGTCTAGTTCTTCTTTAAGTCCTGACATGTACTTGTTTACTGAGATGAATTTTGTCATCTTTTCTATCGGATAAAAAAAATATTTTTTTTTAAATTTACTCAGAAAAATTTTTCTTTGTATATACACCATTCTGACATCTAAAAGACTTTTGACATTTGCCAAGAATGTTCGTTTAGACGCTGTCATATAACCATACTCTTGACAATATTGTTTATACGAATCGTACAATGACCTTTCATCTAAACACTCAAAGTCAGTTTCATCTATGAACAGTTCATATACACTCTTGTTTGCTTCTAACAATGTTTGTCTCTCTTCGGTATGTGGAATTTGTCTTGGATTGAACTTTGAAATATCTAATGTCATAAATATGAGAACAAGTGGTTGTAAAAGTCAGATGTCAAAGTTTCTGCTAAGTCGTCAAAATATTCTGTATCTTGCATATGAGAATCTGACGTTCTGACAACTACATATCTTCTGTCAGAACTTTCTAACTTCATCGGAACAGCATTGTTTGAAACCATAATGAAATTTGCAACATTTTCACAAACTCTTTGGTCTTTATATTTTCTTTCAACAACTCCAACTTTGTCTGTTATAAGACTCTTCAAAGCATCTGAGTTCAAAACTTTTGTTGTATCTATACTTTGAAGTTCGTTACATACTATAAGTTTCATATTCTCTATTGAAGAGTTAAATTTACCGCAGATGTTTTCTAAGTTTGTCATATTCGGATTCGAATAACCTTCTAACAGTTTGCACAAATATCTGTAAAGAATGTGTTCTTACCTGTTCCTTGTTTTCCAATTATAATGAGAGCAGTTTCATTTTTAGCACTTGGATGTTGTAAGATGTTTGCAAACCAACATAAGATATACTCATAGACTCTTTCGTTTCCATTGCATATAATTTCTTTGACATGGTCTAACCAAGCTTCTATAATATTTTCTTTCCATTCTACTTGTTCGTATTTATATCCAGTGAAGATAGAATAGAAGTTTGGAGAAGGTGTATAGAACTTTATACCACGAACTGAAAAATCTTCTAACTTTGACAATAAGATATCCCAAGCATCTAACATCTTCATGCCAACTTGTACACTTTTATTTTCTTAAGTTTCTGTTTACATTCTTGTTCTGAAACTATTGTTGCTCTTGGTTTGTTAAAGACTACATCCCATTCTTTCATAACATAACATTCTGGGGCAGAGTCGACATAAATGACTAAACGTTTCAAATTCTCGACTGCTTTGTTATAGTCTCTAAATGGACACATATTTCTGAATGCTTGGAAGTCATAAAAATCTGAAACATCTATTCTGTACATTTTTATAAAAATAAAAAAAAATATTTTTTTTATTCTTGACTTTGTTCTTGAGCTATTTGTTGTTCTTGAGCTATTTGTTGTTGAAGTTGTTCTTGTAATACAATACTTTCACCAGTTGCATCTTCCAATTCGAAACTTTCTGCCGTCATTGACAAATACATAGGACATAAAAGTTTTACAGGAACAAAGTTTGCGTCAACTAAGGTTAAGTTTATGTTTGCTAAAGTGTTTGAGTTTACTAAAGCTGAAAACTCTGCATTCGAATGAACAATAGGCAAACCAGCAGAGAAAGTGTTGTTTATACGCATAAGTATCTTTTGGTCATAGTAGTTTCTGTCGACATTCGAATAACACTTTGAACCTAAGTTTGAAACAATATATAAAATAGGTGTACTTAAAGTCAATGGAACAGACATTCCTTGTATGACACCTTTTCCTGTTATAGGAAACTGTTGGTAGTAAAAACCAGATATAAGTTTTGTATTATAGCTCATATTGTTTATAGTAAACTCAGTCGGACATCCAAACATAATGAAACCTGCTCTAGTTGCAGCACATGTTACACTCGTCCTTAAAGTATTAAATAAGTCAACAAAACCTGTTGGTGGTATATCTGAGTAAGTATCTTCAAAGGAGTATTTTTTACCATTCACAACAATAAAATCTTCTGGTGTCAAAAGAGCAAAACAAGCTTTAGTCGTCATTGTGTTTAAGGTTAGTTTACAATATCGTCCTTGAGGACTTTGTAAGTTTGTTGTTATAGAATTATATGACTCAGGGTTTTTAGTCGTAATAGTATAAACCATTGTGTCTTCTGCCATTTACTTAGCAAATAAATTTTAATGAAATGTTGTGGTCGTCAAATATTTTTATAACGTCTGGGAAACTATATTTTAAGTTCAACGTTTCACCTCCTTTCATAACGTATATCTTGTCAATGACATTATATGAAACACCACAGCAACTAACGTCGGGTTCTATTTCTTTGATGTTTATATCGTCTGCCTCTGTCAAAAGTTTCAATAGTTCTTTCAAAACTTCATGAGGTGCAATGACATATGAGTTCACTTTTACAGGGTTGTGTTCGACCAAGTTTAACATTATACCTAAAGCTTGACAAATCTTCTCCTGAGTTTGAAGTTTGTCTTTCAGTTGTTGGTAGTCGTTTCGAATATCTGCAACAGAACTTAAGTCTCTGCTAACTTCAGGGTATGTTGGTTGTTCTTTTACAGGAACAATTGTTATACCATCTTCGTCTTCGTATGGTTTCCCCACTTCAACATCTCTTTCTTTGACATTGACAATAACACTTTGACTGTTTGTTTGAGTTGGTGAATTTAACTTCACATCTGCCACCGCCATTAAACCTTTTGAAACACTTACGCTTCTATTTTTCGGAAATGACATTTTACTTAGAATAAAAAGATGGACGTATTCGGATATCTCTTCGAATTGAAGCAGAACAAAGTTTACACACACAAACAATACAAATACATTGACAGAATAGTTCTTTACACAAACAATGGAAAATGTTATAGAATAGCAGTCTTTGCTGAACCAAAATATTTTCATAAAGCAAAGAAAGTTGGTATAAACTGAAATGGTGAAAGTTCTTGAAGCAGACAAAAATATAACTTCAAAACTTACAGATATTTCTAAAGGAAAGTTTATAATACAATATTATGTCAAAACTGGCGTACTGTCAATATTTGACGGAGAGAAGTCAGTTCAAGAACAACTTACTGACCTGCTGCCAAAATCTGCTCGATGGAAGCTGTCGTTATGCCAATCTGAGGAGCCCCAGCAGGTTTCATCGAACGAATCTTCAAAAGAGCATCTTCCGTGAAAAGTGCTATTGGTTTTGTAAACTTCTTTGCTCTCAATTCATCTGGACCGTCTCTGTCACCAGTATATTGTTATATTTGTAAGAACTGTACCAAAGTTGAAATACCACCCATAAAGTCTTCTGAGTCAGCAAATGGAATGCCAAGCCAAAAGTTTGAAACGGTCTCCATTTGTATATTGAGTTTTTTGACCTCCTGTATGAGTCCAACTTTCACATATGGCAAATAATAGAACTTTGCATTTCAAGGGTTAATGGTTGTTGTGAAGTTGTTGTTAAAGTTCATAGCATCTAATGTCAAGTTGTATGACCTCATATCCTCAACTGTAGAATATTCTTCTCTTGGATAATATTTGCCATCTATGTTTATATGATATTTAATACCGGGGTTGTAGAAAACAAGAATAGTCATTTATAGTTCGTCTGAACAGTACAAACATAGTATCTGCATGTTTCATTGCAGTTGTTAAAGCAATATCTGTTCTTGCACCTGCGGTCTGGATTTGGTTTCCAACTTCACCTGCAAAGTCTTTTGACAGATATTTGGTGTATAGGGAACATAAGTGGAACTGCAATATATTTGGCAGCTAAAGCATTTGAAATATCTGGGTCCAACATATAGACTGCAAGTCTGCTTTCTATTCTCTTGCATTCAAATTTTTCGCATGTAAACTTAACTGGGTCCCAAGCATTCCAGCAGCATTGAAATAATAGTTACTTCAGTGTTGAGGTTTGAGAAACCAAAGTCTAAGTCAACTTTGTCTTTGCAAAAGTTCGGCGAATGGCGTTTATTTGTTCCCTCTACGTCTGTAAGAGTGAATGGGTCTTGTGTTGGTGCAATGACTAAGTTATTTTTGCTTGGAGTAAGTTCGATAGAAATTTTTCCTGCCCAGTTTGGCAAGTATCTTAAACCTGAAGATGAGGAAAGATGACAAAGGAACTCTAAGTTTCAGTTTTACTTTGGTTACTGCTGCTGCAGTTTGTCCAGAAAGGTCAACATAAACTCCTGGAACGTTAGGGTCAAGTCTTCTTATTTTCTCAATAGTGCATACTGGTCTGTTTGTTCTCTAGCTTGTGGTTGTACTGAGTTTCTCAAAGCGAACCATTCATAGTTTGCCCATGTTACTGTTTGAACTAAGTCAGAGTTAGAATATATCTTATATCCCATGAAAACTTCTGGAGCATATTGGTATCCGACATAGAAAATTCCATTGCAACCTTTCTTGTTAGACAACTTGGCAGAAGGTTTTATTTCAATGTCTTGTTCCACGTATAAGAATGAGTTGTCAATAGAAATTATATGAAACCTGTCGCAAGCAATATCTACTGTTGTTGAAGAACCTTCTCCAAACTCACCTACATTTCCATAAGAAACAGCAGTTGTATATTCGTAAGTTCCAGGAACTATTTCTGACCTTCTAATGGCATTGTCGCATTCGTTATACCATTCGGAAACATTTCCATTCATGGCATCCAAAACTGTTGGCGTTATATTCTGAGCGGCGTACATTTCATATGGGTAAAAATATAGAATAGTTGGATTTATTTGTCATAATAGAACCCACGTGGACCAAGCTTTACTTTCTTCCTGGCTGAGTTTTTAACTCTTCTTTTTCCTTCATTGCCACTACTTTCACTAGATGAAGTTACTTCTTCACTACTTTCACTTTGTTCTACTCTTCTCTTCTTCTTTGGTGTCGCTTTGGTAACATGCCCTCTGCTTCAAGTTGTTGCATCTTTGCATCATGTTCATCTAGTATGTTGCAAATTTCATGTCCTTTTTGCCTTTGGGCTCTGGTCGCCCATCTCAGGTCCTATATCCTAGAAAGATTTTGTCATAGTTTGTATTTGAGTCTTCGCGTATTGTTTGCATGACTCTTTCCTGAGTTTCCGGTTCAAGCTCTTCAAATATAGCTTGTCCATATGGAATAACTTGTTTCCAAATATATGTTTTTGTAGCCATTCTGTTTTTCTTTCCATTACCAACAATATCTTTTGTGAATGGGAAAGCTTTTACCCAACGTTTCAGTCTTGCGTCATTTATTTCTGTAGTTGGTTTTATTTTGTCAAGGAACATGTTTTTCAATACTAACATTTCATTTGGTACTGTCCATTTGAGTTTTCTTAAATATTCATCCCTTCTCAGTTCATCGTCTGCAAAGTAAGTTTTTATGACATTTTGTAAACTTTCGTTTGCAAGGTCATGTACAATAGGTTCTCTTCCTTCTCTCTCCCTAACTCTTTCTAAACTCTTCACCAAATATACCATCTCTATGGTTCTGTGTAGTTCTTTGAGATAAATTTTAGAACGTCAGGTGTTATATTTCCATCAGCCATGTTCATTTCATACTGGTTCAAAATATCTGCATCTTTCATATCTTTCAATGGCATTAAAGCCGCGCTGAAAATACCAGCTAAATCTGGTTCACCATTCATTTCCATTGCGTCTACAACATCTTGGAATTGTGGTTGTAAGTTTATGAACCACCTATCCGGGTTAGCTTTATGACCCCATCTCATTGTAGTTCCATAGTCTGCAGAAACAAAAGTAGGTTTGTTTCCATATTGGCTAGGTTCTGAATGAACTTTAAACAATGTTTCATTTCTATATGTTTTGTTGAAATTTAACCTTTTATTTTCACCGAGTTCATCCAAAGATTGAACGTTATATGCTCGTAAGTAAAAAGGGTTGTTGTATTTGTGTACACTTTCTTTCAGTTCTTCCATTCTATGATGAATATTTTCATCTGGTGTTGGAGTCTTTTGTATGTCGGCAAACATTTTTCGATATTCTTCTACTTTGTCAGCCGAATTTTTCTTAAACTCTTGGAAAGATTCCATATTCACCTCATACTCTTGTTGAGGGTCAAGATTTTTCGGCTGTTCCAAATCTTCATCTGGTTCTGTGAAGTTAGTTTCCAAAGGAGGGACTTGTTCGTTTCCTTCAGGCTCTTCTAGCTGTTTTTGCTGAACTATTTCTTCCATGTCTGGTTGTATCTGAACTTCTTCCTGTGGAGTTTCTTGTACCTCATCTGCTGGCATTTCATATATTCCGAGACCGTTTTTAACAAGTTCCCTCTCTAAGTCATCCGCATACATAACCCTTTCTTCTTTCGTTCCGTCTTTATTTTTTACGCGTTTCATGAAGAGAGTTGAATTGTCATTTAGCTCTGACACCAAATATCTCGGAGTAAATTCAGTCATGTCATTTGATGATATGCTATTAAATCATATCCCTTAGCGAGCTTGTATTTTCCAGGTTTGAAATTATATCCCATTTGGTGCTGAACCATAAAGCTAAATAGGTTCGGGTCAGTATTTCCTTCCTTGAACTTTCTAATAGCTTCTTTATATCTGTCACTAAAGTCAAGAGTATCTGGGTAACCATAATTTTCCTTTAGCATTTTTAAGAAATCTTGGTTTCCTTGTTCTGTTTGTGGTTGTTGCTGTGCAGTGTTTTGAACTGTTGGTTGTGGTGCTGGTTGTGGAGGTGGTTGTTGTGCTGGTTGTTGTTGTGGTGCAGTGTTTTGAATTGTTGGTTTTGGTGCAGGGTTTTGAACTGTTGGTTGTTGTGTTGGTTTTGGTGCAGGGTTTTGAACTGTTGGTTGTGGTGCTGGTTTTGGTGCAGGGTTTTGAACTGTTGGTTGTGGTTGTTGTTGTGCAGGGTTTTGAACTGTTGGTTGTTGTGTTGGTTTTGGTGCATGCCTGTGTCTGTGTCCATGTGACGATGTAAATGTTCTAGGTAGTCCTGGTGCAGGTGCTTCTCTTGGAGGGTTTGGTGGTATATAAGTTCCACTAGCTAGTATATAAGTTCCACCAGCTGGTATATAAGTTCCACCAGCTGGTATATAAGTTCCACCAGCTGGCACATATGTTCCATCTGCAGCATAATGTCCTACCTGACTTTTCGTTTTTAAGAAAGCATTTACTAGGTCTGTTTTGGTCTGTTGTAACTCTTTTTCTTGACTTTCCACAACAGTTGCTCTAACGGCGTCATAGGCACTTTGAACTGCCTGTCTCGTTGTTGCATCTGTTATTTTCGTCAGATTTTGTGCTACTTCTCTTAACTCTTTGTCGAAACCTTCAGACTTCAGTTTCTTTCCAGATGAGAAGTCGTTCACTAGTTTCACCTTACTATGAAGAGCTTCGAAGGCGTTCTTAAAGTCAGCATTTGTTAAAGCTTCATTTGAACTGTCTTCATCCGCTTGTATTTTTGTCCTTATTGACCCTATAAGTTGGGCTGCTTTAGCGTTGGCTGGGCATCTAACCAGTCATTATTAGCTTTTATATATTCTGCGCTTTTCATTGCCTTTTGCATGGCTGCGTCGTTATTTTTACTTTCTTGTGCTAAGTTTTCATACTGTACGGTTTGGTTTTGCAACTGTAAAAGTTTTTCTGCCTTTACATTTGCTTCAACTTCTTTTTTATACTCATCGCTATCCATATATGTCTTCAGGGCTTTTTGTTTTATCTCTTCATCTTTCAGTACTTTATATTGAGTAGTATGGTTTTTCAAATTTATAACATCTTGTTCCATTTTTGCTACTTCTGCTGCTTTTTCTGACACTTTTTTCGCATATTCCTCTGTACTTAGTTCTTTCAGTTGTTCTTCTTTCTTCTTTTTCTCTACGTTAAACTCATTGAGTTTCTTTGTGTGTCTGTCATATTCTAGTTTCTTTTCGTTTTCACTTATTTGCTTCTGTATGTCTATGTTTGACTTTTTGACATCTGTTATTTGATTTTTGAGTGAACTCAAATTCATTTGACTTTGAGGGTTATAAGCTGTTCCGTCTGCAGCTCCACCATAGCCTGCCATTTTCGCTAAAAGTGCCGCTCTTAAACCTCCACTCTGTGCACCAAGAACTCGGTTTAAGAGCATAGGGTTGCTTGACATTTTTGCAACATAGTGGGGTCATTCAGCATTTGTTGTTGCAACTGTTGTTGTGGTGTCAGTTTTACTATTGGATGTTTCAATGCTCTCTTCCCTTACGTATATTCTTACGTAGCTTACGTGGCATTTTAAGTGAAGTTAAAAAGCGGTTTTTGACAGATGTTTATATGACACTATTTGTTCAGCACAAAAAACTACTCGGTCAAAGTGTTGTCAGTTTTGTAAAATAACCGTCCTATCTCATTCTATAAGGGGGAAAGTCTTCTCAAAGTATACTTCCTTGGAACGCCCGTAACTTTTCCTGTAGCGAGGATAGACCCTTACTTGTCCGGACAAAGTTATACTATTTTGAGTGCTCTACAAAAAAGTCAACGGCGACGACTCTCAAAAACCGTTGTGTAAAAAGTTTTACCGTTGGACAAAAAAGTATATATAGAAAACAAAACACGTTTATAGTTCATTCAATATTTGAGATGGAACGGTTTGCCAACGGAGACTTTTCAATAAAATAAAAAAAATAGAGGGGGTTACCGTTGACAAAAACCGTTTATTTCAAACTCTTATTTGAGTTTATTTTCATAATGGAAGGAAGAAAAAGTGTCGCAAACAATTCTCAACCGCTAACCAAAGCCAAAGCCCCACAACCTCCAAGAACCGGCACAGCGGTTAGAATAACCACCAAAAGTCTAACAGCGAATTAAGAGAAATTCTTCAACAAATTTGCTCTAAATATCTCAAAGACGCCGAAGAAAACACACAACCAGACGCTACATACAATACTCAGTTCTGTGAAGTTCTGAACAAAGCAATTGCTAGTTCAATTGAACTTACTAAGACAATTCCAAATCCAATTGAGCTTAGCGATGTCTAGTTCAGTATTTTCCAACATTTACTAAGCTTATAATGTTGAGAACTTTATACCAAGTTCGTCAAAATCTTCCTCGTAACATCCAACGGTCATTCGACAAGAGCATTGCCGAATTCCAAGTCTTTAGTTACGGATATGACCAAGATGAATACGAGGACGAGTTCGGAGACAACTGTACAAAATGGTTTGAATGTTATACGACAACACAATTTGAATTCGACTTTCTCGAATTCAACGCAGCAACCATTCATATCATTGCTCTTTACCTTTCCGAACAACAACAAGACCTCGCAGATGGAGATGTTTACTGTCGTCATGAAAACTCCTGAACAATTCGGAAAAAAGAAGTCTCTAATTGCCAAATTCGTTCCAGGACATCAGCTTTTCCAACGCACAGAAGTCTTCTGTATTCCTGGAACTAAGTTCTTTGTCAGGAGCGAACTCAAAGAAAGATATAATGTGTCATTAAATTACACATTATATAATGTTTTCGACCCAGAAGAAGGCTTCTTCCCAGAAGCAATGGAGGAGGAAGAAGAGGATGAGAAAATACAAGACTCTATCCAAGAAGAGTCCTCCGAATTCACACCAGAAGACTAACAATTTTCCGAATAAAAACTTAATTTATACTCAACATCTTAGGGGCTAGAAGGGGCGCAGCCCCTGGAAGCCCCACTCACCTGACCTATTTAAATGAAGAAGTAATTTAAAACGATTTTATTTATGATCAAATTTTATATATTTTTTTGGATCAAATCCATTTTAATAGAATTTATATACTATTCATCTATTAGTAAACACTACCGTATATTATTTTTTAAGCTATCTTATTTTTTGAACTTTTATTCAAATCTTTGGTCGCAAGAAGAATTGCATGATAAATAAAAACATTTAATCAAAGTCAATTTTATTTTTCATATTCAAATGGACTGAGTGTTAACATTTAACATTTTTTGCTAATTGTCGTCAAAAATTAGGCGTAAAGCAAAAATTGATATTTCATATGGTTTTATGATAGATAAGCATTATATTCCCACTCATTATATTCGTAAATTTTGAGGTTTATCCTTCGCTTTTAAGATCATTGAATTTGATTTTTATATAAAATAGTTATATATTAGAAAATAATATGAGTTTATGTGATATTATTTTTCAGAAGATTTCATTCTATATGCCTATGAAAAGTACTCTCAAAACTAACTTTTTCCTAATTATAATTAAATCTAGAATATTGTATTATGCTTAGTATTATTTCATTTTTCTCATTCAATTTAGAATTTACAAATGTCAAAAAATTGAGAGCCGTCACTTTTGATGAATTTCTGTTTATTACACCATTCGATAAATGAGCATCTTTGCGAGCCATTTGTGTTCGAGAGTCTTGTACCATAAAGGTGGCATCTCAGCAGTTGAGCATCCCTTCAATGCATTGATATCTGTTGATGGAACAGAGTATGCGACTTCATCATTGATCATGATCCAATATGCACTTTTTTGCAAAAAGACCACGTAATGAAAATTGCAATAGGCAACAATTGCAATCAATTAATATCTTTGCCTTTCGACTGTTGGGAGTGTCAACTTTTTCGGGAAGTCAAAGATGACTTGATGAATCGAATCATTCTGCCACTCTCTCTGAATGTCGAAAGTCAAGAATTGTGGCCATGATGTGTTCCTTGTAGTTGACAAATGATATTGAATGGCATGATCGAGATCTGGTTCTCCAATTCTGGTGTGAATCGAGTAGCAATTTGTTTGTTCGTTGGCACTATCACGGTAAGTGATTCGGAAGAGTTGACCGATTCCTGGTATTTGCTCTCCGAGATCTGTGATCAATCTTGTCATCGTGTCATCACAATCTTGTGCCTCATATGTTGAGTTACCAAGTAATGTGGCAAGTTCATGGGGAACGAAGACTAATCCTTTGGACTTCAATGAATTCAAATTTGTAAAGATACTTGACATCTCTGTTACGATGGGAGAGGACTGATTGGCAACCTTCAAAACTTCTGTTCTCACTTCGGATATGTAGAACAGAACATGTAAACATACGTTCAAATGACACGTATTTCCCATATTATGAAGACCAACAATACCACCTTTAATTGGGTAAAGGTAGTTCGCCTCTTGTGATGACTGTATGATATCGACAGCTTGATGAGCGACAGCAATGATGTTCCGCTTTGATGGTTTCATGGAGGGTGCAACAACAGCAGCGACGGTATCGCTTGAAGGAAGAACCTTTGTTGGTGTAAAATCTTCGAAAAGGAGTAACTCTTCATTATCATTCAGGGGTGATCCATCAATGTTATAATTTGTCAAACCGACTAAACCTGATATGATCAGAGGAAGTGATGTGCGCTCACCTCGAAAACCATTTTTCATGCAGGACCAGCATGACTTGAAACGTGCAAAGAAACGCTCGACAATCTGCCTGTCTTGGGCAATGGCGTTGTTGCGTTCAACGTCTGCTTCTTCGTGGCTTCTCTTCATCACCACGGCAGTAAGGTGATATTTCTGGATTCCAATATAGCCCCGGTCGGCAAGTACAGGATATTGGTAATCATCAAATCCTCGCTTTACTGTCAAAAAATCCGAGACTTTTGACAAATCGAAAATCTTCTTGTCATGGACTGCAGCCATAAACTCAACGTTTTGATGTATGGCTTTTCCATCTGGTGACACGAGGACTTGGAGCTTAATACCGTTGCAGTGATTTTTTTCATCTCAACTATAAAGCCTCTCTTCCTTTACCGAAGGGATGTTGAAAGGAATTGTAGTGCTGTCTACAGCTGCAACAGCATCAGGGAAGTTTGTAAATTTGTTCTTCATTGAAGTTAACGGTGGACAGTGATTGGGAAGAAAATAGCTCTCAAAGATTGGAAATGCAACATTGGTAGTTCTTGTAACTAATTTGGAATAGCATGACTGGGAAAGATGTAGCAACGGACATAATGCTGAATAGGGCAAGTATGTGCAGTAATATGTGAGCGTGAGGAAGAGAGACTCGATTGTTGAAAATTTGACCTTCCTTCCTCTTCTGGCCCTTCCACAGTTGGATTCAATAATGTCAGCGAGGTATTCCAAATGTTCATATGTGAAGTTGCACAATGATCGGAGCTGGAGCTTTGGAT
Source organism: Trichomonas vaginalis G3 (assembly GCF_026262505.1). Classification (NCBI taxonomy): domain Eukaryota; phylum Parabasalia; order Trichomonadida; family Trichomonadidae; genus Trichomonas; species Trichomonas vaginalis. Next base: position 270,707 of record NC_067206.1, read on the forward strand.
GCATCCTGATGAATATTGAAATCGAGAACCTGGGCATTGGATTGGTCAATGTCATCTCTTTTGCCTCTTCTTCATTTAATGGCTCTTCATCTGTGTCGGAATTCTCAGGTGTAACAGTAACAACAATGTTCGCCCTTCTGGATTCTTTTATCTTGGTGATGATATCTTCATCGCATGGTTCATCCATGTTGATAAATGAAGTGATTAAAAGATATAAAAATCTTATCAAATTTGAAATAGAGTTCAAAATTAATAAATAATGAAACCCAATCAATTTAATCATATCTAGATATCCTAATATATATCATTTTAAACTTGAAATTAAGAAACTGTGAAGAATTAAAAAACGTTTAAAATCTTTCATACAATTTAATCATATCTATATATTCTAGTATATATCATTTTAAACTCGAAATTAAGAAACTGTGAAGAATTAAAAAAAAACGTTTAAAATCTTTTAATAGAAATAGTTTATTTAAAAAATAAAAGTTTAACTGGTGCATAAAGGTCAGGTGAGTGGGGCTTCCAGGTGCGTTGCGCCCTCTAGCCCATAAGAAATTTTTGTTTAGATTAAAATTAAAATTTTTATTCTGAAATGTTTGCTTTAATGTTTTTTACGGATGGAAATGAACTGGATATCGTCTGAGTCTTCGCTTGTTTCCTCCTCCTCTTCTTCGTCCGAATTGTCTTCATCTTCACAATAACCAGATAAGAAGATGGTTATTGTGGTTTGTTCTGGTTTTTTGAGAAGCATTTTGGCTGTGCCAGTAAAAACGAACTCAAGATTTTGATAGAATTGTCTGCTTGAGTGAGTGAATTTGCATACTGTAAGTGGCATTGCAACTCGGTTTGCTTGAACAGATATTATTGAAACTTCTTCTCCAGCTGGTATCCGTTCAGGAATCTCTAAAGCGGCTGTTGTTATAATATGCATATTGTTTTCGTAATGCAATTTTGGATATATTTCGAATGGATGTGCAGCTACACCAGCTGGAGCAACAATGGAAAGATTCCAGGAGAAAGAACCGCGTTTGTTTTCATCTTCTTTCCAATTGTAAGTTAAAGGATAAGGACGAAAGTCGTTGAGTGTTTCATATAGCTGTTCTCTTAAGTTTGGTTCACAGCAAATAATGAACTCGTCAATTGCTTGAAGAGATATCATAGTTGAAACATAAGGCAAATTCGACAAGAAAAAGTCAACCATTACTGTCGGGTTTTGAACTTTGTTTTCTAATGTTTCGACTGGTTTTATTATACTTTTGAAATATCTATCATAGTCATTGTTGTCTGTTAAGGACAAATTGTTTGGATAAGCTGCAATGAGTCTTCTATATCTTGCTTCTGTTGTTGAGAATGAGAAGACACCTTCTGGTTCTGTAGGAGTGTAAGTTTTTAGTTGAACTTTGCGTATGTTTGGTGTCTGATTGGAGTCTGATTGGACTGAAACAACTTGAGCTTCTGTAGTTTGTTGTGTTATTGTTTGTTCTGAAGGTTGCTCTGATGTTTGTTCGACTTCTGCAGTTTCTTTTGGTTGAATTTGAGCTTCAATTTGTGTCTGAATGGACTGAAACAACTTGAGCTTCTGTAGTTTGTTGTGTTATTGTTTGTTCTGAAGGTTGCTCTGATGTTTGTTCGACTTCTGCAGTTTCTTTTGGTTGAATTTGAGCTTCAATTTGTGTCTGAATGGACTGAAACAACTTGAGCTTCTGTAGTTTGTTGTGTTATTGTTTGTTCTGAAGGTTGCTCTGATGTTTGTTCGACTTCTGCAGTTTCTTTTGGTTGAATTTGAGCTTCAATTTGTGTCTGATTGGAGTCTGATTGGACTGAAACCTTTGTAACCTCTTTGGACATACTAGTAAAGTATGAGGATATAAGTGTTTGACCTTTAAAGAGCTTTTGTAAAGAATTGTCAGTCATGCTACTACTGTGGTCTTGCATTAGACAAAAATGAACTGACCAGAAGTTTGTGGAAAATGAATATTGAATAAAAACAGTTTTCGTCAACGGTAACACCCTCTATTTTTTATTTTATTTAATAGTTACCGTTGGAAAAAAACGGTTTATCTCAAATATTGAATGAACTATAAACGTGTTTTGTTTTCTATATATACTTTTTTTGTCCAACGGTAAAACTTTTTACACAACGGTTTTTGAGAGTCGTCGCCGTTGACTTTTTTGTAGAGCACTCAAAATAGTATAACTTTGTCCGGACAAGTAAGGGTCTATCCTCGCTACAGGAAAAGTTACAGGTGTTCCAAGGAAGTAAACTTTGAGAAGCCTTTTTCCCCTTATAGAATGAGATAGGACGGTTATTTTACAAAACTGACAACACTTTGACGAGTAGTTTTTTGTGCTGAACAAATAGTGTCATATAAACATCTGTCAAAAACCGCTTTTTAACTTCACTTAAAATGCCACGTAAGCTACGTAAGAATATACGTAAGAGGAAGAGAGCATTGAAACATCCAATAGTAAAACTGACACCACAACAACAGTTGCAACAACAAATGCTGAATGACCCCACTATGTTGCAACAAATGTCAAGCAACCCTATGCTTTTAAACCGAGTTATTGGTGCACAGAGTGGAGGTTTAAGAGCGGCACTTTTAGCGAAAATGGCAGGCTATGGTGGAGCTGCAGACGGAACAGCTTATAACCCTCAAAGTCAAATGAATTTGAGTTCACTCAAAAATCAAATAACAGATGTCAAAAAGTCAAACATAGACATACAGAAGCAAATAAGTGAAAACGAAAAGAAACTAGAATATGACAGACACACAAAGAAACTCAATGAGTTAAACGTAGAGAAAAAGAAGAAAGAAGAACAACTGAAAGAACTAAGTACAGAGGAATATGCGAAAAAAGTGTCAGAAAAAGCAGCAGAAGTAGCAAAAATGGAACAAGATGTTATAAATTTGAAAAACCATACTACTCAATATAAAGTACTGAAAGATGAAGAGATAAAACAAAAAGCCCTGAAGACATATATGGATAGCGATGAGTATAAAAAGAAGTTGAAGCAAATGTAAAGGCAGAAAAACTTTTACAGTTGCAAAACCAAACCGTACAGTATGAAAACTTAGCACAAGAAAGTAAAAATAACGACGCAGCCATGCAAAAGGCAATGAAAAGCGCAGATATTATAAGCTAATAATGACTGGTTAGATGCCCAAGCCAACGCTAAAGCAGCCCAACTTATAGGGTCAATAAGGACAAAAATACAAGCGGATGAAGACAGTTCAAATGAAGCTTTAATGAATGCTGACTTTAAGAATGCCTTCGAAGCTCTTCATAGTAAGGTGAAACTAGTGAACGACTTCTCATCTGGAAAGAAACTGAAGTCTGAAGGTTTCGACAAGGAGTTAAGAGAAGTAGCACAAAATATGACGAAAATAACAGATGCAGCAACGAGACAGGCAGTTCAAAGTGCCTATGACGCCGTTAGAGCAGCTGTTGTGGAAAGTCAAGAAAAAGAGTTACAACAGACCAAAACAGACCTAGTAAATGCTTTCTTAAAAACGAAAAGTCAGGTAGGACATTATGCTGCAGATGGAACATATGTGCCAGCTGGTGGAACTTATATACCACCAAACCCTCCAAGAGAAGCACCTGCACCAGGACTACCTAAAACATTTACATCGTCACATGGACACAGACACAGGCATGCACCAAAACCAACACAACAACCAACAGTTCAAAACCCTGCACAACAACAACAACCAAAACCAACAGTTCAAAATCCAGCACAGCAACCAACAGTTCAAAACCCTGCACAGCAACCAACAGTTCAAAACCCTGCACAACAACCAACAGTTCAAAACCCTGCACAGCAACCAACAGTTCAAAACCCTGCACAACAACAACCACAAACAGAGCAAGGACATAAAAGAAGTAGAGAAAAAGGAAACCAAGAATTCTTAAAAATGCTTAAGGAAGATTATGGTTACCCAGATACTCTTGACTTTAGTGACAGATATAAAGAAGCTATTAGAAAGTTCAAGGAAGGAAATACTGACCCGAACCTATTTAGCTTTATGGTTCAGCATCAAATCGGATATAATCTCAAACCTGGAAAATACAAGCTCGCTAAGGGATATGATTTAATAGCATATCATCCAAATGACATGAATGAATTTACTCCGAGATATTTGATGTCAGAGCTAAATGATAATTCAACTCTCTTCATGAAACGCATAAAAAATAGAGACGGAACGAAAGAAGAAAGGTTTATGAGTCCGGATGACTTAGATAGGGAACTTGTTAAAAACGGTCTCGGAATATATGAAATGCCAGCAGATGAGGTACAAAAACTCAACAGGAAGAAGTTCAGATACAACCAGACATGGAAGAAATAGTTCAGCAACAACAGCTAGAAGAGCCTGAAGGAAACGAACAAGTCCCTCCTTTGGAAACTAACTTCACAGAACTAGATGAAGATTTGGAACAGCCGAAAAATCTTGACCCTCAACAAGAGTATGAGGTGAATATGGAATCTTTCCAAGAGTCTAAGAAAATTCGGCTGACATAGTAGAAGAATATCGAAAAATGTTCACCGACATACAAAAGACTCCAACATCAGATGAAAATATTCAGCATAGAATGGAAGTACTGAAAGAAAATGTACACAAATACAATAATCCTTTTTACTTACGACCATATAACGTTCAATCTTTGGCTGAACTCGGTGAAAATAAAAGGTTAAATTTCAACAAAACATATAGAAATGAAACATTGTTTAAAGTTCATTCAGAACCTAACCAATATGGAAACAAACCTACTTTTGTTTCTGCAGACTATGGAACTACAATGAGATGGAGTCATAAAGCTAATCCGGATAGGTGGTTCATAAACTTACAACCTCAATTCCAAGAAGTTGTAGACGCAATGGAATTGAATGGTGAACCAATATAACTGGTATTTTCAGCGCGGCTTTAATGCCATTGAAAGATATGAAAGATGCAGATATTTTGGACCAGTATGAAATGAACATGGCTGAGGGAAATATAACACCTGACGTTCTAGAACATTTATCTCAAAGAACTACACAGAACCATAGAGATGGTATATTTGGTGAAGAGTTTAGAACGAAAGTTAGGGAGAGAGAAGGAAGAGAACCTATTGTACATGACCTTGCAAACGAAAGTTTGCAAAATGTCATAAAAACTTACTTTGCAGACAATGAACTGAGAAGGGATGAATATTTAAGAAAACTCAAATGGACAGTACCAAATGAAATGTTAGTATTGAAAAACATGTTCCATGACAAAATAAAACCAACTACAGAAATAAACGACGCAAGCCTGAAACGTTGGGTAAAAGCTTTCCCGTTCACAAAAGATATTATTGGTTACATGGAAAGAAAACCAGAATGGCTACAAAAACATATATTTGGAAACGAGCTTATTCCATATGGACAAGCTATATTTGAAGAGCTTGAACCGGAAACTCAGGAAAGAGTCATGCAAACAATAAGCGAAGACTCAAATACAAACTATGACAAAATCTTTCTAGGATATAGGTTACCTGAGATGGGCGACCAAGCCCAAAGGCAAAAAGGACATGGGAAATTTACAACATACTAGGTGAACATGAGGCAAAGATGCAACAACTTGAAGCAGAGGGCAAGTTACCAAAAGCGACACCAAAGAAGAAGAGAAGAGTAGAACAAAGTGAAAGTAGTGAAGAAGTAACTTCATCTAGTGAAAGTAGTGGCAATGAAGGAAAAAGAAGAGTTAAAATTAAAAACTCAGTCAGGAAGAAAGTAAAGCTTGGTACGAGTGGGTTCTATTATGACACATAAATCCAACTATTCTATATTTTTACCCATATGAAATGTACGCCGCTCAGAATATAACGCCAACAGTTTTGGATGCCATGAACGGAAATGTTTCCGAATGGTATAACGAATGCGACAATGCCATTAGAAGGTCAGAAATAGTTCCTGGAACTTACGAATATACAACTGCTGTTTCTTATGGAAACGTAGGTGAGTTTGGAGAAGGTTCTTCAACAACAGTAGATATTGCTTGCGACAGGTTTCATATTATTTCTATTGACAACTCATTCTTATACGTGGAACAAGACATTGAAATAAAACCTTCTGCCAAGTTGTCTGACAAGAAAGGTTGCAATGGAATTTTCTATGTCGGATACCAATATGCTCCAGAAGTTTTCATGGGATATAAGATATATTCTAACTCTGACTTAGTTCAAACAGTAACATGGGCAAACTATGAATGGTTCGCTTTGAGAAACTCAGTACAACCACAAGCTAGAGAACAAACAGACCAGTATGCAATATTGAGAAAATAAGAAGACTTGACCCTAACGTTCCAGGAGTTTATGTTAACCTTTCTGGACAAACTGCAGCAGCAGTAAAGTAAAACTGAAACTTAGAGTTCCTTTGTCATCTTTCCTCATCTTCAGGTTTTTAAGATACTTGCCAAACTGGGCAGGAAAAATTTCTATCGAACTTACTCCAAGCAAAAATAACTTAGTCATTGCACCAACACAAGACCCATTCACTATTACATTACAGCTGGTGGAGCTGCCAGCAACCATTGGAAAATGTGCAAAGAGAAAGTTGACTTAGACTTTGGTTTCTCAAACTTCAACATGAAGTAAACTATTATTCTCAGGAAAGCTGCAAACTGCTTGGGACCCAGTTAAGTTCACATGCGAAATTTGAATGCAAGAGAATAGAAAGCAGACTTGCAGTCTATATGTTGGACCCAGATATTTCAAATGCTTTAGCTGCCAAATATATTGCAGTTCCACTTATGTTCCCTATACACCAAATATCTGTCAAAGACTTTGCAGGTGAAGTTGGAAACCAAAATCCAGGAGCCGCAGGTGCAAGAACAGATATTGCTTTAACAACTGCAATGAAACATGCAGATACTATGTTTGTACTGTTCAGACGAACTATAAATGACTATTCTTGTTTCTACAACCCTGGTATTAAATATCATATAAACATAGATGGCAAATATTATCCAAGAGAAGAATATTCTACAGTTGAGGATATGAGGTCATACAACTTGACATTAGATGCTATGAACTTTAACAACAACTTCACAACAACCATTAACCCTGAAATGCAAAGTTCTATTATGCCATATGTGAAAGTATGGACTCATACAGGAGGTCAAAAAACTCAATATACAAATGGAGACCGTTCAAACTTTTGGCTTGGCATTCCATTTGCTGACTCAGAAGACTTTTGGGTGGTATTTCAACTGTTGGTACAGTACAAATACAATATACTGGTGACAGAGACGGTCCAGATGAATTGAGAGCAAAGAAGTTTACAAAACCAATAGCACTTTTCACGGAAGATGCTCTTTTGAAGATTCGTTCGATGAAACCTGCTGGGGCTCCTCAGATTGGCATAACGACAGCTTCCATCGAGCAGATTTTGGCAGCAGGTCAGTAAGTTGTTCTTGAACTGACTTCTCTCCGTCAAATATTGACAGTACGCCAGTTTTGACATAATATTGTATTATAAACTTTCCTTTAGTAATATCGTAGTTTTGAAGTTATATTTTTGTCTGCTTCAAGAACTTTCACCATTTCAGTTATACCAACTTTCTTTGCTTTATGAAAATATTTTGGTTCAGCAAATATGCTATTCTATAACATTTTCCATTGTTTGTGTAAAGAACTATTCTGTCAATGTATTTGTATTGTTTGTGAGTATAAACTTTGTTCTGCTTCAATTCAATAAGATATCCGAATACGTCCATCTTTTTATTCTAAGTAAAATGTCATTTCCGAAAAATAGAAGCGTAAGTGTTTCAAAAGGTTTAATGGCGGTGGCAGATGTGAAGTTAAATTCACCAACTCAAACAAACAGTCAAAGTGTTGTTGTCAATGTCAAAGACAGAGATGTTGAAGTGGGGAAACCATACGAAGACGAAGATGGTATAACAATTGTTCCTGTAAAAGAACCAACATATCCTGAAGTTAGCAGAGACTTAAGTTCTGTTGCAGATATTCGAAACGACTACCAACAACTGAAAGACAAACTTCAAACTCAGGAGAAGATTTGTCAAGCTTTAAGTATAATGTTAAACTTGGTCGAACACAACCCTGTAAAAGTGAACTCATATGTCATTGCACCTCATGAAGTTTTGAAAGAACTATTGAAACTTTTGACAGAGGCAGACGATATAAACATCAAAGAAATAGAACCCGACATTGTTGCTGTGGTGTTTCATATAATGTCATTGACAAGATATACGTTATGAAAGGAGGTGAAACGTTGAACTTAAAATATAGTTTCCCAGACGTTATAAAAATATTTGACGACCACAACATTTCATTAAAATTTATTTGCTAAGTAAATGGCAGAAGACATAATGGTTTATACTATTACGACTAAAAACCCTGAGTCATATAATTCTATAACAACAAACTTACAAAGTCCTCAAGGACGATATTGTAAACTAACCTTAAACACAATGACGACTAAAGCCTGTTTTGCTCTTTTGACACCAGAAGACTTTATTGTTGTGAATGGTAAAAAATACTCCTTTGAAGATACTTACTCAGATATACCACCAACAGGTTTTGTTGACTTATTTAATACTTTAAGTACGGTGTAACATGTGCTGCAACTAGAGCAGGTTTCATTATGTTTGGATGTCCGACTGAGTTTACTATAAACGATATGAGCTATAATACAAAACTTATTTCTGGTTTTTACTACCAACAGTTTCCTATAACAGGAAAAGGTGTCATACAAGGAATGTCTATTCCATTGACATTAAGCACACCAATCTTATATATTGTTTCAAACTTAGGTTCAAAGTGTTATTCGAATGTCGACAGAAACTATTATGACCAAAAGATACTTATGCGTATAAACAATACTTTCTCTGCTGGTTTGCCTATTGTTCATTCGAATGCAGAATTTTCAACCTTAGTGAACTCAAACACTTTGGCAATAACGTTGACATTAGTTGACGCAAACTTTGTTCCTGTAAAACTTTTATGTCCTATGTATTTGTCAATGACGGCAGAAAGTTTCGAATTGGAAGATGCAACTGGTGAAAGTATTGTATTACAAGAACAACTTCAACAACAAATAGCTCAAGAACAACAAATGCAACAAATGGAACAACAAAGTCAAGAATAAAAAATAATTATTTTTTTATTTTTATAAAAATGTACAGAATAGATGTTTCAGATTTTTATGACTTCCAAGCATTCAGAAATATGTGTCCATTTAGAGACTATAACAAAGCAGTCGAGAATTTGAAACGTTTAGTCATTTATGTTGACTCTGCCCCAGAATGTTATGTCATGAAAGAATGGGATGTTGTCTTTAACAAACCAAGAGCAACAATAGTTCAGAACAAGAATGTAGACAGAAACTTAAGAAAATAAAAGTTGTACAAGTTGGAATGAAGATGTTAGATGCTTGGGATATCTTATTGTCAAAGTTAGAAGATTTTTCAGTTCGAGGTATAAAGTTCTATACACCTTCTCCAAACTTCTATTCTATCTTCACTGGATATAAATATGAACAAGTAGAATGGAAAGAAAATATTATAGAAGCTTGGTTAGACCATGTCAAAGAAATTATATGCAATGGAAACGAAAGAGTCTATGAGTATATCTTATGTTGGTTTGCAAACATCTTACAACATCCAAGTGCTAAAAATGAAACTGCTCTCATTATAATTGGAAAACAAGGAACTGGTAAGAACACTTCTTTACAGATATTTTGCAAACTGTTAGAGGTTATTCGAACCGAATATGACAAACTTAGAAAACATCTGTGGTAAGTTTAACTCCTCAATAGAGAATATGAAACTTATAGTTTGCAATGAACTTCAAAGTATAGATACAACAAAAGTTTTGAACTCAGATGCTTTGAAGAGTCTTATAACAGACAAAGTTGGAGTTGTTGAAAGAAAGTATAAAGACCAAAGAGTTTGTGAAAATGTTGCAAACTTCATTATGGTTTCAAACAATGCTGTTCCGATGAAGTTAGAAAGTTCTGACAGAAGATATGTAGTTGTCAGAACGTCAGATTCTCATATGCAAGATACAGAATATTTTGACGACTTAGCAGAAACTTTGACATCTGACTTTTACAACCACTTGTTCTCATATTTCATGACATTAGATATTTCTAAGTTCAATCCAAGACAAATTCCACATACCGAAGAGAGACAAACATTGTTAGAAGCAAACAAGAGTGTATATGAACTGTTCATAGATGAAACTGACTTTGAGTGTTTAGATGAAAGTCTTTATATGATGAATATAAACAATATTGTCAAGAATATGGTTATATGGCAGCTTCTAAACGTACATTCTTGGCAAATGTCAAAAGTCTTTTAGATGTTCAGAATGGTGTATATACAAAGAAAAATTTTTCTGAGTAAATTTTAAAAAAAATATTTTTTTATCCGATAGAAAAGATGGAAAATTCATCTCAGTAAAAGTACATGTCAGGACTTAAAGAAGAACTAGACCCATTCACATATTTGAATGTTTACTTCTACCATTTTGAAAAGTCTTCATTCAGCAAAGTTTGGAACATCGAACCAGTTAAGTTTGCTATTGTGACTAAAAATGGTGCGAAATTTGAAGACTTAGACATAGAAGGTTTGTTAACAGTCAAAGAAAGTTTTGACAGAAGGTTCTCAAACCTTAAAGAAGGCAAAGCATACAAACTTGTTATACCTTATGAACCAAAGAAGACAGACGACTATGAATATTATGAGTCTAAAGTTGTAGAAGTTCAAGGTAAATTGGGTAAAAAGATTTTAGAGTCTAAGCCAGTGTTTACTCCTAAAGAGGAAGAGAACATTGACATTGACCCAGAAATGTTCTAAAAATAAAATTTTATTTTTACATGTCAAATTTCTTTTTCTCTGGAACTGGTTCAGGTTCTTTCTCTTTCTCTTTTTTCTCTTTTCTTTTTCTTTCTTCTTCTTTCTGGTGAGAGTCAAATTTCTCAGAACCATATTTATGTAAAAGTTCTTTGTCCTTTAATAGCTCATCTATTCTGTTTTCTATTTCATCTTCAAGAACAGCGCATGTGTCTTCTTTGCATTCTAAGAACTTTTGTTGGACTTCATCTTTCCAATCGGCGTCATCTCTGTCAACAAGTCTGTCATTGACAAATTTTAAGACTGCTCTTTGTAATGTTTTATGGTTCTTGTCATATTCCCAGAAACAGAACTTTAGAACAAATTCACCTTTCTTGTTTACACTATGTAAGATTTTATGGTCGACAGATGTTTTGCTGTCAAAAAGTTTGTCTCGAATATAGATAGCGAAATCGCTAGACATTTTCTAAAAGATAAAAATTTTAATTTTTCTAAAAATATGTTAGAAAAAAAGTTTGCTGACATTGACAAGAAATTTGAGAATGTTTTAAACAAGAACAAGAGGAAGTTAGAAAATGCTCAGATAAAGCCTATACATGAAAGTTCTTATTTGCTCAGAATGGTATAACAGGTCTAATTGCACCACCTGGGTCGGGTAAGACTTTCACTTATCTTAAAATGGCTGCACAACAACAAGAACTAGATGAGAAGAACCCATTCTATGAGTTAGTTGTTATTTGTTCGACTTCTGGTCAATTTGACCAAACCGTCAATTCGTTCAAAGATATTATAAAGAAGTCTAAGTTAGTATGTATAAAGGATACTGAGTTGTTAGATTGGATAAAGAAGTACCAAAGAAGAGTTTTGAAGTATAATGCTATAAATGAGTATATAAATTCTAAGTTTAAAGACCCTAATGAGGAAATGCAGAGAATATTAGAGAAGAAACACTTCAGAAACAAACAGAAAGAGATAGAATACATTTCGAAGAAATTGCAATCTTACGATTGGAAGACTTACCCTCATAGATGTCTTCTTATCTTAGATGATTTGCCTCTCATCCTTTGTTAAAGAACAGAGAACAAGATATGTGTCGAATTCTTAAGAAGCTCAGACACTTTAACATCTCAGTTGTCATTTGTGTACAGACAGCAAAGAGTTTAAGTAAGGATGTTAAAAGAATACTTACTGACATAATACTTTTCCCCGGATTGTCCGAAGACGATTTCATGGAACTTATGAAAGAGTCCATGGCAGGTAAGTTTGACAGACATGAACTATGGGAGAAGTACAAAGTCATACAAGACCCTCATACTTCTTTCAGAATTCATATCTACGCAAACAAAGTTCAAATTGTAAAAAGTCAAGCTTGAAAAATCTAAGTGTTTAGTCTTAGTAAGATGGTAGCTTCTTAAAGCAAATACCATTGCTGAGTTTTATGTACGTGAAGAGAAGTACAATGAATTCAATTACGAGTACAATTGCAATGACAACTAAGGCAACTATTTTTGTCTTTTGCCAGCAAGGGTACTTCTTCTCTTCCAATGGTTCGGCAGAACTATACTCACTCATGAGAAATGCCAAAACGGTTTAATAGAAAAAGTGTCATTTTTTCATGTCCGAAGACTCGAAGGTGCAACACTTCCAAAATACCGACGAACTCAGAAGAGCAGCATGGCAGTATCTTCTTGACAACTTCTTTGAGTTCTCCAGGTACACCTTGGAAAATGCTGAAGAACTCCGACACAGAGAATTTGGAGAAATTGCACTCCAATACTACCTTGACAAACAAAGGGTAAATTAAGACTAAAAACTTAACGTTTAAAAAGTGACATTTTTATGAGCTCCGAGTCACCGAGAAAACTTGGTCAGATGTTAGCAGCTTACTTCCCTGAGGAGGATGGAAGCGTTACATACATCAGGTTCAAAAACAACGAACCTGGAATTGCGTACCAAATTCGCAATTACATGACCATGGAAGAGTACGAAAGGCTCCTACAAGAGAAACCAGCTCTAAACAACTCAGAAAAGAAAGAGTAAAAAGTTTAATTCGTAATTGTTTATTTTTTTACTTGTAGGGCAAGCTGCAAGAATGAAGTCGACTATCTCGTCTTTGTTTGACAGTTGGACTGCTCTTGTAAGCACGTCTGTTTTGCGGTCTCCAGCTGGTGTCTGACCTTCGTAATTGCGCATGTTCTTGAGAGCTCCAACTGTAAATGGTTGTAGGATGAAGAGTCTCTCAGACTGCTTGAGGTAGTCTTCACGGTCACGAGCCGAATCTGTGGTACGAGTCGAATCGGTCGATTTGAGGGAAGAGACTGAAAGCCTGTCGTCTTCCATTGGAGCTGTAGCATACTCTTTGCGTAAGCGGTTCAGACCTTCTTCGAAGTCTTGGTCTCTCTTCGATTGAGATTGGAATTGGAATTGCTGGGGTGGAGCTTGCTGGAACAACCAAGGGTTGGGGAAGTAAGGCATAGGCTGAGGAGGGTAGTTCGGGAAGCCTTGTGGTGGGTAGTAACCTTGAGGTGGAAATTGGTAGTAATTCGGAGGTACTTGCTGGAACTGAGGTTGCTGAGGAGACTGTTGTGGTTCTGCAGCTTTCGGTTCTTCTGGCTTTGGAAGGCATTCAGGAAGAGGAACGTCAGTCATCCGTTTGTGTCCTGTCGGAAGGAAAAATTTTTCCTGTCGGAAGGAAAAACTTTTCTGTCGGAAGGAAAACTTTTTCTGTCGGAAGGAAAAACTTTTTCTGAAGTTCGAAAAAAGTTCTCAATTTTCGAAAATTTGAATGGTTTACGGACGGACAACTGGAAGAGTTCTTCCTGTCGGAAGGAAAATATTTTCCTGTCGGATGAAAGAACTTGGAATGCAAGAAAGACTTGACGAGGCAATTTACCTAATTGAAATTAACGACTGCGTAAAAGACTACTTGCGCAAGGTAATGAAGCCCAAGGTCAAGTTCATCTCTATTTCTGGAAGGTCTACACTTCAGCTCGAGACTTCGACTGGAATTCCAATTCAAATACCAGACGGGACAGCCTACGATGGCATAAAGGACGCCAAAAGAGAAGCTCTTGTTAAGTTCCTAAACAAACGTCCTTGGATAAAAATACCAAACAAGGAGAACCCCCTACCCCATATGAAATTGGCAATTCAGTCTCTCCTTCACTTCTCTGGTCAGCCGTTCTACATAACCTGTGAAGGCGACATTCAGCCAGTTCAGTAAACATCTCATTTTAACTCACTTTTTTTATGTTTTTACTCACACTCGTACTCACCAGGTATGAGTACAACTATTTCAACTGTGAACCTTGTAGTGACCGGTCTTCCTGCAAATGCAAGTTCGGTCAATACACAGTTTATGGTGGCAAGAATTGAAATTTCAGACCCAACTCCAACAAGAACTCTCAAGTTACCAGAGACTCGTGTGAAGAAGAAGCCTTCTGGTAAGTTTCTTATAGCCATCTATATGGCACGTTTAGAGTCAAAACATTTTTTTTTTCATTTTTTGAATGAAGCAAGTTAAATTCGTCCCACACCAAACTCAATGGACCGATGAAGAGTTTCAAGCTATGGTTGAAGGTGTTGAGAACGACATAGACGGCGAACTTGAAGGAGCTCAAACCACAATTGCAACCAAAATTGCACAAGTCAAGGAACAGATAGCTCCACTTAAAGCTACCAAAGCTACTCTTGACCTCATGGATACTTACCGTTTAGAAGTAAAGAGTGGAATAAGACAATTAAAATTGAAACTTCTTAAACTACGAAGCTATACTCCAAAAGTTAGCAGAAATGAGAAGACTTTACCAGAGCTACTTACATGTAAGGGACTTACCTTCAAGCAGTCCGACCAAAGATGAATTTTCTGACATTGTCCCAATTTTGTCCGAAAGTCAGCTCAGATGTTTTGAACTGCTCCCAACATATCCAGAATATGAACGTTTGCCTGAACTCTTCCGCAATCTCAAAAAACGTTTTTTGGTTCTCATGTTCGAAACTTTTATCGGAAGAGACAACAAACGTTCAGAAGAAGAACAAGATATTATTTTAAACTTGTTGTATGACATAACTGTCATAACGAGCTTTTTGAAGTAAAACCGCCATTCTCAAACCACTTCATTTTTTCGATGTCCGAACAAGCACCGAAGCCGAACACAATGGCAGATGTCCTTTCAAGGTTGCCAGACAAGCGCCCAGTTCAAATTCAAATTGCCCAATTGAAAGCTCATCTGACAAACACCATTAAGACTCTCCAAAGTAGTCTTATGATAGAGATGAAACTTAAAGCGATGTCCTCATGAACCAAGCTTCCAATGAGAAATGCCTGAACGATTTCTGCGGAAACCTTGCGCAATTACGAGAGAGAGAACCGAGACCTTGCCAGACTCATCTACCGTTTCTTCGAAGAGATAGACGCCATCTGGAAGGTACTCGGAAAGGACAGAACATGCAACACCGTACTTCGTGAGTACCAAATTGAAGAAGGAATTGTCGAGGAAGAAGAGGAAGAAGAGGAAGAAGAAGAAACACGAAGAAGTTCCTGAAGCCGCTACATGGGCAACCCTTGTTGCCGATGACGGTTACGAAATTTCCCAACCCTACCCATACCAAATCCGCAACAAGGAGACAGGCAAGGTTCTTACCCCAGTCCTCAACAACTTGGGACACTTGAACCTTAACCTTCGGAATCGCGGTTCAATCTCCATGGGCAAGCTTGTCGCAATTCAATGGGTTCCAAATCCAGACAAGAAGACGAAGGTCAGACACATTGACGGTGACAAGCTCAACAACCGTAAGGAGAACCTCGAGTGGTTCTAAGAGTAAAAAAAATTATTTTAGGGGGAAACCCCAAGTAAATTTAAGTTTTTATTTTTGGTATTCGTACCAATCTTGGAATGTGAAGACCACATCCCAACCTCTGTACGTGAGTCTTGGGTCCACGTCTAAGACCCTTCTGTAGCAATTCCAAGCCCGAGCAAATTCAATTGTCAACCACTCGTCTCCTCTGTAGTCTTCAATCCATTCTTTGAAGAGACGGTCGAGTTCGGGCTTGGAATATCTCTTGCCTGGGTCCGAGACCAACATTTGGTTGAACTGGACGAAGCGCTCAGGGATGTACGCCATTAAAAAAATGTCACTTTTTTAAAATAAATTTTTTATTTCATGCAATGTTTAACTATTTCACCATCTTCTTTAACACCCCAGTACTTACGCTTGGAGAGGACATGAACTTCGGTGAAAATTTTGTCCAATTTGAATTGACCCATTTTCACCGACCATTCCCATTTCAATGAGTTTGTTGTATCCTTCTTCGTTCGTCATGAGTGCGTCAATGTTCTCATAGTAAACCTTGACTTTGGATTGACTTCGGAGAAGAATTTGTTGTACTCGTCAAGGACTGCTTTTGCGAACTGAGGGTAAGACCAATGTTCGACAATAGGTTTTAATGTGGTTACTAAGCCACTTTGACCTTGAGTGAATTCGTACTTCAAAACAAAAGGAGAAAACCTTTCAACAAAGTTGTCGACCTTCTCATAATGTTTACTCTTCATCTCTTGAGGTTTCTTAATGGAATATCCCCATGTCGAATTCATAAGCAATTTGAGTGTCATTGCAAGTTTGGGGTTTGAAGCTTTCCTAATATCATACAGTTGTTGTATGACTTTTCCAACTGTATAGTTCCTTCCCGGGAACTCACCATCTTCGTTTGGAATTCCAGTCGGAATATATTGGACAAACCTCATGTATGCAGCGTTAAGGTCGACATAGTATATCTTTTCATCTGAGTGAACTTGTCGCAACCAATTGGTCCAGTTTGTGGAAATTCAAGTGAGTCTCTTATCTTCTGAGAAACTTCTCCTGTTATCTCATAAACATCGTCGAAGCAACCTGTTTCATATAAAACCTTCTGACCTAACTCAGATGCTCTCCAATACAATTTGACGTCAATTGGATGTCTCAATGGAAGTTTGTTTATAGCATCTTGAAGTTCTTGCAACCTCATTGGAAGTTCTTCTGGTTCAGGTTGGTATCCGAACATACCAACTCCTTGTGGAACTGTGTACTTCTTTTGTACTAGAACTTTGTCTGGAACAACTTTTGGTCTTGCTAACAATGAAAAGTTTGTTTCGTCTTTTGGTACAAAAGTTTCTGTCAGCTTGTCATCTGGAATTGGTTCCAACAAACCTTTCTCGAAAAGAATGTTTACAGCTCTGACAATGTTGCACTTACTTTTACCAAAGAATGGGTTTGTAAGACTTTCGTTCAACATGAAGTGGTTGTGGACAATTACAATCTTCAACCATAGCAATTTGTCAACAACATAGTCGTCATGTGAAGAACCTTTTAGTCGAATGTTGACTCGGATATTGACATTTGCCAACGGTGCAATTTTTGCCAATTGACCTCTGAGAATGTACCTTGTCTTCACACATGACTCAAGATACTTCATCTTCTCATCTGTAACAAGACCAGAGTTCCTGAGACATGTAAGAATGCAAGGTTCGTTGACAATTGTTTCAATTGAATTGTAAATTCCATACCTTGTCAAGTCAATGTCAGACTTATTTATGAACGGGAAGTATCCAGCATGTTGTCTGACTGCTTGAGGGTTAGGTTGGTACCATTCGAACTTGACACTTGCAATTCCTTCAATTGCATTCAAAATGTCTGAGTCGGAGTCAACCATTTGTTCTCTCTTTGTAGTCTTGAAAGCGTCAAGAAGTTTTGCGGCTGTTTGTTCATTGCCATGTGCATAGTAAATGTGACCATCCAAATCTGTTATGGTCAATCTGAGATTGTGTCCTTTCTTATTTCCGTCTTGTATGGCAGCAAGTACTCCCATGAAGCCTTCTTTGTTCTTTCCTTCGTCAAAGTTTACTGTAAAGGTTCGACCAGATGTAATTTGACTTCTAACTTCACGATACTTTCATATGCATATCTTGTTCTTTCCATGGGAGCATGTGTCTTCACCTTTTCCTTTTTTCCTTCTCAAAGGATGCAATTGTTCGTCATGTTTCCAGTAGAATCTGGCAAAGCCGTCGTGTCCTTCAACTTGAGGTTCACTAACATCGAAAGGCATGTCCATAAGACGTTCTTCTTCTAACCTCTCTAGTCTGTTTGGATAATTGGCACGTGCTGTTTCCAAATCCATTTCGTAGCGAAGACCAGACAATTTGTCATAGACTTTTATGGGTCTTCCCTTCCTATATTTAAAATTCTTCGAAACTCTCCAACCATATCTTTGCAACTCTGCTTTTATTCTAGCAGACTTTCTGTCCATTCTATATGGGGGCATTTTTATAAAAATAAAAAAAAATTTTTTTTCTTTACTTTACATAACCGCCTGCTGCCATAAGTCTTTGACGCCAACCCATACCAGCTAATGAAGGTTGACTTGGTTTAGTTTGGAAACTAAACTTTGGTTTTGGTTTATCTTCAGTTTTTGGTTTTTCTTCTTCTATCGGTTTTTCGTCACTTTTCGGTTCCTCTGACTTTACTTCACTTGCAGGAACAGTTGTGTCGTCAACATCTTCATAAATATCATATGCCATTTGTTTTTGTTTTCCTTTCAACTTTTTGTGTTTGTTGTAAAGTTTAGAATATTTCGACTCTAAGTCAATGAGATGTTTTATAATGAACTGTTGGTCAGTGAAGTAAACTTTTCCATCTGTTGTCTCGAAAGCTCCTTCAGACTTCAATATTTTATTTGTGAGAGTCTGTTTCTTTTTTGAGATACTAGCCGTTCCATTTCTATGAAAAGTGACTTTATAGTTAGGGTTTGTATTTCCAGACCTGGCACTTTCTATTATTGAATTTTTCTCTTCATCTGTAAGTTCTTTGACATGTTTTGACAATGGTTCTGAACTTTTTGTTTGTGGTGTCAAATCTACGGTTTCAACTTCTTCGGTCATTTCATCTCAGTAAAAAATTTTAGTTTGGTTTGTTTTCAACTGGTTGTTGTTGTGGAGGTGGGATGGTTCCTTTAATAATATCATTCAGTTTCACATGCTGAGCCTGACTATATGGTATCGGTTTAAATGCTGGAAGCCGACAAATCCATCTTGAACTCATTTGTCTCAATGCTGCATTGTTCATTTCATCTCAATAAAAAACTTTACATTCCCCACGTTTGAGGTGGTTGCGGTTGGTTATTGTTTACCCACTGTTGTGCATGGTTATATCCTCTGTTAAAGAATCTTTCACCTTGGTCCATATAGTGTCCTGCTTGGTTATAGTAGTCATTTGCTTTGTTATAATAGTTTCCTGCTTGTCTTCCTACATTGTCCATCCATCCTTGAACTTTTCCTCTTGTTTCAGGATTTGGAATAAGATTTGTTGCATCTCGTGCTACATCCCAACCTTTCTGTACAGTTTGTATAATAGGTTGTGCTTTCTCTTTCAGTATACCTAATGTACTCAAAATCTTCCTTCCAACTCCAAATGCACCTCTGGCTATTGTTCCCACTGCGGGTAAAAATCTGGATGCAACTCCTGCTAATGCGCCAAATAAACCCATTTCTTATAGGGTAAAAAATGACGAATCCGAACAAGGACCCCTATGTTTCTAAAGCGACAAAGAAAGCACTCATGATAAAAATCTTTAGTTCAACACCAAATGCTTGGTTTATGGATATCTTGGAAAACATTCCGAGAGTTAGAACAGATGGACCTCCATACTGGTTAATATTTGTTGGTCAAAACACAAGATACTGTGAAGCCATACCATTATGGTCCAAAAATATTTTAGATGTGAAAACTGCTTTGACAATATTCGTTGACAAATACCATCCAACAAAACTGACATCTGACTGTGAAAGTTCTTTCAAATCAGATGATATTAAAAACTATCTGCGTTCAAAAATGTAAACCAATATTTCATTGTCGACCAAAACCATTCTGCTCTTGGTGTCATTGACGGTTGTAAAAATGTTAAGAGACTTAAACCAACCACAAGGTGGTGAAGCAAATGAAATGTCATATGACGACAAATATAGACACTTCTCCATGGCAAAGATGAGACAAGTTTTAAATATTTACAATAGCCGTAAACAAAAAGGTTTGGGAAACCACTCCCCCGAAGAAATGAAAAACAACCCTGACTTAGAGAAAGACTATATATTTAATAATTTAGTCAAAAGAGACAAACAAGAAAGAATGCCGGGCTTCAAACTTCAGAAAGGTGACAAAGTAAAAATAGAAATACCTAAACGCGACCCATATGAAAATACTATTGACTATGACAACAATGGGAACCCGACAGGTACTCACGTTCGTGTTCGTAAAAATAGAAGAAAGTATACAAGAGAATATTATGAAGTTTTAGGCAAACATGGCAAAATGTACACACTGCAAGCAGAAGAGAAAACTATTATTGTCAGACCTCTTTTCAAACTTGTCAAAGTTCAAGGTGGTATACTTTCAAAGACAGTTCCTAACAAATATAAGACAACTCCTGACGAATATGCTAAAGAAGTTGAAAATGACGACTAAGCAATTCTATACCATGCGTAAACTGTCATGTAAGGTGGCATGTAGTCTTTACTTTGTCCCGTTGTTTGTGTATATCCTGAAACGAAATGTGTATGGTTTCCTTCTCCCTGAGTGTCATCCCAGTAACAATTTATAGCAAACTTAACGTCGTCTTTAACATCATATCCTTGACCTTTTGTCATTCCTGACCAATCCCAATATCTATGCTTATGCCAACCTGCTTGAGATGTACTTAAATCTATGTAGTGACTGTGTGCAGGTAAATTTTCACCTGAAATCGTTTTACTTCCACCTGTTTCCTTTGAAGAGTTTGCACAATACAAAAACTTGTCGACTATTTGAGTCCAAGTTCCAAAACCCAGAACTGTTTCTGGTCTGGTAGAGTTCATTGACGTATAAATAGAGCCTATAGGATATAATGTTTGAAGTATTTCAGTCTTTAATGTTTGAAGCTCTGTTTTGTCAGCCTTCTTATCTAACATTGCTGGTAGTTCATATGCTTCAAAGTTTCTGGCATGACTTTCAATGTTCCTGCAACTCTTATCTAAATTGTTAAGAGTATCTTTTACGCTTGTACTTGGATTCTCTAAAGGTGCACTTGAACCAAGGTCAAAGTTCAATATTATATCATCTGCTGTAAAAGTTGTAAAACTTGTATGTGTATGTCCAACGTCACTTTTCCTGTTTAAAGTTTCTTGTAAGTTTGTAATATTTGCAATGGTATGTGTATGTCCAACGTCACTTTTCCTGTTTAAGGTTTCTTGTAAGTTTGTAATATCAGATATAGAATGTGTATGCTGTTTTTGTGGATATGTTCCTTCTGTCCATTTGAAAATATATTCTTTTGTTGCATCTACATATCCAGCTATCCATGTCGAGTCTGCTTTTGTATTCCTTAACTCTGTAACACCTTTCTCAAGCTCTTTCAACTGTTGTCCATCTTCCATTAAAGCTCTGTCATGACTTGAAACCGTTTGTGCCAACATATCTACAGTTTCTTTGTCAGCTTTATTTTCAACGTCATCTTTTGTTGCATATGTTGCATCTGCTCTGTCATGTTCTTCTTGAACTTTTTCAATGACATATGTTTTGTCTGCTTTGTTGTCAACATCTGCTTTCAAAAGAAGTTCTTTTATAGGTTTCTCGTTTAAAGTTCCTTTTGTTGGATTTATACAAACAGTATGGTTCTTATTGTCTTGAAACAGAAACTCATCTGTCATTGGGTTTAATGTCAGTTTTAAGTTTCCTTCTTTCAATGACTCAGATATCTTAGAATAGTTTGAAAAGTTTGTTGTGTTCTTATTTAGAGCTTGTATAATGAGTTGTCGGTTGTGTTGTATTTCTCTCATAGACGCTGTTTCATTTGACATTTTTATTCTAGATAAAATATGCTTTCAATAGAAAAAGAAAATTCAAGAGTTGCTACAACTAAACCATTAGATGAACTTTTTACGAATGTCGGTCAAAAGTTTGAGACAGAGACCGTAAAGCATGAAGGCTATCGTTTTGACTACCCGTTAAGATGGTTAAGAGACCCATCTGTCACAAAAGCTATTGGCTTTCGTAGAATGAAGTTCATTTCAGAAGCCATACATGGTTTCCCATTTACAGTCGGTTTTGAAGTTCGATACTATAACAAAGAAAAACGTACGTATGAGAAATTTGAACAGGGAAAACTTTTACAAGTGAATTTGCTTGTAAACTTAGAAACAACTCTTCAAGCTTTTCAAGAAAAAATAAACGACATCTATATCGAATATGCAAACCAGTATAACATTGACGAGGGAGAGTACCATCTCGATATTATATATGACAGGAAAAATGCAACTGTTAAAATCAATAGAATAGAAGACCTTGGAGAAAACGTTTATATTTCTACAAAATATAACAACTTGGCATGGTATAGATTTCTGAGGATGTTAAATCAGCCTGCAGAATATCCAGTACACCCGGACTTTTATGAAGTCGAAAACCCTAATGGAACATATGAAAATGTTTTCGACTCAGATGCTATTATAGTTCATGCTTCATTTTCTGGCGCCCAAAACTCTTTCTTATGCTTGGCAAATGACTTTTACGAAAAACCTACAAAGCTATATGAACCACCAAGTGGAAGTATTTCAGACTTTCAAGTATGGTTTACAACAGATGGAAGAAAGAGAATAGTTCCATTATACCATGCGTTTTACTTAGAACTTAGTTTCATATACAACTACTATCGAACGGTAAAAATATAATTTTTTAATACGGTTGAGGTGTTGGATTTGGTTGCCAACTTGACTGTGGTGCAGGTTCAGGCTGTTGTATAACAGGAGCTTGTTCTTCTGGTTCAGGGTCTTTAGGTATAATACCAACGAACTGACCTACTCTTTTACCAATATTTTTGACTCCGTTCCAAATTCCTCTTCCTACGGTTTTATTCCATTCCATATACCTCTTCCGACTCTTCTGAAGAAGTTTCCAATACTACTGAAGAAACCCATTTTACTATATGTAAAAATCTAATGTCCGCCTAGTCTCTTACGTTTCCTTCTGAGTTCCATAGCATTTTTTAACTGGAGCTCATACATTCTGTTTCTCTTCTGGTAGAAAACATATTCTGGGTCAACTCCTGTGTTCGCGTCATCTGCATAAAGTTGTTTATATCCCACTTCAGGGTTTGTATAAAACTCTTTCCATCTCATATTTGCATACCATGGTGGCAAACCTAACGCAGCGTCATTTGACATGGCAGTTTGCATTTGTACATCT
Organism: Trichomonas vaginalis G3; assembly: GCF_026262505.1. Taxonomy (NCBI): domain Eukaryota; phylum Parabasalia; order Trichomonadida; family Trichomonadidae; genus Trichomonas; species Trichomonas vaginalis. The sequence goes on from NC_067206.1 coordinate 293,797, forward strand.
GTTGGCACTTGACCATAGTTTGCCATTGCAGTTTGTATTCTAACTTCATTTGGAATATTCTCTGGGTTTGGTTGTCCAGGTTGCTGTGCATTCGCTAAGTTCTGTGCGTCCATTTAATATTAGATAAAAATATCTCTTACGAGTACATATACTGGACATTTGCAGGCATTGGTTCATCTTCATATTCTCTATATCTTTCTGCCACGTCAAATAAATAAATGACACAATGGAAAAAACCTAAAACAAGTAGTCCTATTTCAAACCACATTTACTTACTAGTAAAATTTCTTTGTTATGACACTTTCTCAGGTTTATAGGACCTCTCTCATATTCTATCTTGTCATATCTAAACTCATAGTCATGTATGTCCTCTAACCATCTCATAACGGTTTCCAAACCACTTTTATCGGATGTAAAGTAAAAGCATGGATGGTTATGTAAAACGTCTAAAGTTTCTAAAGAGTCTCTCAAAGTCCAGTCTACTTGGTATTGAAAATCGCATGTGTTATAGAACGGCGGGTCCACTATAAAGAAAACATTTTCCTTGTCTTTATATTTTTCATACAACTCTGTCCAACGACATCTCACAAACTCTATACCCTCAATATATTTTTCTATGTCCTCTTTGAAAACATTTGTATAGTTAAGATATAAAACTTTTGACATAAGTGTTTCAATGTCATGAACTCTTATAGCACCACTATATAATAGTCTAGCAGATATACTATCCCAGTCTATATATTCTGCTTTTTTCAAAACCTCTCTCACAATATTTTTGTTATCTAATGGTATACGTTCCATCTTACCTATAGGTATCTTTTCTTTTAACTCTTTCAATATATTGTTTGTGTCTGGTATATGTTTGAGACGGTCCATATAGTTGTCGAAGTCATTGCATATAATCTTTGAGTCTGGGAATATTGTATGGCACAAATGGGATATATAGAAACTTCCACCGAACAAATCTACAAATGTTAGACCATTCGGTAGTTTCTTAAGTTCTCTCAATAGAATATCTTTACATTTACTCTTATTTCCAAAGAACGGTAACGGTGGTTTTGTAAAATTCATTTATATATAATAATAAAAATGTTTTTACCTGAAAAGTGACAGAAAAGTGACAAAACATGAAAACATATATAATTTGTGAAAAGCGACACATTATATAATGTTTTCGACCCAGAAGAAGGCTTCTCAAAGTATACTTCCTTGGAACGCCTGTAACTTTTCCTGTAGCGACGATAGACCCTTACTTGTCCGGACAAAGTTATACTAAACATCTTCAGGGCTAGAAGGGGCGCAGCCCCTGGAAGCCCCACATACCTGACCTAATAAAATTACTAAATTTTGTAAATTCGATTAGCTAATCGAATTCTGAAAAAATCTGAATGAAAATCATCCATACTGTACTTTACAGCGGTCGATATTTCGCTTTTTTTCTTTTTTGAGTAGTCACTTCACTTATGATTTTCTAGGCAGAATAATTTTAATTCTACAATCTGTACCTAAATTGCTGCTTGTGAACCGTATAAATAATAATCAGTTACTTAATTCCTTCGTATTTTTAATCAAATCTCTAGTATTCTTATCATGACTTTATTACCATACTCTTAGACACAAGTAATAAAAGCTATTCAGACAATCTATTTTACATAAGTTCACAAGGACTTTCATTCAATATTCCATCAAATTATTAATATGCATGTTACACTGTGAAGATCTGGTTCTTTCATAATGTTGCAATCATGACACTCTCTTAGACAGATTCAATTACATATTTTCAATTTTGACATATGATGAAGCAAATAATATAGATCCGCAATAGATAAAACAAATAAGAGGATCTTTAATATAAACATAACAGATAATAAACTATATATTTTATTCTGTCCGATATATATTTTCGAAACAGTTGCCAACTCATTACTTGAATCGCATCTGCTTCGATATTTCAAAGAATACAATTTCTATATTATAACAATTCATCATTTTGGCCAAACTTTGAATCAAACAGTTCGTGAAGATATGGACTTATGGGCTTGTTCCTGCTGTCTGCTGTTGTGGTTGATATGTTCGTAAAGTCCATTTTCTTATTTCTCCCATATTGTTTTTCAAATATGGGTATCTTTCCATGAGCAACTTTTGAAGAGCTTCACGTGGAGCTGGTTGCAAGCCACTGTCATGGAGTGTAGAATTTATCGATGATTTGCATTTGAATAATAAAAACTTCAATTGCTGAGTATTTATAGCGATTTCTTGATCAAACCATAAAACACCGCAAGCAAGACACCTTTTATGATCTTCATAATCACCACGAATTGCCCATCTCTTAATGATTTCTAAAGCTTCAGCAAACTTTGATATTTTCTTGTTTCTTTTAATTTTTGAAGACATCTGACAGAGGGTTGCTCTGAGTTGTAAGAATTGTTGCTTATCATAATAGTTCAAGAGCCAAAACTCTTGAGGAACTTGGCCCCCATATAGCATCAGGTTATTCATAGCAAAATCAATAAAAATAAAATATGACCATTTGACTTCTCAAAATTTGAGAGAAACATCACAAAAAAAGTAATTCAAATTGAATATAATTTTGACTGCAAATCTAGCCCGGCTTTCTCTCAAATATTATACACATTAAAGTTTTATGCTGCTATTTTATTTATAGAATTTGGTTTTAACTAAATTTTGACGCGGATACAATCTTTTAAGCACTCCATTCAATCCCAATCATTAATTTATGAATTAGCTGTAACAATATATAACTAGAGTGATAGACAAGTATTAATTTATGATTTAAAAAAGGTCTGGATCATTTGACATCAATTAATTCAAAATTGTCTAATTGGCCAATCAAGAGGAAGTTGATACTAAAATGCTAAAATAGATAAAATGAACTTTTAGGAAAATCAAATTTCGAACAACCGATTTTGTGAAAAAATCAATAGAAAATATCACATAATCTCTATTTTTACATAGATTTTTTTTTAAAATTATTGAATGCATTCAAAATTTTATTCAATGTGTATCAGGTTTAAGAGGAAATGATCTGAACAATATATAACTTTGTTTCCCCAATGAGACACATAAAGCATCAAAAGATTTAATTTGTGGAATTCCTCCAATCGAAACAACATTCTTATCAAAATTCAAATTTTGGCTATCTAAAATTATTGATGCAAATGATCAATCCTATCATTATTCCATAACCGCGTTCTATGAAATCAAAAAAGACATCGTGGCATCCTGAAAAAAATTCATTTTCGCGGGGTTCGAACCTGGTTAAATGTACAAAGTATCATCAAGAAAAATTTAAGAAATAGTCAGCTCGGATCAACTCATGTTTATTTAATCAATTTTTTAGAGTCAATTTTCACATGTTCCTAATTCAAATCCCAGTTGAACCAAGGAAGGCATAAATGGTTCATATATATGACTATCATGCATTTTCAGTAAATTAGATAACTTATTTTTACCTTGTGTTTACGTGATTACTCTTTTTCATATTCGGCTCAAAAAATAGGCCCTGTTTAACAAGGCTAACGCTCATTTATAATTTCATATATCCAATATAAATACACGGTAATAATTTTTAATGCATGATGAATCTTTTTTGATTTAATTGAATAGGATCATGATGACAAAATGCTAATTCGCTAAAAATCAATCTTGAATTCATGAGCCTGAAATACAGGTATCAATATTATAAGACAAATTGGTTTTGATCAAGGAATTTTTTCCAATCTCCTTCTAGAATATTACAAAAACATACGACTTGCGAATTCATCGCTGTTAGAATTTTTTGTAGTATACCTATTAACACTAATTTATAGGGAAAATATTTATCGACAATTGATGGTAACCAATTGAAGGAAAAAATAAAACGGGCAAGAAAAAAGTTTGTAAATGTGATTAAAATTTTCGATTATTTTGAAAACTGTGTATATGCACTATGATCATCCTAAATACAAAAGACTGTGGAATAAAATTTTCAGCTACCCATTGTTCTCAAATTTTTGAGAGCCTTTTAAATTGTATTGGATTTTTTTTTCAAAATCATTTTTCATTAATGGAAACTGAACAAGGTGAAAGTACCCCAATGTTTTTGAACCTTCTTTCTACTGAAAATCAAAAAGCGTACAAAGACTTGCAGAGCATTCTTGCAGCAAAAGATCATCGCTACAATCGTAACAAGCGCATCGTAACCTTTCAAGACATGCTTTCTCAGATCAAAGAATTTTGCGTCAGAGGTGATTCTAATGACTGGAAGCGCTACTTAGTCTGCGGTATTTGTTGGATTAATAATGATATCGCAATTAACACAAGACAGCTTCGTATCTTACTCGGAAAAAGCAAATCTACAATCAATGGAGCTTTTTCAAAGATGGGATATGAGACTCTTCCATTCAAAAACAACGATAATCACTTAGAAGAGATTATTCCTTTCCTGAAAGGTAACTTTTCGGAAGCACGCCAGTGGACAGTTAGACGCAACATTAGCAACGCTGTATCAGACACAGAAAAGATAGAAGAAGTGAAGTCACCAGAACCTATTAAATACGCTAAAACACCAGAGCCTATTGTTGAATACCAAGCCCAGGAACAAGATTTCAACACATTCGATGATTTTAATGCTACAGAATTCTCTTACGACCAGATTATCGAACCAGCATTCGATTTTAAGACAGATTTTAATTTCGATGCTTACGAAACATCTGCTCTTAAGTTTGAAGAAGAATACCCATTCCCACCACAACCAACAACAACAAATGTTTTCGCTTTCAAATACTTTTAAATTTTTTACCATGAATAAAAGAAATAATAAGTTCTGTGTGTATTATTAATTGAATTCTTTTTATTTTTATATCCCATAAGAGTCGGTTCATAAATTTCAATTGGAAAATTTTTGATCAAAAAAAATCATTTATCTCTAAATTTGTGTATTATTCATTTTTAATCGAGCGATTTTCAAAATTAATTTTTTACAAAAATTTTGATCGGAAAAAATGATTTTATTCGGAATGGTTTTGCTCTTTTAAATCAAAAATGTATTATATTCCTTCTAATATGAAGAAAAATCCAAAATGCTGTTTTCTTCCAATGTAGCCAAGATTCTGGCTAATTGCAAAAATGAAGAAAAAGCATTTAGCAAAGAGAAGGATACCCCTTTCTTTCATAATGTAACGAATAAACACTCTTCGGCGAACCAATCCTTTCTTATCAAACCTGAAATAATTTTTCAATCAAAAACACCATCTGCAGACTATTCTACTATTATATCTGAAGCTATGAACAATGTAATTCTTCATAACTCTCTAGAGAATTATAATAAAGCATTTCAATGCATTCAAAAATTATCTCGCAACAGAAATCAATCAAATGATGTTGTGAATTTTGCTAAATCTTTTATTACAGAAGATTTAGAAATCATTTTATCACAGTTTTCAAGTCTTGATAGCATGGAAAAGATTAATTTGAAATTAATTGAATTAAAGAAGGCTATTGAGTATATTACATCACTTCTATACTCTCCGATTCGGTCATATTCCTTTTCAAGAGAACCAAATCAAATAATTACAGATGTTTTGATAGATTTTGTCAAATATAACCCTGATATAATCAAAACAAACATGGAATTTGCGTTAAATTATGCAGTACAATCAATTCTCAACACTCCTGAAAATATAGATGATTTAACTTTGGATTTTATTAAAAATTTGAGTGATATCTTCACTCAATCTCAATTTATCACAGAGTTTTCCTCTTTCTTGTCCAAAGGAGACTATGATTACATGATATATGACCAAGAAATCGACCAAGTTTTGTATCATTTGTATAATACTCGAGCACAAATCAAAAAACTATCATCAAAGTTAGGTGAAACATTAGTTGCTTCAATAATCGATGCAGTTACTACTTCTTTATTTAAGAACCGATTTGAAAATGAAAATGTTGAAATTATTCAACAAATTTTCACATCAGATAACAGAGAATTAATCAACATTCTTCTAGAAATATCAGATGCACGTAATGATACAACTCTAAGTGACTTATTAAGCTCTGGTTACCAAAGTTACACCAAATCAGTTCTAAAAAAGTATCTTTCATACGGAGACCTCGGAGGAATTGACCAAATATTGTTGTTCTTTCAGTCATTGCTAGATTTAAACCTTCCTCAGATTCATCCTGTTATGAAAGCATTTCAACAAGGTCTGAACGAATCTCCATCACTTATATCATTTGAATTCGCCAGATTTTGCAATACAATGATTCTTTTCCATCAAGAAGACTTCAAGAAAAATATTGATCTCATAATTCATTTCTTTGGCGAATTGTATTCAATAGATAACTTTCTAACATATTATATGCAATTTCTAACTCTTAGATTATTAGAATACAAAGAATTTATCCCTGATGCGGAAAAAATCATGTTAAAACATATAAATGATGCATGTGGATATAATACAAACGCATCTAAATTGGAAATTATGATAAAAGATGCAGAAAACAATTCCCAACAAGCAAATTCAAATTCTATCGCAACATTTTACTTAATTAAAGAAGATGCATGGCCATACTTTTCAGAAGTTGAAATAGAGACACCAGATATGATAAATAATGCTTTTGAAGAGTTTAAGAATCAATACATTGAGAAAAATCCGAAACATCAAATTAAATGGCTGAAAATACTTGACAAAGTCCATTTTACCTGTAACAGTATTGAAATTGAGTGTTCAGCATTTCATTACTCAATTCTGCTTCAAATTACTCAACAAAAAGAAATAGAATTGAAAACAGAACGAGATAAAAGTGCAATTGAAGATTTAATTAAAGCAAACCTAATTGTTAAGCATGAGAACACGTATTTGTTTACTCCTCCAACAAAACCAGTAAAAGTTAGTAATTTACCCGAATTAATTCCAGTTGCTGAGAAAGAATCAGAAGCAAACCAAATCAATCAGATAAGACAGACAGCTCTTGAAGCAGGAATCATTAAAATTGCAAAGAAACATCAAATAATCAAAGTTGACGATTTATTTAATGAAACATCATCTTATGTCAAATTCCCATTGACTAGAGAGGATTTTGATATCAGACTTGGAAAGATTCTTAAGATGGAACTTCTTTCAACAACAAAAGACGGAAGAATCCAATTTACTCCATAATTAAGCATGCATATTGTTATATATATTGTTGTTTTGTATATAAAAGATATTATTTTCAAATTCTTAAGTTTATAATACATTGTTAAAAGTTCAATAACAATTTTATTATATTTTTTGTGGACTTTACAGAAATTACATGTAAATATGTATTAAGTTATTTGTTTGAATGACGAAAATGAAATCGAAATTATGTACATCTGATAAATAGAATGTTGCAAATTAAATAGAGAACAGAAGATATGGAGAGGATTTGTAAATACACAAAAATCATTTTTATGGATAAAAATTGCTTGAATTCAAAGAAATATGATAAATCGCAAATAAAAAATCTAAAATCTAAGAAGTTCTACGGAATCAACAGTTATTTGTTCACAAATTGCAACTTCTAAATCTATATATTCTATTAGATTCTTCCTTTTAACGAGTATTTTTCTGAAAAATTTAAGACATTTGTCCAATTCCAGTTCCTGTCACATAATTCGACATTTCATGCTGAATCTAACATAAATCATGAATTGAAATAACAAAATGTCTATTATTTCAGAAGGGCGTTAAAAAGTGACTGACAATGTCATGTAAAGTTTTCTTCATCCATTTTAGTTTAATATTGCTTTTATAAGTCTAATGATCACACCTTGATCGACCGAATTATTTGATGATCTATTCAAATTTGTGTTATCCCTTTTTTTAAAAGGTCAATTGTGCAATGAAAATATTCGTTGAATATTAGGCAGGAAATTATAAACTATCCAAGAATTACATTAAACTAATATCTTTTATATTGAATCAACGACGATTATTTTACAGAAGTTTACATTTGTGGCTGATGGAGTCTGCTGTTGTAACTTTGAGATTCATATTTAAATCAGATTACTACAATGGACCGGTCACTGCTTCAGTGAGGTGGATGAATTATGATAATAATGTCCAGACACCCCAATTAAATTATGAAATTAACTTAAAGCAACTCAGTAACATAGAATTCATCAACGATCTAACAATTACAGTTCCACCGAATTCTCGGATTTATTTTCAATTTGTTGAAAAAACTCCATTCGAGACAAAATTTTATCCAATCTCCTCCTATCCAGTCAAAACATCATTCCAAAACCCGATAGAAATATTAGAAACAGAACCCAGCCGAACTCCAAATCAGTCTAGAACCGTTTTAAGATTCAAAATGAATTATTATACCTATTTTGGCCAAAATTTATATATTATTGGCTCCACAAGATCTCTTGGATTTTGGGATCCAAAAAATGCGCTTCCTTTATCACATTCTGGCTCAATTGGTTCGTCAAATATCGGTCCGAACGGTCTTTTCAGCGATAGACGCTACAACTGGCAGGGCGATCTCGTGGTAGACTGCCTGCCACCGTCGCTCACCTACAAATACATTTGCTACGACGGGACAAGTTTTGTCGAAGAACCAGAGTATCGAACGATAACTCTCGGCGGCGCCGGGGGAATTATAGAGCTTAATGATGTCTGGCGTCTCAAGACAATATCATCTCCATTATATTCAACAACATTTTTCGCAGATACGATTTTCAAACCTTCCGTCATCAACGACGGCAGAATTACAACATCGCAGAACGAAAACATCAAGTGCTTCTTCAGAGCAAACGTTGCAGGCCTCGGACGAGACAGAAAATTACGAATTGTAGGTTCAATTCCCGAATTAGGCGAATGGAACGAAACCCGCGGCCTTGACCTTGCATCTCGTGTCCGGCCGCTCCCAGACAACTGGCCTGTGACCGAATCTCTCGGATGGAGCATAGAAGTCGAAATTCCAGCATCGAGATTTCCTTTTGAATACAAATACATCGCTCCATCAGCTGCGAATACTGGCAGCGCGCTCTGGGAGATAGGAGAAAACCACACAGCGTCAGTCAGTTCCGGTGTAAAATCTGCAACATTTGACAATTGGCACATAAACTTCCCAGACCTCACTTTCCACGGCTCATCCATCTTCTTCTCCTTCAAGTCGATACGCTGCCAGTCCCCCGTCTGCTCGTTCAACGTGTTTGCGCAGATCGGACAGTGGGCGTCGCGTTGCGGCTTCTCCCACATACAAGTCGCGGACATATTCGATACAAGGGCCATGTCCGGACAGATGGAGAAGCTCCCCGTCTCCGGTTTCGCGTTGAATCCGCTGTTATTATCTCTGGCTGAGTACGGATTCGTTCCTGGCTCTGACGATCCGAACGTTCTGTACGTGGAGAAGATAAACTTCTTGGAAAACAGGGTCTTTCCAGCAAAAATTTCGGAGATGGAGGCAAATGTGGACAAATTCATCGAAGATAACCTTTTCTGGCTTGAGGATTACGCGAAATTATGCGAATCAGCACGTAGATGTGGTTCTGCAGCCAAAGCAGCCAATATTCAGAATTCTGATCCGAAATTCAGGAAAATTGTCAGATTTATTCAATACTTATGCTATGAACAGATCAAGAATGCAGTAAAGTTCTGTCGCGAGCTGCATATTGCTGTAGGACTCGATCTTCCTTTTGCTTTGTCAGAATTTTCAGCCGAAGCACGCTACAGACAGTATCTCTTCCTCAGAGATTGCAAGCTCGGCACTCCTCCATCACAGAACTCCCCAGTTGGCTCAGTTCTCCCAGCATTTCCATACAATTTCAAAAATGTCGGCTGCCACGACTGGATAACCAACAGATTGGACTTCTTTGGCCGGCTATTCCCAGCCATCAGACTCGAATCCACCGTAAACTTCTTCCGCCAGTGGATAATTCCGACAGATCGCTGCGTCAGAGCTGTTTTTGGCCGCTACGAACCCTCTGTCTCCATCTCCTGTGCGGAACTAGAGACATGGGGCCTCTGGGATGTCGAGCGCTACTCCAAAGCTTACATCCACTCAGATGTCCTGGAAAACCTGTTTGGAGACGACGCCAGGGCAATAGAAGAGAACTTTCTGTACAGACTTCCAGACGGATCTCTCGCTTTCAAGCAGGAGTTTTCTTCAGAGAGGCTTCTAGTTGACTCCCAAATCAACGGATACGCTCTGGAACTTCGAAATCGCCATCTAAAGAACCTCCTCCGTCTTCAGGGCGAAGTTCTCCTCATCAGGATTGGAGATGGCGACTTCATGCCACGTCCTGCTCTGAACATCGCTCCTGACGAGAAAGGCGGCGCATCCATTTCTTTCTCAGCTCTTCCGCCATACGAACAGAACGCTCTTCTGAGGCTTCTGAATGAGTCAACACAGAACAAACAGAGGCCTCTCTGGGCAAGTTCCGGCAGATCCATTCTGAGCAGGATGATGAGTCAGCAGCACTGTTTAGTTTTCTCCGACGCTGCAGGAGTTCACGGAGAGATCTGCGACGACGTGATACAGAAGCTAAACATTGTTCCGCTGAGAGTTCAGACAGAGGGAAAGTGCGGAAACACGTTTGACGACGTGAGGTCATATCCATTCTTTTCTGTCGCAGCTCCAGCGAGGAACAGCGACCCTCCTCTGAGCCAGATGTGGGACAACGGGAGGATAGAGTGCCGCCGCCTCTGGGAGGAAGAACTCTGGGAGAGCGGCCAGGCGCCTGTCTCTTTCGGTCCGAATGTCGCCAGCACAATAATGAGGCAGCACTGCTGGAGTGCGTCTATGCTCACGATGTTTCCTATTGACTGCTTGCCTGGATCTACTGTACACATTGTGAGGAGCAAACTGAGTGAATACGGAGCACTGGATGTTGCTGCTTTTGTCAATGACCAGAAGGCAGAAAAGGATATCAAAGAGATCCTGGAACAGACAAAAAGAATCAATTGAAAATTTTTTATGTTTTATTTTTATGTTGGAAAAAAAATAGATGTGATTTTTTGTTTTATTTATTTATTCTTTATTTATTTTTTATATTGGAATCTTTTCTTATTTTTTGTTAAATCTTTCTCAAAAAAAATTACTTGACTTTTTCTTTATATAATGTCAGAAAAAAAAGTCCAAACTGCGTAAAAAAGTCTATACCATGGTGCATTTTTGAATGTCAGGAGGGAAAGTTTGAGAGCAGAGTTGCTCCATATCCATCACTATATCATCCCTGAAAGTTTCGCCTTCATCAGTTCATTACATGGTTCAAATTGATAGGTTATACCAAAACTATTTTTCAAGGAAATAACGTATTTTTTGGCCCATAAAGGCACAAAAATTTCTAGATAGGATTAACTAGAAAAGGCAAAACTTTCGGGGGTGATATGGTGGGGGACATAGAGCAACTTTGCTCTCAAACTTTCCCACCTTACATTCAAAAGTGCCCCGTGGTATAGACTTTTTGAAATGGTATGGACTTTTTTTACTGACGTTAAAACTACATGATGTACATTTTAAAATCTTCTTTACTGATAAAGAGTATATCAATGATTTTTCATCATATCTCATTGTTTATAAAGATGTGGTAGCACCCGATTTGAGATTGGCACCAGCAGTAATAATGTTCATTCATTGTTGCCCAATGAAGGGGAGTACTGCCAAGGTTTGTTTTATTTCTTATATCGAAACTTTCGATATATTGAGATATTTAACAATATTTTGATGGCCATTCAAAGCTGCGAAAATACCTTAGAAAATTCTTTATAATCTTTTGATTGCCTATAGCTCCAGTCAAAATAAGAATGGCCATTTTTTGCTGCATAGTATACAAAACTTGCTCCATCATTTCTTCTAGAATTTACATCGTGGCTGATGTTTGCCAAATATAATACAAATTCAAGATGACCCTCCTGTGATGTGAAAAGAATTGCATGATCATTAAAAAAGAAAATTTTACTGTTTGATGTAATTTTATTTTTATTTCAACGGCCATCGGCGGTGATGGACAAATGAAGCGAAGCAACCGGAGCTCATCACTGCTGATGGCCAAATTTTATATATATTCCACTAGGAGTATTTTTCTTTTCGCTTTCATTCATTCGAGTTGATTTTCCTCTTTAACCGGGCATTTTCTTCCTTAAGTTCAGATATCGCTTTTTGATATAGCTCCACAGTGCTTTGATAGCTGTCAGCTGCACTTTTGTACGTTTCTCCTACACTTTTATACTGTTCCATTGCAGCTTTATAATGATCTGATGCAGCTGTTGATTGATTTAGTGCTTCTTTATATTTATCGATTGCTTCTTTATAATCAGTGATTGCTGTTTTGTAATGATTGTTTGATTTCTCCAATAAAGTGAGTTTTGATTTTAAATCTTCTATCTCTTCTTTCAACTGAATAACTTCACTCGAGTCAGTTCCATGTTCTTCACTGTATTTTTTAAAGAAATCTGCTAAATTGCCTGAAGACTTAAGTTTAAAAAACTTTTTATAACTTTGTAAAATTGAAATTGCATCATCATATGTATCAATACTAATTTCGCATTTACGAACACCATAATAAAGTTTATTAGATTCGCATTTTAATGATCCTTGTTGAAGAAGAGGTGCGAAATATTTTGAATTCAATGTAGATTTCTCCATTATCTGTGAAACAAGATCCATATCAAATAATTCATAAAAACTCTCTTGATCGGTGTATGTTTCAATGTTTTTGGCAATGGAATCTATGTCAAGAGTAAGATTATTAGTCATTAGTCGTAAAATATGGATAATTTTTCTACCTAAAAATTATCCGTAAAATATGGATAATTTTTCTACCTAAAAATTATCCATAAAATATCTGACTATTTTTCTTTTTATTATCGTTTTTAAACTGAAAATTGAGCTTTGATCAGATCTGTTTCTCATGATGTGTACATTCTTTGAATAATTAACTTTTATAAATTCTCAAATCGAACCACCGTTGAACCACTTCTATAATGGTTGTAAACTTAGAAGAAGCACTATAAAAACCTGTTTATAAAAAAATGATATCGATGTCAAAAAAATTCAATAAATATTTTTTATTATTATTATTTTCTTCTAGGAATTTTTGTTCCATTTCTTTTTCCGCCTTTTTTATTTTCTCCATCTTGAATTACTTGGTTTGCGAACTGCATCAACTCATCCACAGGATAAAGCTTTCTTCTTGCCTCTCTTTCCCAGTCTCTTTCGCTTTCATCGTCCTCAGGCATCTCAGGAGTTACGTGGTTTCTTTGTGGCGGAAGAGGTTCTGGCGGAGGAGGATTGAACTGTTTGATCTGTTTCTCAGAGTCACTCATTGTTGATGATGATTCCTGGTTAATTTGTTTGACTTGTTCCTCTTCTTCAGATGATGAACTTGATAAAGGAGGAGGAATTTGTTTCTTTTCCTTGACTTCTTCTTCTTCTTCCTCAGATGAAGAACTGGAAGAAGGAGGAGGGATCTGTCTCTTCTGTGGCTGAGGAGGAGGAAGAGGTGGAGGAGAATCAGACGGCATTTTCTTTGCTGCAGAAGATTTCTTTCGTTTTAGAGAAGAAGAGATTTTTTCGTCAGGAATATCTAATAACAATTCTGGTTCATTCGCCATCATCAATTTCGGCTTCTTCGGCTCTTCACTTTCTTCTTTCTGCTGATAATTTGATGAAGAGAAATTCGAATCAACAGATAACAATTTCGATTTGTATTTCAATACAGGAGGTGGCATTTTTTGTACGTTTTGTTGTTGATAGAAATCACTGTCATCGCTATCATCTTCCAACTGTTTTCTTATGAGTCTTGGTGCCTTAGTTTTTCTGTTTTTCATCTCAACAGTCTTTTGTGTCTCGTAATCATCGCTGTCATCACGGACAGAGAATTTAACAAAGCCTGTTTTAAGTGCATAATCAACAGAATCTTCTGAACTCTCCTCTTCTTCTTCAATCTGAATAATTTCTCTTTCTTTGGTCACTTCACTTTTTACTGGTTCAATTTTTTCTTCTTGTTTCTGGTCATTTTTAGCGATTTCCTCTTCTATCTTGAACATTGCTGTTATATCCGGATTCATTGTTGTGAACATTGTCTTGAAATCGTCATTCGTCTCGTTGTAGTACTTAAACATCGAAGGAGTCTGGTATTCAGTCAAATCTGACAGGGGAACTTCCTCCACTCCATCGTCATCCGGCAACAAATCGTTGACGTTCTGGAACGGCATTGGCAGGTTGAAAACATCAGTTGTGAATGAGTGGCGCTTCAAGTTCTGTCCTTTGTACGTCGTGTGCGCTTCTCTCGATATTTCCTTGATTAATCTTCTTATTTCCTCTGTCGCAGGGAAAGGAAGGTCGTTCGGCATGTGAAGTCTCGCTCTGTTGCTCATGATTCTCTGGACCAAACTCAGCTGGATGTCTCCCAATCGTTTAATTGATATCGATCTGTCGACTTCTGTTGATTTGTCAACAATTTTCTTCGCGTCGTTGACAGGGAAGTTCAAACTGGTGATGTGTTGGTTTGTTTCAGCTGCAAGAACAATGGAGTTGATCGATTCAATGGAAGTGAAATTGTTGTTGTCGATTTTCAGCTCTTTTATCGACTCTGATGAGTGGAGAACGTTTGAGATCGATGAGCTGCCGTTGTCTCCGATGTTGTTGCCGGAAATGTCGAGGGATTCGAGTGTCTGTTTCGCTGGAACTCTCTCAAGCATCGGGGAAAGATGCTGGCCGAGATTTGAGTTGGAAATGTCAAGTTTTTTGAGGTTAGGAATTCTGAGGAGTTTCACAAGGATTTGGTCGATTGTCAGAGCGTTTTGGAAGTTGGAAGCGATGGAGAGCTCTTCCAAATTGGTCATTCTGATGAATAATGGACATATGTCGGTCAAATCATCAACTGTCATCGAGTTTTGTGAAAATGAGAGAGATTTCCATCGGGAAAGGTCACTTCTGAGGAATTCTCTGTAGAGAGGAAGGATACTTGCACTCGTTAGCTTGAGATTGTTCATGTACAATGAGAAGTTTTTGAGGTTTTTGTTGTTGGATATCGTTGAAATGACAGAAGCAACGTATTCTGGTTGGAGATTGGTGCCACTGATATCTAAGACTTCTAATGATGTTGATCCATGTATTAATGTTAAGATTTGGTCGATGCAATGTTGATTAAATTTGCATCCGTTGACTTTGAGGGATTTGAGTGAAATGTTGTACTTAATGATGGTGTCTATGATGAACTCGACTGATGGAGAGTTGTTAATGTCAAGAGATTCGAGTGCAAGAGTATCTTTCGAATCTGAAATTGTTTTTATGAAATTATCGAAGGATTTGCATGCATCTGGTGTTGATATCTGTGTATTGCCGAGGAATAAGTACTTGATTCCAAGGAAATTCTTGTTATTTGACATTGTATTAAATAAGTTTTGAGAAACAGGAGAAAGAACGTTGCAGTTCGATATATTAAGGTATAAAACAGGTAATTGTGAGTATGAAAGTATTTCTGGGAAACAATTCATGTCTTGGATTTGATTATTCGAAATGTCCCAGTATTGGACTTGTAATTGTGGGTTCTTTCGAACGGTATCTAATAAACCTTGCAGTCCGGATTTGATTCCGCACTTTTCGAAGTGAATAATATGAACATTTCCTCCCATTGTGAATAAAGGACTAAAAGTAGTAATAGCTTCTGGACGATTCATATCGTAGCAGCATATGCCACCAACAAATTTCAATAAATTGACAGAATCGAAGATAGGAATTAAATCTTTCGGAGAACTCGCCAAATTAAGCGGTAATTGTGATAAATCAACGACAGAATTCTTAGATAAGAACAAGTTGTGGAAGTATCTAACGACTTCGTGGTTGTAAGGCACTCCTTGAAGTGCGCAATTTGAAAAATATGTAAATTGGAATTTTTGTGCTGGAGAAAGCTGTACATCGATGACTGGGAACTGATTTTCGTATGTTGGACGCATTTCTACAGAATCTGAAGGAGGTAACGAATTATAAGATAAAATAAAGTTTCTATATAGTATTTGAGCGAATCTAAGACACTCAGGTGCTGTTATAGTAAGATTGGTTTCTTTTGTTTGAACGACAGTGAATTCTGTACCTTTATTTGCGATTAATAAAACGTCTTTTATGTGAAACGATGCGTATTCTGTTAGTTTTTTCTTTTTATCTTGTGAGAAACACTTAACGAAGTGGCATGACATGGCCACAATCGATTGCTTCCTTGTAGTTTTGTAGATTCTCGCATCAGTTCGAAACATGATTTGAACTGGATGATCTATTTTGGGGAATAGGTTCAGAACTTGCTGCTTCTCTTCATCGATCAGTGGATCTGAGATATTAAAAGCAGTGTTCTTGTGAAAAAAAGTCATCAAAGATTTTTTGATTGTGTTAGAAATAATCGTTTTTAATTCAAAAGTTTGATAATTTAGGGGGAATATTTACAATAAAAAATTTGAAATTCGATGTAAAGATTTTCCTCGATTGCTATTTATGATATTTTTAATTGCATACTCAAAAAGTCATATGATAAAGAAAATTAAACCCTTTATCTGAGAATGATTTATGGAATTTTCAAAATTTTGGAATTAAAATTTAATCATTATAACAACAAAAAGTATTAATCTAGTTCCAACTCGATAAATACTAAATAATTTAAAACAAAGAATACATCTATTATTAATATTTTATTATAATATTTAATAAATTATATGAAACATATAAATTATTTCTCCCATTCAGTATCTAAAACGTGTTTGAGTACTAAATCTACGTACTCCTCCTTCATAACCATGAAGATGTGAGAGGCAAGTTCAGAAGTTGAATCCAAATTAATGCATTTGAGCTTCTTTGATGATTTCCAGTTATTGCATGCATAGTGGTATCCTTCCGCATTGATCAATGTATCACCGAGAGAATACATGTACTCTTTTGTTTGAGCGTTGTATCCGATGACTGTTTTCATCTTATCATTGTATACAATGACTGTTGGAACATCAAGTGGATTAATGGTCTGAGCGGAAAACTTCTTATGGAGTTCAAAGATTTCAGGAGTATTTCTGAATTTACCGTTTTTGGCTAAGAGTTCTGGTAATTCGGCAGCAGTGTAGCCTTTTCCTGTTTCATCATGGAAGACGTGAAGTTGGCCGAACACTTTGTGGTTTGGAAGATGAACGTAAAGAGCTCCGAGGGAGGAAGCAAGAGATCCCATTGCAGATTCTGAGATTCCGAAATGTCTCATGATATAAAGTGCTCCATTCCAAAGATTTTCAACAACTGTACCGCAGCCACCAAATGAAGGTGCGACCAAAATGGCAGATTCAATATATTTTTGGCGCCATTCTGGTATTGTAACATTAGACAAGAAGTAGTGGATGAAATATCCACCAAGTGAATGTCCAACTAAAGCAACTTTTTGATTTGAATTCAATGTATAGGCTTTTTCAACGAGATCTTTCATTCTTTTGTAATGATCATCACCTAGCATAAGGCCTCGTCTCCAATCGAATGGTGCGCCGAATAAATCTTTTCCGACTGTATATCCTTTTGTTTCCAGATACTTAATATACTTATTGAAATAAGGAATAAAGTTTGTAATGTTAAAGAATTCATCCAAGTAGCTGATACCATCAACGCCTCCAAAATCAACAATATCAAGATTAACTCCTTCTTGGTTTATCGCTGATTTTGTTGTATTATCGTATCTCATAGTGAGCCAGTCACTAAGACAGTTTCCAAGTGGAGGAATACAATATTGTTTCTTTACCCATATGTCAGTTTCAGCAACATTTTTAGGGCAGTACCAGTGAGTCTTTCTGTTTGTTACAGAACCTCGTAAGACACTACCCATAGTTCCAGGAATTAAGATCACAGGTTTTAATGAGCCTACAGTGTGAAAAAACAAAAACATTTTGAAGCTATTCAATTTTTGTGTTACTTCGAACCGTTTCTGAATGGCGATCAACAAACTTCATCTACACCAAATGTATATTATTTTGAACCAAATTTTTAAAATATAAATCACCTTTCAAAAATTTTTGAATGTTATTCTAATCAGGAATTGAGGAAAAAATTGATGAAAAAATGAATCAGACGAATTTTGATACCATATTATTTTATAAAAGTATGGTCAATAGTATAAATTCAATAAATAACTTCAAAAACTCGAGGATTTTTTTGCAATTATATAAAATTATGATAATATTTTAATAGGTGCCTTAAACATAAAGATACTCATGTCACATAGCTGCAACGTTAAAGAATTTCGCTTTAAATTAGTGAAATACATTTGCTCAGCATTAGAGGAGATATTTGAAGAGTAAAGACAATCGATTGCTTATTGTATATTTTTGGCAGCAATTCTAGCAGTTCGAAGCCAATGTAATGTTTTTTGAACATCATTTTTTTCAATTTCTGGGATAAATATGCATGTTTGGCTTATGTTAATTTTATCCTTTAATGTCATACCAATACACATGCAGGTTATGTTATTAAAACAGTGAAAAACAAGCAAACAAGATTTCGAATGCCAACCACAATTATATCTTTGAGGTAAATTATGTATATATTGGCCATTAAATGGTATATAAATGATATAATTATTGATGAATCAAGCCACTAGAGAAATAAAACTTTGAATTTAACTTTAATTCAATATGATTATGATTGTATATCAAAAAAAAAAAAAAAAAAAAAAAAAAAAAAAAAAAAGGAAGTGGGGCTTCCAGGCACTTCGTGCCTTCTAGCCCTGAGGATGAATGAGTATAATGAAGTTTTTTTTTCTTGGGGTGAGCTTCCAGGCACTTCGTGCCTTCTAGCCCACATAAATGAAGTTCTTATATATACGGGTCTTCCAGGAGCTTTTCACAAATTATATATGTTTTCATGTTTTGTCATGATTTCATCGTAAATGTTTTGTCAAGACTTCTTCTTCGTAAAATCAGACAAAAATATATTTTAGGGTAGAAGGGTATATCTACCCCGTTTTCTACCCTCTTTTCTACCCTCTTGAATTTTCATGAAATTTACACCAAAAATATATTTTAGGGTAGAAGGGTATATCTACCCCGTTTTCTACCCTCTTTTCTACCCTCTTGAATTTTCATGAAATTTACACCAAAAATATACTACTAGGGTCATTTACGAAGAAGTCTTAACAAAACATTTACGAAGAAGTCTTAACAAAGTCTTTACGAAGAAGTCTTAACAAAGTCTTTACGAAGAAGTCTTAACAAAACATAGACAAGAAAGTTCATGAGTGTAAATGACCCAAAAATATATTTTAGGGTAGAAGGGTATATCTACCCCGTTTTCTACCCTCTTTTCTACCCTCTTGAATTTTCATGAAATTTACACCAAAAATATATTTTAGGGTAGAAGGGTATATCTACCCCGTTTTCTACCCTCTTGAATTTTCATGAAATTTACACCAAAATATACTACTAGGGTCATTTACGAAGAAATCTCAACAAAGTCTTTACGATGAAGTCTTGACAAAGTCTTTACGAAGAAGTCTCAACAAAGTCTTTACGAAGAAGTCTCAACAAAGTCTTTACGAAGAAGTCTTAACAAAGTCTTTACGAAGAAGTCTTGACAAAGTCTTTACGAAGAAATTCATGAAAATTCAAGAGGGTAGAAAAGAGGGTAGAAAACGGGGTAGATATACCCTTCTACCCTAAAATATATTTTTGGGTCATTTACGAAGAAATCTCAACAAAGTCTTTACGAAGAAGTCACAATAAAACATCTATCACTTTTCAGGAAAAAACATTTTTATTATATATATAAAATGAATTTTACAAAACCACCGTTACCCTTCTTTGGAAATAAGAGTAGATGTAAAGATATTCTATTGAGAGAACTTAAGAAACTACCGAATGGTCTAACATTTGTAGACTTGTTCGGTGGAAGTTTCTATATATCCCATTTGTGCCATACAATATTCCCAGACTCAAAGATTATATGCAATGACTTCGACAACTATATGAACCGTCTCAAACATATACCAGACACAAACAAAATATTGAAAGAGTTAAAAGAAAAGATACCTATAGGTAAGATGGAACGTATACCATTAGATAAGAAAAATATTGTGAGAGAGGTTTTGAAAAAAGCAGAGTATATTGACTGGGATAGTATATCTGCTAGACTATTATATAGTGGTGCTATAAGAGTTCATGACATTGAAACACTTATGTCAAAAGTTTTATATCTTAACTATACAAATGTTTTCAAAGAGAACATAGAAAAATATATTGAGGGTATAGAGTTTGTGAGATGTCATTGGACAGAGTTGTATGAAAAATATAAAGACAAGGAAAATGTTTTCTTTATAGTGGACCCGCCGTTCTATAACACATGGGATTTTCAATACCAAGTAGACTGGACTTTGAGAGACTCTTTAGAAACTTTAGACGTTTTACATAACCATCCATGCTTTTACTTTACATCCGATAAAAGTGGTTTGGAAAGTGTCATGAGATGGTTAGAGGACATACATGACTATGAGTTTAGATACGATAAGATAGAATATGAGAGAGGTCCTATAAACTGGAGAAAGTGTCATAACAAAGAAATTTTACTAGTAAGTAAATGTGGTTTGAAATAGGACTACTTGTTTTAGGTTTTTTCCATTGTGTCATTTACTTATTTGACGTGGCAGAAAGATATAGAGAATATGAAGATGAACCAATGCCTGCAAATGTTCAGTATATGTACTCGTAAGAGATATTTTTATCTAATATTAAATGGACGCACAGAACTTAGCGAATGCACAGCAACCTGGACAACCAAACCCAGAGAATATTCCAAATGAAGTTAGAATACAAACTGCAATGGCAAACTATGGTCAAGTGCCAACAGATGTACAAATGCAAACTGCCATGTCAAATGACGCTGCGTTAGGCTTACCACCATGGTATGCAAATATGAGATGGAAAGAGTTTTATACAAACCCTGAAGTGGGATATAAACAACTCTATGCAGATGACGCGAACACAGGAGTTGACCCAGAATATGTTTTCTACCAGAGGAGAAACAGAATGTATGAGCTCCAGTTAAAGAATGCTATGGAACTCAACAGGAAACGTAAGAGACTAGGCGGACATTAGATTTTTACATATAGTAAAATGGGTTTCTTCAGTAGTATTGGAAACTTCTTTCGAAATGTTGGAAGAGGTATATGGAATGGAATAAAATCTGTCGGAAGAGGAGTATGGAACGGTGTCAAAAATATTGGTAAAAGAGTAGGTCAGTTTGTTGGTATTATACCTAAAGACCCTGAACCAGAAGAACAAGCTCCTGTTATACAACAGCCTGAACCTGCACCACAGTCTAGTTGGCAACCAAATCCAACACCTCAACCGTATTAAAATTATATTTTTACCGTTCGATAGTAGTTGTATATGAAACTAAGTTCTAAGTAAAACGCGTGGTATAATGGAATTATTCTCTTTCTTCCATCTGTAGTAAACCATACTTGAAAGTCTGAAATACTTCCACTTGGTGGTTCGTATAACTTTGTAGGTTTTTCGTAAAAGTCATTTGCCAAGCATAAGAAAGAGTTTTGGGCGCCAGAAAATGAAGCATGAACAATAATAGCATCTGAGTCGAAAACATTTTCATATGTTCCATTAGGGTTTGAGACTTCATAATAGTCTGGGTGTACTGGATACCATGCAGGCTGATTTAACATCCTCAAAAATCTATGCCATGCCAAGTTGTTATATTTTGTAGAAATATAAACGTTTTCTCCAAGGTCTTCTATTTTATTGAATTTAACAGTTGCATTTTTCCTGTCATATAAAATATCGAGATGGTACTCTCCTTCGTCAATGTTGTACTGTTTTGCATATTCGAGATAGATATCGTTTATTTTTCTTGAAAAGCTTGAAGAGTTGTTTCTAAGTTTACAAGCAAACTAACTTGTAAAAGTTTTCCCTGTTCAAATTTCTCATACGTACGTTTTTCTTTGTTATAGTATCGAATTTCAAAAGCGACCGTAAATGGGAAACCATGTATGGCTTCTGAAATGAACTTCATTCTACGAAAGCCAATAGCTTTTGTGACGGATGGGTCTCTTAACCATCTTAGTGGGTAGTCAAAACGATAGCCTTCATGTTTTACGGTCTCTGTCTCAAACTTTTGACCTACGTTAGTAAAAAGTTCATCTAATGGTTTAGTTGTAGCAACTCTTGAATTTTCTTTTTCTATTGAAAGCATATTTTATCTAGAATAAAAATGTCGAAAGAAACAGCGTCTATGAGAGAAATAAAACACAACCGACAACTCATTTTGCAAGCTCTAAATAAGAACACAACAAACTTTTCAAACTATTCTAAGATATCTGAGTCATTGAAAGAAGGAAACTTAAAACTGACATTAAACCCAATGACAGATGAGTTTCTGTTTCAAGACAACAAGAACCATACTGTTTGTATAAATCCAACAAAAGGAACTTTAAACGAGAAACCTATATCTGAACTTCTTTTGAAAGCAGATATTGACAACAAAGCTGACAAAGAGTATGTCATTGAAAAAGTTCAAGAAGAACATGACAGAGCAGATGCAACATATGCAACGAAAGAACATACTCATCCTGAACTAGCAGACAAAACATATGTTGACAATAAAATGTCAAGTGAAGTGACAAGAGCTGACAAAGAATATTCTAAAAAGACTCATATACATACCATTGCAAATATTACAAACTTACAAGAAACCTTAAACAGGAAAAGTGCCGTTGGACATACACATACATCTTCTGAAATAACAAACTTACAAGAAACCTTAAACAGGAAAAGTGACGTTGGACATACACATACCATTGCAAATATTGCAAACTTACAAGAAACCTTAAACAGGAAAAGTGACGTTGGACATACACATACCATTGCAAATATTACAAACTTACAAGAAACCTTAAACAGGAAAAGTGCCGTTGGACATACACATACATCTTCTGAAATAACAGACTTAAACGTTAGCCTTGAAAAGAAAGCAGATAAAACATATGTCAATGAAATATACCAAAGTTTAGTTGGAACAAAAATAATTGAAACTATTGTTGGTGACTTTTCTGTCAATGAAGAAAACAAATATTTTAGATGGAGTTTGTACACTCCTTAAAAAATGGTATACGGTATAAACTCATTCCGAAAAATAACAATGAAATGTATGTAAGCTATATAAAGAATGATGGTACACAAGTTAAAGTTCCATTAGACAACAACTGCTACTTAAACTTATATGGAGACGAACAAAAGAAATATTTAAGAGTTTATGAAATGACAGATATGACATTACCTAACCCAGCTCCAGCACCATATTATTATGACTATGGTGTTGACGCACGTGTAGACCCAAAAAAGCAAACATTATATTTAGAATATATAGATATAAAAGATATAATGCAATAGAAAAAACGAGAATAGTATATTATTATACAGATGACAGAAATAAATATTATAGTCAGATTTTACCTACCCTGAAACATAAGATTATATTATAAAATAATTTGACACAAACCAGAAGAAACCTGAAATGGCTGCACTATATTTTAAGTTCAAAGAGAGAATCCTATAATATTCATATGTTTGATTTAATGAACCCAGTAGGTTCTATTTATACATCTATGGAAGCAAGAAGTCCTCAAGTAATGTTTGGTGTTGGTGCATGGGAACAAATAGTCGACAGGTTTTTGTATTGTGCAAACTCTTCAAAGAAACAGTGGAAGTAAAACGATTTCAGGTGAAAAATTTACCTGCACACAGTCACTACATAGATTTAAGTACATTCAAGCAGGTTGGCATAAGCATAAATTTTGGATTGGCACGCCTTGAAAAAAGGTAAAGGATATGATGTTAAAGACGACGTTCAGTTGCTATATAATTGTTACTGGAGTGACACTCAGGGAGATGGAAACCATACACATCGCGTTTCAGGATATACGCAAACAACGGGACAAAGTAAAGAATACATGCCACCTTACATGACAGTTTACGCATGGTATAGAATTGCTTAGTCGTCATTTTCAACTTCTTTAGCATATTCGTCAGGAGTTGTCTTATATTTGTTAGGAACTGTCTTTGAAAGTATACCACCTTGAACTTTGACAAGTTTTGAAACGAGGTCTGACAATAGTAGTTTTATCTTCTGCTTGCAGTCTGTACATTTTGCCATGTTTGCCTAAAACTTCATAATATCTCTTGTATACTTTCTTCTATTTTACGAACACGAATGTGAGTACCTGTCGGGTACTTGTTGTTGTCATAGTCAATAGTATTTTCATATGGGTCGCGTTTAGGTATTTCTATTTTTACTTTGTCACCTTTCTTAAGTTTGAAGCCTGGCATTCTTTCTTGTTTGTCTCTTTTGGACTAAACTATTAAATATATAGTCTTTCTCTAAGTCAGGGTTGTTTTTCATTTCTTTCAGGGGAGTGGTTTCCCAAACCTTTTTGTTTACGGTTATTGTAAATATTTAAAACTTGTCTCATCTTTGCCATGGAGAAATGTCTATAATTTGTCGTCATATGACATTTCATCTACCTCACCACCTTGTGGTTGGTTTAAGTCTCTTAAGATTTTTATTACAACTGTCAATGACACCAAGAGCAGAATGTTTTGGTCGACAATGAAATATTGGTTTACATTTTTTGAACGCAGATAGTTTTTAATATCGTCTGATTTGAAAGAACTTTCACAGTCAGATGTCAGTTTTGTTGGATGGTATTTGTCAACGAATATTGTCAAAGCAGTTTTCACATCTAAAATATTTTTGGACTGTAATGGTATGGCTTCACAGTATCTTGTGTTTTGACAACAAATATTAGCCAGTATGGTGGTCCGTCTTCTCTATACCTCGGAATGTTTTCCAAGATATCCATAAACCAAGCATTTGGTGTTGAACTAAAGATTTTTATCATGAGTGCTTTTTTTGTTGCCTTTAGAAACATAGGTCCTTGTTTGGATTCGTCATTTTTAATCCTATAAGAAATGGGTTTATTTGGGCGCATTAGCAGGAGTTGCATCCAGATTTTTGCCCGCAGTGGGAACAATAGCCAGAGGTGCATTTGGAATTGGAAGGAAGATTTTGAGTACATTAGGTATACTTAAAGAGAAAGCACAGCCTATTATACAAACTGTACAGAAAGGTTGGGAGGTAGCACGAGATGCAGCAAATCTTATTCCAAATCCTGAAACAAGAGGAAAAGTTCAAGGATGGATGGACAATGTAGAAGAGAAGCAGGAAACTACTATAACAAGCAAATGACTACTATAACCAAGCAGGACACTATATGGACCAAGGTGAAAGATTCTTAACAGAGGATATAACCATGCACAACAGTGGGTAAACAACAACCAACCGCAACCGCCTCAACGTGGGGAATGTAAAGTTTTTTACTGAGATGAAATGAACAATACAGCTTTGAGACAAATGGGTTCAAGATGGATTTGTCGACTTCCAGCAGTTACACAACCAGTGTTTGTCAAGTTCTTCCTATACCTCAGGAAGTTTAGACCGACCGACTTAAAAAACCTAAACAACCAGTTTGAAAACAAACCAAACTAAAATTTTTACTGAGATGAAATGACCGAAGAAGTTGAAACGGTAGATTGACACCACAAACAAAAAAGTTCAGAACCATTGTCAAAACCTGTCAAAGAACTTACAGATGAAGAGAAAAATTCAATAATAGAAGGTGCCAGGTCTGGAAATACAAACCCTAACTATAAAGTCACTTTTCATAGAAATGGAACGGCTAGTATCTCAAAAAAGAAACAGACTCTCACAAATAAAATATTGAAGTCTGAAGGAGCTTTCGAGACAACAGATGGAAGGTATTCTTCACTGACCAACAGTTCATATAGAACATCTCATTGACTTAGAGTCAAAATATTCTAAACTTTACAACAAACACAAAAAGTTGAAAGGAAAACAAAAACAAATGGCATATGATATTTATGAAGATGTTGACGACACAACTGTTCCTGCAAGTGAAGTAAAGTCAGAGGAACCGAAAAGTGACGAAAAACCGATAGAAGAAGAAAAACCAAAAACTGAAGATAAACCAAAACCAAAGTTTAGTTTCCAAACTAAACCAAGTCAACCTTCATTAGCTGGTATGGGTTGGCGTCAAAGACTTATGGTAGCTGGTGGTTATGTTAAGTAAAGGAAAAATATATTTTTTTATTTTTATTTGAAATGTACGCTGAGTTTGTTGGAGAAGACCGTTGGGAAACTTGTTTGTTAGATGAGAAATATGAAATGGCATACCATTTAAAAACAAAACATTTTTTTAAAAAAACATTTTTTTATTTTATTTGAAATGTACGCTGAGTTTGTTGGAGAAGACCGTTGGGAAACTTGTTTGTTAGATGAGAAATATGAAATTCACTGTTGTGAGTCATTTGAAGTCAGAAACAAAAAGACAAAAAGAGTTTTAAGCGAATGGGAGCAAAATGACGGATATGCTAGATGAGGATTGGTGGAAAACACTATCTTAAAAACATGTTGTCATTGCAACTCATTTTTACCAAACCCTAACAATTATACCTTTTGTAGACCATATAAACCGTATAAGAAACGACAATAGACTTGAAAACTTACGTTGGGTCACTTGTTCTGAAAACAATAAGAACAAAAGCAAATTTAGAGATATTGTATTCGAATTTGTCGACGAACTAGAAGATGAAGCAATTGAAATTACAGACTATGGTAAGCATACGTTTGAGTTTTACTACTATAGCGAAGAACAGGACTCTTTCTACTTTTATACCGGCGCGTAAACATTAGGAAATTACAAGTATGTTTTACTAAGGAAGGCTGTGCTTATGTAAACGCTAGAGATACAGATGGAAAATACATTAGACTATATCTTAACAAATTCAAGAAGCTCATATGGCATACCATTTTAAAACATTTATTTTAAAACAGTATATTTTTACATATATTAAATGTTTCAGGTTGAAAAACAAAGAACAAAAGCAGCAGATACAAAACCGTTAGACTATATCTTCACAAACGCCGGTATGACTATTTCGAGTGAAGAAATTTCATCCGTGCTTACAGGTTTGTATCCAATTCGTTGGCTTCAAAGTCCTTCAGATGCAAAGGCAATAGGATTTAGAAGAGTTTTGTTTTCAAAAAGAACTAACGCATTTATGTTCGCAGTATATTTTCATGGGCGGTATAGAGGTCATGATGGTCTACTAGACAAATTTGACGAAATGAGAATCTTTACGGTTCGTTCAGACGGAAAGTCTCTGAGAAGACTCTAAATGACTTTCAAACTCAAATAAACAAATATTATTGGGAATTTCAAGAAAAATACGACTCTTTACTAAATGGAACATACTATCTGAAACTAGAATATGACAAGATGAACTCCACAGTTTCATTTCAAAGGATTGAAAATAACCCTCCAAGAGATACACAGTTTTTATTTTGGCAAGTAGACAAACGTTCTTGGGCACAATTTCTTCGGTTACTAAACCAGAACGAACCATTACCACCTGACGGTCCGTTCTGGTTTATACGCCCACCAACAGATTTGACAGTTTATAGAAACGTGTTCGACCCTCAAAATGTTATGTGTCATGCAAGTTTCAGTTCAAGCAACAACAGTTTTCTATGTATTGGTAAGGACTTTTATGACTTTGCTTCTAAATTCTACGAACCACCTAGTAACAGTTTCTCTGACTTTCAAGTTTGGTTCACAACAAACGGTGTGCAGCATATTATTCCATTGTACTACGACTTTTATCTCGAATTGTCTTTCATATATAACTACGGAGAAGTGCTGAAAAAGTATTGAAAAATATATTTTAGGGTAGAAGGGTATATCTACCCCGTTTTCTACCCTCTTTTCTACCCTCTTGAATTTTCATGAATTTCCTTAAGACAGAAAAAAATATATTTTAGTTTTATTTTTTTTAAGTTTGGTCATCCTTCACTGTATGACAAATATACTATATTTTACTTAAAAATATGTAAGCGGCTCATAGCTCAGTGGTATGGGCTACCTCGCTACAGACGTCGAAGACCTCGGTTCAAATCTCGATTCGCGCAGGTTTTTTCCTTTTATGCAGTGAAATTTCATGTACATAGGTTACTTTGGTGTTAGACCCTAGTGAAGAAAATAGAACGATATAAGTTTACATTTGTAAGGTTACTTTGGTGTTAGACCCTAGTGAAGAAAATAGAACGATAGGAGTTTACATTTGTAAAGTTGGACGATAAAAATCTCTGCTACTAGCAGTACTGCTACTGTCAGTAAAAGTACTGCTACTGTCAGTAAAAGTACTGCTACTGTCAGAAAAAGTACTGCTACTGTCAGTAAAAGTACTGCTAGTTGCAGTAAAAGTACTGCTAGTTGCAGTAAAAAGGAAAATTTGAGAGGGTTTTCGACGATAAAGTACTGCTACTGTCAGAAAAAGTACTGCTACTGTCAGTAAAAGTACTGCTACTGTCAGTAGCAGTACTGCTAGGAGCAGAGATTTTTATCGTTGTGGTCCGACGGTTAAGCCACAAACGAATGTCCGACGGTTAAGCCAAAAATATTTTTTATTTTTATTGTAAGAACAGTATGACAGTCGAAGCAAAAACGTTCACGAACAAATCTAATGGCGAAACATTCACAAAAGGCACTTACAACGGTATTGAAGTCTTACGTAGAGACAAGGATGGTTATATAAATGTAACAAATATGTGTCAGCAGTTTAGGAAAGACTTTAGAAAGTTGTTGGAAAATAAGTCCTGGGAAGAGTATTATACGGCATTTTGTGAAGAATATACCAACCGCCGGAATTCCGACGGTTGCTTTTTATACAAGGTTCATGCAGGAATTCCGGATGAAATCAAACAGGTTAGAGGAATGTATGTAGACCCAAGACTCGTAAACTATATTGCAATGTGGGCTTCTCCAAAATATTGTATAGCAGTTGGAAAAATTATGGACTCCATAGACAAGAAAGTTCATGAGAAGTTAGATGAAGAAGAACTTGAAGATACAGTAGAGAATGCAAAACCTTTGTTTGAAGAAGAAGTTAGAAAAATGCATGAAAAACAAATAGAACATGAACGTGAGATATGTTCTGGTTATAGAGATTCTCCATACGAACTAGACCAATGGGAACAAGAAGATTTAAAGAGAGAATTTAGAGAATATGAACTCGCTAAGATAACATTAGAAGCTGCAGAAAAGAAGTTAAAAGTTTGGGGTCGTTTTGTACAAAAATATTGTGAGTAAATGAACCATTTTTTTTCGACAAAAATATATTTTAGGGTAGAAGGGTATATCTACCCCGTTTTCTACCCTCTTTTCTACCCTCGTAGAAAACACACAAAACTCTTGAATTTTGTATAAAAAAAGCAACCCGCCGTTTTCCGCGGGTTGGTATATTCTTCACAAAATGCTTGTTTTGAGGTCGAGCCATTTTTGGCTCCACCGTATTTTTAAACCAAACTCGTTCATTTTGTGCTGAAATAAAATAAAGGTAGTCCCACCAAAAAATATTTTTTATTTTTATTGTAAGAACATGTTAGCAACAACAGCACCAAACTCGTTAGTCATGAACCCAACTTCAATGTTAGTAGAGATGAAAAGCTTCATTCCTTCTTCATATACTTTCGAAACAGAAATCCAGAAGATAAAGCAGGAACTTCTCCAAGGAGATTTAGACTGTAGTGCAAAAGATGAAACAAATGAACAGTATCTTTATGAAATGCAGGATATTATTGACCATCTACCTAAACTTCCTGAAATCCAACAACAAAAGCTCACTATTCCAGAATTCGATGAAATTGAAGTCAGACTGACTGACTCAGTTGAAATAAAGAAGTTCATACGTAATGTAAACTATGAGTTTCTTGGATTTCATTACAACCACAAAGTCATGGACAAAGATTGCGATATGGTATATAAGAACATCTCTGACATATACAAATCTGGGGAGTTTAAGACCTACGACAACTTTGTTTCGTTAGTTGCTGAATGTGTATGGCAGATAAGAGATAAAGATAGAAGAGGTAAGATATGGAATGAACAGATAAAACCCGCAACTTTTGAGTTAAAGAGAGCAATTGACGCCTTAGTCATACTAGCAGGTAAGGTTTCAGAATATAACGCAAAAATGAACCCACAATGTTCTAAATGTAAAGCAGCAATGAGGAAATATAACTACTCCGTCAAAGAGATAGAACGTATGCGAAACGACTATGCTGACTTAAAGAGGGAGGCAGAGAAACCAGCAGAAGATAAAATGGACATGTTGACATTTCTAAACAAAAACTATCCAACAGCTGACGATTTCCTTCTTTCAGATGTCAAGAAGAAATATAAAGAAACTTTCGGCATTGTGAAAACATTCGATATCCTTCGTGAAGAAATAGAAGCTACAAAACTGTTTAGAATTTCACGAATTCACAATGTTTACCATGTAAAACGCTTATAAAATAACTGGGGTAGAAATGAGGGTAGAAAACGGGGTAGATATACCCTTCTACCCTAAAATATATTTTTATTGAATTCTGAGTAAAATTCTGAGTAAAATATATTTTAGGGCTTGTGTCAAACCGTTGAGTTTTCACAAAATTTAAAAAATAACGTTTACCATGTAAAACGTTTATAAAATAACTGGGGTAGAAATGAGGGTAGAAAACGGGGTAGATATACCCTTCTACCCTAAAATATATTTTTGTCTGATTTACGCTCATTACGAAGAAGTCTTGACAAAACATTTACGAAGAAGTATATTTCCTGTGTTGTTGTCAAAATGTCATGTTGTCACACTTTTTCAGAGAAGTTCATTTAACCGAGTGACCTGGTCGCCTAAAATATATTTTATTGAATTCTGAGTAAAATGACCAAATTTCATGAATTTCCTTAAGATAGAAAAAATAAAATTAACGCTAGTTTTTTTAAAATATTTTTTTTTATTTTGTATGTAAGAACAGGAAATGTTAAACATTGAGTTTGAAACAGTTAAAAAGATAGACAATAACACTAAATTGGTTAGAATTGGTGATTTAAACGTAAGATACTCAAAGAAATACAACAAAATTTCTTTGTCAGACATTATATCTCCATCTGGAAAGAAAACAAACGACTGGGTTAAAAATGCTTCATCTCAGAAAATTTTGACAAGAAATCCTGAGCTTATGATATCGGTAAGATTTCATGGAACTACAGCATATCTTATAGACAAAAGTCTTATACCAGTAGTTTTGTTCTGGTTAGACCCAGTTGTTGGATATAATTTCATAACATATGGTTCATTCGATACGGAACGTTGCAGTGAAGGCTTACTTTACATCGTTCAGAAACCGAAAGACTTCAATACAAAGAGATATAAGATAGGAAGAACATTTAATATAACTAAAAGATATGACTCTACAGTCAATAGAGTTAAGGTTGTGTTTGTTAACGATATGAGAGCTGCAGAAACAGAACTGCTTGAAAAGTTTGAGAAAATGTATGGTGCTCCCATAAAAGGTAAAGAAACGTTTGAAGTAGATGAGATAGAGAAAGCTATAAAATTATTTGACGAAGTTGCTGAAAAATACATGTAAAGCGTTTATTTTTGGTCTTTTATACAAGATAGAAAATAACGCTAATTTTATTTTTTTTTATTTTTTTATTTTGTCTGTAAGAACAGATATGTCAACAACAGAGAACACAACAACAGTTATAGTCCATGAAGCTATAAATGAAGAATACGAGTACATACAGTTTAACAAACAACTCCGTCTCATTCGTTCGGTCAAAGACGATATGTACCAAATGCAAAGTATTTTGACAGCATGTTTTGCTCCAGATACTAAGCTTCCTAAAGACTGGTTTAGGAACCAAAGCACACAAGAACTTTTGAGCGAAGCACAGCGAGACATACTTTTTTCTGAAAACAGTGAAGAACAGCGAGTAGGGAAGAAACCCCAGTCGCCAAAACTCTATGAAAATCGTGAAAAATTGCCAAATGGTTTGAGAGGATATTATGTACATAGACTTCTTGTAAATGCTGTAGCAATGTGGGCTTCGCCTCGTTATGCTTGGTATGTTTGTAAACTTCTTGACGAAATTCATAGACAAGAACGTGAAGAGCTAGAGAACAAGCTTGAAGCAAAAGACAAAAACATACAGAAAAGAATACCACGTTCGGTACCAAAAGGAAAGGAAAAGAACTATAAGTATATGATTTATACTGAAGAGATGGAAAATGAAGAAGACAGAGATATGGTTATGTTGCATTTAGTCAGAAGAAACAACAAAAGCTTTTACGACCTTGCTAAGATTTACAAATCTGACAGAAATTGGTTCTATCGCGAAAACTTACCGATTTCAATGACCCCAAATGAAGATGTGAAACAAATAGTTCAAGATACTTTACCTCAAACACACTATGATATGAAAGGTTGTACAATTCTTACCTTCAAAGAAGATTTGCCATTGTTAAAGGAAAAAATAACAGAGTATTTTGACAACTTCAAACAAGTAGAGTAAATTGCACTCTTTATTTTTACGCTTGACTTCAAATGGCTCAGGTAGCTCTAGATGGTAAATTGTCTTGTCAAATCCTTCCGACATTCCGAGTCCTTCCTTCCGACAGGAAAAAAATTTCCCGACAACTGGAAAAAAATTTCCCGACAACTGGAAAAAATTTTCCTGTTGTTCGTCCGTAAACCATTCAAATTTTCGAAAATTGAGAACTTTTTGGTCGAACGACAGAAAAAGTTTTCCCGACAACTGGAAAAGTTTTTCCTTCCAACAGGAAAAGTTCTTCCTTCCGACATTCCGAGTCCTTCCTTCCAACTGGAAAAGTTCTTCCATCCGACAGGACACAAACGAATGTCCGACGTACCACCAACCGAGTCCATTCCAAAGCCAGAAGAACCGACAGCCCCAGCACCACAACAGACTAAGACTAAACACTTACATTTTTCAAGCTTGACTTTTTACAATTTGAACTTTGTTCGCGTAGATGTGAATTCTGAAAGAAGTATGAGGGTCTTGTATGACTTTGTACTTCTCCCATAGTTCATGTCTGTCAAACTTACCTGCCATGGACTCTTTCATAAGTTCCATGAAATCGTCTTCGGACAATCCAGGGAAAAGTATGATATCAGTAAGTATTCTTTTAACATCCTTACTTAAACTCTTTGCTGTCTGTACACAAATGACAACTGAGATGTTAAAGTGTCTGAGCTTCTTAAGAATTCGACACATATCTTGTTCTCTGTTCTTTAACAAAGGATGAGAAGCAAAGTCATCTAAGATAAGAAGACATCTGTGAGGGTAAGTCTTCCAATCGTAAGATTGCAATTTCTTCGAAATGTATTCTATCTCTTTCTGTTTGTTTCTGAAGTGTTTCTTCTCTAATATTCTCTGCATTTCCTCATTTGGGTCTTTAAACTTAGAATTTATATACTCATTTATAGCATTATACTTCAAAACTCTTCTTTGGTACTTCTTTATCCAATCCAACAACTCAGAGTCTTTTATACATACTAACTTAGACTTCTTTATAATATCTTTGAACGAATTTACGGTTTGATCGAATTGACCAGAAGTACTACAAATAACAACTAACTCATAGAATGGGTTCTTCTCATCTAGTTCTTGTTGTTGTGCAGCCATTTTAAGATAAGTGAAAGTCTTACCCGACCCAGGTGGTGCGATTAGACCTGTTATACCATTCTGAGCAAATAGGAACTTGTCATGTATGGGTTTTATCTGAGCATTTTCCAACTTCCTCTTGTTCTTATTTAAAACATTCTCAAATTTCTTGTCAATGTCAGCAAACTTTTTTCTAACATATTTTTAGAAAAATTAAAATTTTTATCTTTTTGAAAATGTCTAGCGATTTCGCTATCTATATTCGAGACAAGCTTTTTGACAGCAAAACATCTGTCGACCATAAAATCTTACATAGTGTAAACAAGAAAGGTGAATTTGTTCTAAAGTTCTGTTTCTGGGAATATGACAAGAACCATAAAACATTAAGCAGAGCAGTCTTAAAATTTGTCAATGACAGACTTGTTGACAGAGATGACGCCTCTTGGAGAGATGAAGTCCAACAAAAGTTCTTAGAATGCAAAGAAGACACATGCGCTGTTCTTGAAGATGAAATAGAAAACAGAATAGAAGAGCTATTAAAGGACAAAGAACTTTTACAGAAATATGGTTCTGAGAAATTTGACATAACTCCACCAGAAAAGAAGAAGAGAGGAAAGAAAGAGAAAAAAGTAGAAGAGAAGAAAGAACCTGAACCAGAGAAGGTGAGATATGACATGTAAAAATAAAATTTTATTTTTAGAACATTTCTGGGTCAATGTCAATGTTCTCTTCCTCTTTAGGAGCAAACACTGGCTTAGACTCTAAAATCTTTTTACCTAATTTACCTTGAACTTCAACTATCTTAGACTCATAATATTCATAGTCGTCTGCTTTCTTTGGTTCATAAGGTATAACAAGTTTGTATGCTTTACCTTCTTTAAGGTTTGAGAACTTTCTGTCAAAATTTTCTTTGACTGCTAACAAACCTTCTATGTCTAAGTCTTCAAATTTCGCACCATTTTTAGTCACAATAGCAAACTTAACCGGTTCGATGTTCCAAACTTTGTCATATGTAGACTTTTCAAAATGGTAGAAGTAAACATTCAAATATGCGAATGGGTCTAGTTCTTCTTTAAGTCCTGACATATATTTGTTGACTGAAATATATTTCGTCATCTTTTCTATCGGATAAAAATATATTTTTTTTTAAAACGTTTTAAAATGGTATGCCATATAGCTTCTTGAATTTGTTAAGAAGTATTTTAACGCATTTTCCATCTGTATCTCTAGCGTTTACAAAAGCATAGTCTTCCTTAGTAAAACATACTTGTAATTTTCTATAGTTTACGCCGGTATAAAAGTAGAAAGAGTCTTGTTCTTCGCTATAGTAGTAAAACTCCAACGTATGCTTGCCATAGTCTGTAATTTCAATTGTTTCATCTTCTAGTTCGTCGACAAATTCGAATACAATATCTCGAAATTTGCTTTTGTTCTTATTGTTTTCAGAACGAGTAACCCAACGTAAATTTTCAAGTCTATTGTCGTTTCTTATATGGTTTATATGGTCTACAAAAGGTAGATTGTTAGGGTTCGGTATAAAATGAGTTGCAATGACAACATGTTTAAGATAGCGTTTTCCACCAATCCTCATCCTAGCATATCCGTTATTTTGCTCCCATTCGCTTAAAACTCTTTTTGTCTTTTTGTTTCTGACTTCAAATGACTCACAACAGTGAATTTCATATTTCTCATCTAACAAACAAGTTTCCCAACGGTCCTTTCCAACAAACTCAGCGTACATTTCAAATAAAATAAAAAAATATTTTTTTTGAAAAAATGTTTTATTCCATGCAATGTTTTACTTCTCATCTGTAACAAACAAGTTTCCCAACGGTCTTCTCCAACAAAACTCAGCGTACATTTCAAATAAAATAAAAATATACTGTTTTATTCTTGACTTTGTTGTTGCATTTTTTATTCTTGACTTTGTTGTTGCATTTGTTCCATTTGTTGCATTTGTTGTTCTTGAGCTATTTGTTGTTGAAGTTGTTCTTGTAGTACAATACTTTCACCAGTTGCATCTTCCAATTCGAAACTTTCTGCCGTCATTGACAAATACATAGGACATAAAAGTTTTACAGGAACAAAGTTTGCGTCAACTAATGTCAACGTTATGTTTGCTAAAGTGTTTGAGTTTACTAAAGCTGAAAACTCTGCATTCGAATGAACAATAGGCAAACCAGCAGAGAAAGTGTTGTTTATACGCATGAGTATCTTTTGGTCATAGTAGTTTCTGTCGACATTCGAATAGCACTTTGAACCTAAGTTTGAAACAATATATAAAATAGGTGTGCTTAAAGTCAATGGAACAGACATTCCTTGTATGACACCTTTTCCTGTTATAGGAAACTGCTGGTAGTAAAAACCAGATATAAGTTTTGTATTATAGCTCATATCGTTTATAGTAAACTCAGTCGGACATCCAAACATAATGAAACCTGCTCTAGTTGCAGCACATGTTACATCCGTCCTTAAAGTATTAAATAAGTCAACAAAACCTGTTGGTGGTATATCTGAGTAAGTATCTTCAAAGAAGTATTTTTTACCATTCACAACAACAAAGTCTTCTGGTGTCAAAAGAGCAAAACAGGCTTTAGTCGTCATCGTGTTTAAGGTCAGTTTACAATATCGTCCTTGAGGACTTTGTAAGTTTGTTGTTATAGAATTATATGACTCAGGGTTTTTAGTCGTAATAGTATAAACCACTATGTCTTCTGCCATTTTTACTTAGCAAGTAAATTTTAATGAAATGTTGTGGTCGTCAAATATTTTTATGACGTCTGGGAAACTATATTTTAAGTTCAAGGTTTCACCTCCTTTCATAACGTATATCTTGTCAATGACATTATATGAAACACCACAGCAAGCAATGTCAGGTTCTATTTCTTTGATGTTTATATCGTCTGCCTCTGTCAAAAGTTTCAATAGTTCTTTCAAAACTTCATGAGGTGCAATGACATATGAGTTCACTTTTACAGGGTTGTGTTCGACCAAGTTTAACATTATACCCAAAGCCTGACAAATCTTCTCCTGAGTTTTAAGTTTGTCTTTAAGTTGTTGGTAGTCGTTTCGAATATCTGCAACAGAACTTAAGTCTCTGCTAACTTCAGGGTATGTTGGTTGTTCTTTTACAGGAACTATTGTTATACCATCTTCGTCTTCGTATGGTTTCCCCACTTCAACATCTCTTTCTTTGACATTGACAACAACACTTTGACTGTTTGTTTGAGTTGGTGAATTTAACTTCACATCTGCCATCGCCATTAAACCTTTTGAAACACTTACGCTTCTATTTTTCGGAAATGACATTTTACTTAGAATAAAAAGATGGACGTATTTGAGTATCTCTTCGAATTGAAGCAAAACAAAGTTTACACACACAAACAATACAAGTTCATTGACAGAATAGTTCTTTATACAAACAATGGAAAATGTTATAGAATAGCAGTCTTTGCTGAACCAAAATATTTTCATAAAGCAAAGAAAGTTGGTATAACTGAAATGGTGAAAGTTCTTGAAGCAGACAAAAATATAACTTCAAAACTTACAGATATTTCTAAAGGTAAGTTTATCTTACAATTTTATGTCAAAACTGGCGTACTGTCAATATTTGACGGAGAGAAGTCAGTTCAAGAACAACTTACTGACCTGCTGCCAAAATCTGCTCGATGGAAGCTGTCGTTATGCCAATCTGAGGAGCCCCAGCAGGTTTCATCGAACGAATCTTCAAAAGAGCATCTTCCGTGAAAAGTGCTATTGGTTTTGTAAACTTCTTTGCTTTCAGTTCATTTGGACCGTCTCTGTCACCAGTATATTGTATTTGAACTGTACCAACAGTTGAAATACCACCCATAAAGTCTTCTGAGTCAGCAAATGGAATGCCAAGCCAAAAGTTTGAACGGTCTCCATTTGTATATTGAGTGTTTTGAGCTCCTGTATGGGTCCATACTTTCACATATGGCATAATAGAACTTTGCATTTCAGGGTTAATGGTTGTTGTGAAGTTGTTGTTAAAGTTCATAGCATCTAATGTCAAGTTGTATGACCTCATATCCTCAACTGTAGAATATTCTTCTCTTGGATAGTATTTGCCATCTATGTTTATATGATATTTAATACCAGGGTTGTAGAAGCAAGAATAGTCATTTATAGTTCGTCTGAACAGTACAAACATAGTATCTGCATGTTTCATTGCAGTTGTTAAGGCAATATCTGTTCTTGCACCTGGGTCAGCACTTTGGTTTCCAACTTCACCTGCAAAGTCTTTGACAGATATTTGGTGTATAGGAACATAAGTGGAACTGCAATATATTTGGCAGCTAAAGCATTTGAAATATCTGGGTCCAACATATAGACTGCAAGTCTGCTTTCTATTCTCTTGCATTCAAACTTTTCGCATGTGAACTTAACTGGGTCCCAAGCAGTTCCAGCAGCATTGAAATAATAGTTTACTTCAGTGTTGAAGTTTGAGAAACCAAAGTCTAAGTCAACTTTGTCTTTGCAAAATTCGGCGAATGACGTTTTATTTGTTCCCTTACGTCTGTAATAGTGAATGGGTCTTGTGTTGGTGCAATGACTAAGTTATTTTGCTTGGAGTAAGTTCAATAGAAATTTTTCCTGCCCAGTTTGGCAAGTATCTTAAAAACCTGAAGATGAGGAAAGATGACAAAGGAACTCTAAGTTTCAGTTTTACTTTGGTTACTGCTGCTGCAGTTTGTCCAGAAAGGTTAACATAAACTCCTGGAACGTTAGGTCAAGTCTTCTTATTTTCTCAATAGTTGCATACTGGTCTGTTTGTTCTCTAGCTTGTGGTTGTACTGAGTTTCTCAAAGCGAACCATTCATAGTTTGCCCATGTTACTGTTTGAACTAAGTCAGAGTTAGAATATATCTTATATCCATGAAAACTTCTGGAGCATATTGTATCCGACATAGAAATTCCATTGCAACCTTTCTTGTCAGACAACTTGGCAGAAGGTTTTATTTCAATGTCTTGTTCCACGTATAAGAAAGAGTTGTCAATAGAAATTATATGAAACCTGTCGCAAGCAATATCTACTGTTGTTGAAGAACCTTCTCCAAACTCACCTACGTTTCCATAAGAAACAGCAGTTGTATATTCGTAAGTTCCAGGAACTATTTCTGACCTTCTAATGGCATTGTCGCATTCGTTATACCATTCGGAAACATTTCCATTCATAGCATCCAAAACTGTTGGCGTTATATTCTGAGCGGCGTACATTTCATATGAGTAAAATATAGAATAGTTGGATTTATATGTCATAATAAACCCACGTGGACCAAGCTTTACTTTCTTCCTGACTGAGTTTTTAACTCTTCTTTTTCCTTCATTGCCCTCTGCTTGAAGTTGTTGCATCTTTGCATTATGTTCATCTAGTATGTTGCAAATTTCCCATGTCCTTTTTGCCTTTTGGCTCTGGTCGCCCATCTCAGGTAACCTATATCCTAGAAAGAGTTTGTCATAGTTTGTATTTGAGTCTTCGCGTATTGTTTGCATGACTCTTTCCTGAGTTTCCGGTTCAAGCTCTTCAAACAGTG
Source organism: Trichomonas vaginalis G3 (assembly GCF_026262505.1). NCBI lineage: Eukaryota > Parabasalia > Trichomonadida > Trichomonadidae > Trichomonas > Trichomonas vaginalis. The sequence goes on from NC_067206.1 coordinate 332,941, forward strand.
CCTGTCCATATGAATAAGCTCGTTTCCAAATATATGTTTTGTAGCCATTCTGGTTTTCTTTCCATGTTACCAACTATATCTTTTGTGAATGGGAAGGCTTCTACCCAATCTTTCAGTCTTGCGTCGTTTATTTCTGTAGTTGGTTTTATTTTGTCAAGGAACATGTTTTTCAATACTAACATTTCATTTGGTACTGTCCATTTGAGTTTTCTTAAATATTCATCCCTTCTCATTTCATTGTCTGCAAAGTAAGTTTTTATTGACATTTTGTAAACTTTCGTTTGCAAGGTCATGTACAATAGGTTCTCTTCCTTCGCCCTCCCTAACTTTCTTTCTAAACTCTTCACCAAATATACCATCTCTATGGTTCTGTGTAGTTCTTTGAGATAAATGTTTTAGAACGTCAGGTGTTATATTTCCATCAGCCATGTTCATTTCATACTGGTCCAAAATATCTGCATGTTTCATATCTTTCAATGGCATTAAAGCCGCGCTGAAAATACCAGCTATATCTGGTTCACCATTGACTTCCATTGCGTCTACAACTTCTTGGAATTGTGGTTGTAAGTTTATGAACCACCTATCCGGGTTAGCTTTATGACCCCATCTCATTGTAGTTCCATCGTCTGCAGAAACAAAAGTAGGTTTGTTTCCATCTTGGTTAGGTTCTGAATGAACTTTAAACAATGTTTCATTTCTATATGTTTTCTTGAAATTTAACCTTTTATTTTCACCGAGTTCATCCGAAGATTGAACGTTAAATGCTCGTAAGTAAAAAGGGTTGTTGTATTTGTGTACATTTTCTTTCAGTACTTCCATTCTATGCTGAATATTTTCATCTGGTGTTGGAGTCTTTTGTATGTCGGCAAACATTTTTCGATATTCTTCTACTATGTCAGCCGAATTTTTTTTAGACTCTTGGAAATATTCCATATTCTCCGCATACTCTTGTTGAGGGTCAAGATTTTTCGGCTGTTCCAAATCTTCATCTAGTTCTGTGAAGTTAGTTTCCAAAGGAGTGACTTGTTCGTTTCCTTCAGGCTCTTCTAGCTGTTGTTGCTGAACTATTTCTTCCATGTCTGGTTGTATCTGAACTATTCTTCCTGTGGAGTTTCTTGTACCTCATCTGCTGGCATTTCATATATTCCGAGACCGTTTTCAACAATTTCCCTATCTACGTCATCCGCATTCATAAGCTTTTGTTCTTTCGTTCCGTCTCTATTTTTTACGCGTTTCATGACGAAAGTTGAATTGTCATTTAGCTCTGACATCAAATATCTCGGAGTAAATTCATCCATGTCATTTGGATGATATGCTATTAAATCATATCCCTTAGCGAGCTTGTATTTTCCAGGTTTGAGATTATATCCGTTTTGGTGCTGAGCCATAAAGCTAAATAGGTCCGGGTCAGTATTTCCATCCTTGAACTTTCCAATAGCTTCTTTATATCTGTCACTAAAGTCAACAGTATCTGGGAAACCACACTCTTCTTTAAGCATTTTTAAGAATTCTTGGTTTCCTTGTTCTCTACTTCTTTTATGTCCTTGCTCTGTTTGTGGTTGTTGTTGTGCAGGGTTTTGAACTGTTGGTTGCTGTGCTGGTGTTGTGTTGGTTGTTGTGCTGGTTGTGGAGGTGGTTGTTGTGCTGGTTGTTGTGCATGCCTGTGTCTGTGTCCATGTGACGATGTAAATGTTCTAGGTAGTCCTGGTGCAGGTGCTTCTCTTGGAGGGTTTGGTGGTATATAAGTTCCACCAGCTGGCACATATGTTCCATCTGCAGCGTAATGTCCTACCTGACTTTTCGTTCTTAAGAAAGCATTTACTAGGTCTGTTTTGGTCTGTTGTAACTCTTTTTCTTGACTTTTCACAACAGTTGCTCTAACGGCGTCATAGGCACTTTGAACTGCCTGTCTCGTTGCTGCATCTGTTATTTTCGTCATATTTTGTGCTACTTCTTTTAACTCTTTGTCGAAACCTTCAGACTTCAGTTTCTTTCCAGATGAGAAGTCGTTCACTAGTTTCACCTTACTATGAAGAGCTTCGAAGGCGTTCTTAAAGTCAGCATTTGTTAAAGCTTCATTTGAACTGTCTTCATCCGCTTGTATTTTTGTCCTTATTGACCCTATAAGTTGGGCTGCTTTGGCGTTGGCTTGGGCATCTAACCAGTCATTGTTAGCTTTTATATATTCTGAGCTTTTCATTGCCTTTTGCATAGCCGCGTCGTTATTTTTACTTTCTTGTGCTAAGTTTTCATACTGTACGGTTTGGTTTTGCAACTGTAAAAGTTTTTCTGCCTTTACATTTGCTTCAACTTCTTTTTTATACTCATCGCTATCCATATATGTCTTCAGGGCTTTTTGTTTTATCTCTTCATCTTTCAGTATTTTATATTGAGTAGTATGGTTTTTCAAATTTATGACATCTTGTTCCATTTTTGCTACTTCTGCTGCTTTTTCTGACACTTTTTTCGCATATTCCTCTGTACTTAGTTCTTTCAGTTGTTCTTCTTTCTTCTTTTTCTCTACGTTTAACTCATTGAGTTTCTTTGTGTGTCTGTCATATTCTAGTTTCTTTTCGTTTTCACCTATTTGCTTCTGTATGTCTATGTTTGACTTTTTGACATCTGTTATTTGATTTTTGAGTGAACTCAAATTCATTTGACTTTGAGGGTTATAGGCTGTTCCGTCTGCAGCTCCACCATAGCCTGCCATTTTCGCTAAAAGTGCCGCTCTTAAACCTCCACTCTGTGCACCAAGAACTCGGTTTAAAAGCATAGGGTTGCTTGACATTTGTTGCAACATGGTGGGGTCGTTCAGCATTTGTTGTTGCAACTGTTGTTGTGGTGTCAGTTTTACTATTGGATGTTTCAATGCTCTCTTCCTCTTACGTATATTCTTACGTAGCTTACGTGGCATTTTAAGTGAAGTTAAAAAGCGGTTTTTGACAGATGTTTTATTGTGACTTCTTCGTAAAGACTTTGTTGAGATTTCTTCGTAAATGAGTGTAAATGACCCAAAAATATATTTAGGGTAGAAGGGTATATCTACCCCGTTTTCTACCCTCATTTCTACCCTCTTGAATTTTCATGAATTTCTTCGTAAGACTTTGTTAAGACTTCTTCGTAAAGACTTTGTCAAGATTTCTTCGTAAAGACTTTGTTAAGACTTCTTCGTAAAGACTTTGTTGAGATTTCATCGTAAAGACTTTGTTAAGATTTCTTCGTAAAGACTTTGTTGAGACTTCTTCGTAAAGACTTTGTCAAGACTTCATCGTAAAGACTTTGTTGAGATTTCTTCGTAAAGACTTTGTTAAGACTTCTTCGTAAAGACTTTGTTGAGACTTCTTCGTAAAGACTTTGTTGAGACTTCATCGTAAAGACTTTGTCAAGACTTCATCGTAAAGACTTTGTCAAGACTTCATCGTAAAGACTTTGTTGAGATTTCTTCGTAAAGACTTTGTTAAGACTTCTTCGTAAAGACTTTGTTGAGACTTCTTCGTAAAGACTTTGTTGAGATTTCTTCGTAAAGACTTTGTCAAGACTTCATCGTAAAGACTTTGTTGAGATTTCTTCGTAAATGACCCTAGTAGTATATTTTTGGTGTAAATTTCATGAAAATTCAAGAGGGTAGAAAAGAGGGTAGAAAACGGGGTAGATATACCCTTCTACCCTAAAATATATTTTTGGTGTAAATTTCATGAAAATTCAAGAGGGTAGAAAAGAGGGTAGAAAACGGGGTAGATATACCCTTCTACCCTAAAATATATTTTTGCCTGATTTACACTCATGAACTTTCTTGTCTATGTTTTGTTAAGACTTCTTCGTAAAGACTTTGTTAAGACTTCTTCGTAAAGACTTTGTTAAGACTTCTTCGTAAATGTTTTGTTAAGACTTCTTCGTAAAGACTTTGTCAAGACTTCTTCGTAAATGTTTTGTTAAGACTTCTTCGTAAATGTTTTGTTAAGACTTCTTCATAAAGACTTTGTTGAGACTTCATTTATACTAAACATCTTCGGGGGCTAGAAGGCACGAAGTGCCTGGAAGCCATCCCCCAAGAAAAAAAAACTTCATTATACTCATTCATCCTCAGGGCTAGAAGGCACGAAGTGCCTGGAAGCCCCACTACCTTTTTTTTCTTTTTTTTTTTTTTTTTTTTTTTTTATATCAAAACTAGATATAATTTTTATATAAATAATTGGTTGAATCAGATATGATTTGATCAACATTTCAAACTTTTACATTGAATTTGATCAATACATCAATCATGTTATCGAATTTTTCTTATCACATTTCTTGATTTGTGGATACAAAAAAAATTTACAAAAACTAAACCGTTTATCGTGAAAGAAAACTTAAGAAATATGCATTTATTTTTTCTTTGTACTTAATATTATGAGAACTTGTATCGTAATGAGATTTCGTTATCAAAAATTGAAAGCACGAAATTTGATCGAGAATTATTTTAAAGTTTTTATTATTCTTTTGTTCTACTAAGTCTATAATATTGTAAAACAATATCAAACTTTTTATATACTGAACAAAAATTTAATTAAATCTCCTATCCTGATTTAACAGATAAAACACAGATGTGGAGTTTCACATTTTCAAATACTCTCAAATTTGAGGGATAAATACTTTTTATCGTGTGTAAAATATATTTTCGAGCTAATCCCTTTCTTGTTCGATTATATTTTGATCATAAAAATTGAAACATAAATTTTCTTCAAAAAGTATCAAACTCGCACACTTGTAAATGCATGCTGAACATAAAGAAACGAGAAAACCTCGCCATAAATTTACTGAGGAAGAAGATAAACTTATTAGACAACAAATTGCAGCCGTTGGAGAAGGAAATTGGACTCTTATTGCAAAAGTTGTTCCTGGTCGAACTGCTCGCCAGTGTCGCGAGAGATGGATCAATTACCTATCGCCAAACGTTGCAAATACGCCATGGACAGAAGAAGAAGATAGAATGCTTGAAAATTTAGTCGAAACACTTGGAACGAAATGGTGCGTTATTGCAAAGCAGTTTCCAAGGAGGACGGATGTACTTATCAAAAATCGTTGGTCATTACTTAATAGAAGGAAAATTAAAAAACAAAAAAAAATTAAATCAGAACCTCCGTTATCTAAAGCAATCCCTCCTCCCCCTCCAGAGAATAGACCAGAACCGCCTGTTAAAACAAGCCAAACACAATTTAGTATTTCATCTCTTATATCAGTTCCTCAATCAAATCTTGTTTCATCGATTCCTCCACTTCTCCCAAAAACAAAAACAAAAGCGGCTCATGTATCAGTTGAAATGCCAATATCCTTTCCAAAATCACTCATTTTAAGGCCTGTCATCTGGTTCTAATAGCCTCTATATGTATCTCTCTAATCATATGAATTTTTGTCTCTTAGACATATTCAAATTAATATAATTTTTTAACCATGTGAAAAATAAGAGTTATATTATATTGTTATGATTTCTAAATAATTTTTAATACATTATCTTAGAAATAAAATAAATTGTACTTTATAAATAATCTTTATTTTTTTGTCCCAACGCAAATCTTAAAAAATAAGATATTATACAGTTATAAAATGCATTCGTATGTCATCAATGCATACAAATATATAAATGGTTTCATGATTTTGCCCATGGAATTAAATTATTTTAAAACTCATTAAATCATTAATGAATTCATGCTCAAAATCATTGATTAATTGGTGATCAAGCATTACGAACATGCAAATTCGTGATCCAATCTTACCTTATTTGAATCAAAGGAAGGCATTGAATCTGAGTATAAACTTATGCAATAGCAATGATTACACATCATGGCTATTGAATATACTTTGCTTGAAATGTATATATCTTTGAAAAATCATATTATATGGCAACAAGTCGAAGTTTGAACAGGATGTTCGTTATATTCTTGATTTGGTGTTACCTCTGGTTGTGATAATTTTTTTGATTCTGGTTCATCTTCGATTTCGACTTTAGAATTTTGTAATAAAATAGAAGAGTCTGGAATCTCGGATGTAACTGAATCGTCTTCCTCTTCCATGTTTTCGCCATCATCTGTATGTTGCTCAATGACTAAAATCTCTGGAATGTGATCAGATTGTTCGTTATCCGAAGTCTCGTTACTCATCCATTGTCACTTTTCTAATCAAAATTTTTGAAATAAAATGACTAAATAGATAAAATATAGGACATACTAAATGCACATCAAGTAAAAATTCGATTAAAACTTCTTAGTAAAAAGAATTTAAGATAAATTTACCTATTTCTTCAACATTGATGAGTGAAATATAATTATATATAACCAAAATTATTTTTTAGAACTTGTCAAGTGCTAATACGAAAAAATGTTCATGTTAGAAAATAAAATTCCTATTGTTATGGTGTAAAGCAGCTTAACCAAGTAAATAATGTTTATCTCTTAATGTAAATTTTGGGAATATAAGCGTTATCATAACAATTGATGATTTTGAAAAAATATTTGTTGAATTACCCAGATTTTCCTTACTTTTACCACTCCCCATGTAATTTCTGGGGAAAATGATAATTCATTTTTTTTATGGATGAATAGATCGTTTTCCTAGAAAGGACCTCATATCTCTGGCTAAAAAGAGTGTCAGATCCTAAATAGGTTATTGATCTAGTGTACAAATCCAATAAAAAGCCTATTTTTTGGCTTTTTTGGTGCTCATTTTTTCGAAGATCTACATGAATATGGGGAAACCATCGGATTTTTTTGGTTAACCCACATCTTCATGTAGTCTGGACTATCTTTCCTCGAAGGACCTCTTTACGGGTGTAAAAACTCATAAAGTTCTCAAAAGATTCATTCTCGATCTCCATGCTGAAAGAATTTACAATAAAAAAGAGATCTACGCATCAAACTACAGCCATAAATGAACTGAACCCTAAAGCTCAGCTCTTAGTTTATCAAAAACGTCGAAATCCTTCTCATTGCAATCAAATTTTCTCAATAACTCATAAGAAAAATCGAATTTTGATTAAGCCGATGTTATAGGTATCACAAATACTACAAACTTGAGCAATATCGAAATTGCCAGCAAAAGTTTGAAATTGCATTGCTCATATTTGTTTTGTAAACTAAAAATCTGCTTATATTATTCATTAATTTTTTATATATTATTCATATACTTTAATAAAACAATACTATTTCACCTTAAAAATGAATTTCATAAGTCAATATTATTTTTTTGAAAATGTATCAATTTTCGATTAAAACAACATGAGAATAAAATTTACGCAAAATTATTTTAAAAAATGGTTTTAAAAATTTACAATTGATTAAGAATAAGATTGGAAGAAGTTTTGAAGTTTAATTTTAAGAAAAAAAATTCGGATATTATTCATGGATCTAAGTAATCTGATATTTGAGTATCGGCACTATGCATAAAACATATATTTATAGTTTTTTTGGAGTTTTATGATTTTAAATATATTCAAATTTGGCAATCCAATAGATTTTTAAAAAATAGGTAAATAAAAATAGATTACATATGCAGCAGATTTAGAACATGAAACAAATCTTATAGTGACCCAAAAAAAAATTCATGATCCAAAAAGAAAAAAATTGGCTAAATGGGAATCAAAGCTTTGCATAATGAATAATTATTTCGGATGTTTCCACTAAACTACACCGGCAGTTCGAAAAATACCCTTGGTGGTTCTATTTAATAGCTACTTCCAACGATAGGCGGTGTCCCCAGCTTTAGAGAGGTGGTAAAAGTAAGGCAAATCTGGGTAATATATACCCTATAATTCCTGGGTTGTCAATTTTTTGGGGGCCTATGGAGAAATTTACTTTATCAATAGCGCACCATAGATTCGAATCCAGAGCCTATAATTCTAGAAGTAGATGAAGGTACCCTAGAATAACTATGTGGTGTAGTTTTTATTGCTATTTAAGATATCACATAAAATATATTAATCAAATAATAAAAATTTCAATAAAATTAAATAATTGTTATTTTTATATAGAGTAGATATTATTTCTATATTTAGATCGAAAAAATAAATAATTCTGAAGTACTAGTAATATTCATCCATGATGATTTATTTTTCAATATTATACAATAAGAAATATCTTTATAAGTTTTTTTTTGAAAAATGTTTAAAATTGAGAGATCAAAATTTCGATTTGTGAAAAGAAATCATAAATCAAATATGTCCTAATTTTTGTTTTTATTAGGGTATACATGTTTTATACTCGAAGTACGGTATGTTGTTGTTTTTTTATTCAATAATTAAAAACTTGCATACAGGTCGTAAGGTGTTGGAATATCGTACACAGAGGTACGCACATGTCTAGGGCAACTATTTGTTATGAATGAGTGTATTTTAAAAGATTTGAAATATCATAAGATTGATCCAAAATGGCATTATAATAAATGTTTTTATCCAATGTTAATTATATTTTAAATAAAGTAATGCAAAATTAATGACTTTTGAAAATTGAGAGAGAGAACAAAAATAGAGTTTTTAAAAAACTAAATGTTGAAATAGTTTGAGATATCAATAAAATTAACAGTGAAAAATATTAATCAGAATAAATACAAAAATTGGGTATCTTATTGAAAAAATATGTGAAAAAGAGTGAAGATCAACCGAAATTTTATATTAATATAAAGGATATAAAAGAAATGTGAACGTAAATAAATATAAATTAAAAGATATAATTAAAATTTTTAATAAAGTTGAATCAAAGACAACAATTGATAGACAATTGTTGTCTTTGTGTACAACATTCACTTGAATTATAAACAATAACAAGTGTTTGTTGTTCACTGAGCAACTTTGATAAGAATCATTTGTGATTCTTGTCAAAGTTGAATCAAAGACAACAATTGATAGACAATTGTTGTCTTTGTGTACAACATTCACTTGAATTATAAACAATAACAAGTGTTTGTTGTTCACTGAGCAACTTTGATAAGAATCATTTGTGATTCTTGTCAAAGTTGAATCAAAGACAACAATTGATAGATAATTGTTGTCTTTGTGTACAACATTCACTTGAATTATAAACAATAACAAGTGTTTGTTGTTCACTGAGCAACTTTTAGAAGAATCATTTTGTAATACTTTGAAACACAAAATAGCATATTATGCTTTTATTTATCTATATGTGTCATTTTGGGAGACATTGTCTATGCAAGTCTCCCAGAATGACACATTCATACACAATCTTCTTCTGATTGTGTATCTTTTGTCAACAAAGTGCAACAGTGCACTGTTATTGTGTGCTATGTGTCATTGTGGGAGACATTGTCTATGCAAGTCTCCCAGAATGACACATTCTTCTCAAATGTTCTTACACTCTATTAAAACTATTCATAAATACAATTTCAATCTTATCCTCATTTTCTTCCTATTACACGTATCGAATCCCAACCTACTGAAACACTTATTCCTCACAATCATTCGCAAATTTTTCTAATCTATGTTTTCTCAACTATTATCCTTTACCTTCATAACAGCATTTAAATATTCCTAATGGAATTTAATGTTTTCCTATTAAATACTTAATCACACAAAAATTATATTATCAAATTTTTATATCATTCTTAAATTCCAGATTATATTGCTTACTTTGCAAGCTAACTATAATATAGTGTGATAGCCTTATTGAACTTTGATCAAATCCTCCTTCGTCCGTTAAAAATTAAGATGCGTTTAAAAAATCGGAAAAAAATTCTTTTGTTTTATTTTTAATTTTTCAACCGATAAAACTTTTTAGAAAAACTCCAAATTCCAAGAAATGCTTAGATTCAATATGAAGAACATATTCATACAGTCATTTCGTTTCAAATTTCAATTTTCAAATCGAACAAAGCTGCAAATTTGAATACTTTACAAAATTTTGAAACGTCTTTTCCCGAATGAATATTGAGTTTCAAGCCGGACAAGCTATAGCAAAACTGATCCTTATGACCCACTCTATCATTTTGGTTTTTTTGCAAAACGTGGGTAAACACCCATCTCATAACACATTTTTTGCAAAATTAGGTAAAATCCGTGTAAATGCTCAGATACATGTGGCCAATAATATTTGAATACTGACAGGTCCGGATATCAGGTTTAAATAGCTGATTTAATTCGAAATATGAAAAAAGATGAAATCTCAATGTAATATAGTAAATTAAGAATCAGTATGAATGGTTATATGATTTTGATAAAAGAAAACTGAATGAAATAGAAAAAAAATTTGAATCTTAGAATTTGAAAGTAATGAAAGAAGAAAAAGTGGATTTAAAGGAGGTTTTATGATAAGGTATTGTCGGGTATTAGAAGTGAACGTGTTGAAAAGAGATATTTAATTAATATGAGACAAAATTAAAACACGAAAAGTGCATAATGCACTCTTGTCGGTCGAAGTTCCGCAATCGTATTCTAATTGCGGAAGATTGTCTCATTCTGGAAGACATTGTCTATGCAAGTCTCCCAGAATGACACATTCATACACAATCTTCTTCTGATTGTGTATCTTTTGTCAACAAAGTGCAACAGTGCACTGTTATTGTGTGCTGTGTGTCATTGTGGGAGACATTGTCTATGCAAGTCTCCCAGAATGACACATTCATACACAATCTTCTTCTGATTGTGTATCTTTTGTCAACAAAGTGCAACAGTGCACTGTTATTGTGTGCTGTGTGTCATTGTGGGAGACATTGTCTATGCAAGTCTCCCAGAATGACACATTCATACACAATCTTCTTCTGATTGTGTATCTTTTGTCAACAAAGTGCAACAGTGCACTGTTATTGTGTGCTATGTGTCATTGTGGGAGACATTGTCTATGCAAGTCTCCCAGAATGACACATTCATACACAATCTTCTTCTGATTGTGTATCTTTTGTCAACAAAGTGCAACAGTGCACTGTTATTGTGTGCTGTGTGTCATTGTGGGAGACATTGTCTATGCAAGTCTCCCAGAATGACACATTCATACACAATCTTCTTCTGATTGTGTATCTTTTGTCAACAAAGTGCAACAGTGCACTGTTATTGTGTGCTATGTGTCATTGTGGGAGACATTGTCTATGCAAGTCTCCCAGAATGACACATTCATACACAATCTTCAATTCTTCTTTTAATTTTGTCTCATATTAATTAAATATCTCTTTTCAACACGTTCACTTCTAATACCCGACAATACCTTATCATAAAACCTCCTTTAAATCCACTTTTTCTTCTTTCATTACTTTCAAATTCTAAGATTCAAATTTTTTTTCTATTTCATTCAGTTTTCTTTTATCAAAATCATATAACCATTCATACTGATTCTTAATTTACTATATTACATTGAGATTTCATCTTTTTTCATATTTCGAATTAAATCAGCTATTTAAACCTAATATCCGGACCTGTCAGTATTCAAATATTATTGGCCACATGTATCTGAGCATTTACACGGATTTTACCTAATTTTGCAAAAAATGTGTTATGAGATGGGTGTTTACCCACGTTTTGCAAAAAAACCAAAATGATAGAGTGGGTCATAAGGATCAGTTTTGCTATAGCTTGTCCGGCTTGAAACTCAATATTCATTCGGGAAAAGACGTTTCAAAATTTTGTAAAGTATTCAAATTTGCTGCTTTGTTCGATTTGAAAATTGAAATTTGAAACGAAATGACTGTATGAATATGTTCTTCATATTGAATCTAAGCATTTCTTGGAATTTGGAGTTTTTCTAAAAAGTTTTATCGGTTGAAAAATTAAAAATAAAACAAAAGAATTTTTTTCCGATTTTTTAAACGCATCTTAATTTTTAACGGACGAAGGAGTATTTGATCAAAGTTCAATAAGGCTATCACACTATATTATAGTTAGCTTGCAAAGTAAGCAATATAATCTGGAATTTAAGAATGATATAAAAATTTGATAATATAATTTTTGTGTGATTAAGTATTTAATAGGAAAACATTAAATTTCATTAGGAATATTTAAATGCTGTTATGAAGGTAAAGGATAATAGTTGAGAAAACATAGATTAGAAAAATTTGCGAATGATTGTGAGGAATAAGTGTTTCAGTAGGTTGGGATTCGATACGTGTAATAGGAAGAAAATGAGGATAAGATTGAAATTGTATTTATGAATAGTTTTAATAGAGTGTAAGAACATTGAGAAGAATGTGTCATTCTGGGAGACTTGCATAGACAATGTCTCCCACAATGACACATAGCACACAATAACAGTGCACTGTTGCACTTTGTTGACAAAAGATACACAATCAGAAGAAGATTGTGTATGAATGTGTCATTCTGGGAGACTTGCATAGACAATGTCTCCCAAAATGACACATATAGATAAATAAAAGCATAATATGCTATTTGTGTTTCAAAGTATTACAAAATGATTCTTCTAAAAGTTGCTCAGTGAACAACAAACACTTGTTATTGTTTATAATTCAAGTGAATGTTGTACACAAAGACAACAATTATCTATCAATTGTTGTCTTTGATTCAACTTTGACAAGAATCACAAATGATTCTTATCAAAGTTGCTCAGTGAACAACAAACACTTGTTATTGTTTATAATTCAAGTGAATGTTGTACACAAAGACAACAATTGTCTATCAATTGTTGTCTTTGATTCAACTTTGACAAGAATCACAAATGATTCTTATCAAAGTTGCTCAGTGAACAACAAACACTTGTTATTGTTTATAATTCAAGTGAATGTTGTACACAAAGACAACAATTGTCTATCAATTGTTGTCTTTGATTCAACTTTATTAAAAATTTTAATTATATCTTTTAATTTATATTTATTTACGTTCACATTTCTTTTATATCCTTTATATTTAGGGATGCGACGGTTTTACGCCATGACCGTTTAAAAATAGAATAATACGCCATTTTTGGGGCCGAATGGCGGGTACGAAGTACCCGCCATTCGGCCGAATAACAAAACAATACAAAATTATCGCCGTCCTTTTTTTTTCTTTCTTTCTCTTTTTTTTTTCTCTCTCTCTCTCTTTCTTTTCTCTTTCTTTTTACTCCTCTTTCTCTTTCATCATTAAACGTAGAAAGATATATTAATATTATTTTAAAATTAAAAAAAAATAAAGAAAGTATAATAAGTAATTATTTAGTTATCAATATATATATGTAAAGTGATAATCTGAGGATAATCTGAGGAGGAGTCTGAGGATTAGACCGAGGAGTAGTTTGAGGAGTTTGATGATAATCTGAGGAGTTTGAGGAGTAGTCTGAGGAGTTTGAGGAGTAGTCTGAGGAGTTTGAGGATAATCTGAGGAGTTTGAGGATAATCTGAGGAGTTGTCTGAGGAGTAGTCTGAGGAGTTTGAGGATAATCTGTGGCGGAGTCTGAGGATTAGACCGAGGAGTAGTCTGAGGAGTTTGAGGATAATCTGAGGAGTAGTTTGAGGAGGAGTTTGAGGAGTAGTTTGAGGATAATCTGAGGAGGAATCTGAGGATTAGACTGAGGAGTAGTTTGAGGATAATCTGAGGAGGAATCTGAGGATTAGACTGAGGAGTAGTTTGAGGATAATCTGAGGAGTAGTTTCAGGAGTAGTCTGAGGACTAGTCTGAGGATAATCTGAGGAGGAGTTTGAGGATAATCTGAGGAGGAGTCTGAGGATAATCTGAGGAGTAGTTTCAGGAGTAGTCTGAGGACTAGTCTGAGGACTAGTCTCAGGACTAGTCTGATGAGGAGGACTCTAAGGAGTAGTCTGAAGAGTAGTCTCAGGAGGAAGATCTGAGGAGGAGTCTTATGAGGAAGATCTGAGGAGTAGTCTGATGAGGAGGGGTCTAAGGAGTAGTCTGAGGATGATGAGTAATCTGATAAGGAGTAGGCTGAGGATGATCTGAGGATAACCTGATGACTAGTCTAGGAGTGGTCTAATAAAAATGTAAAATATTTTAAAAGAAAAAATTCTATGAATTTTATATTTTAATTCTTAGCATTATACTGAATAAAATAAACATAAATATCAAAATTTGAAATTGAAAACGCCAAAAAATTGATAATCCACATTCAATATTTTGTAAGTGGCGTACTTTTTGAATACTCGCCATACGCCTTGGAGTTCTCAATTTTGAATTCGCCTTTATTTGGGCGACCTCAGAAAAATACGCCATTAAGAAAATATTGTATGAGATTTTAAATTTGAACACGCTCTACCTTAAGGAATTAAATTTATTAAGATATATTTATATATAATAAACGATTACTTAAAAAAAAGTATTTCATCGCTTATGTAAGTTTCAAAAAAATCACGAAAATAAAAAAATCAAGATTAAAATTTTATTTTTAATTTTTGAATTTCTCAAATGGCGAAATTTTTGGGCGAACAAAAAAAATGTACGCCCGGTCAAATGGCGTGTTTAACGCATCCCTATTATATTAATATAAAATTTCGGTTGATCTTCACTCTTTTTCACATATTTTTTCAATAAGATACCCAATTTTTGTATTTATTCTGATTAATATTTTTCACTGTTAATTTTATTGATATCTCAAACTATTTCAACATTTAGTTTTTTAAAAACTCTATTTTTTGTTCTCTCTCTCAATTTTCAAAAGTCATTAATTTTGCATTACTTTATTTAAAATATAATTAACATTGGATAAAAACATTTATTATAATGCCATTTTGGATCAATCTTATGATATTTCAAATCTTTTAAAATACACTCATTCATAACAAATAGTTGCCCTAGACATGTGCGTACCCTCTGTGTACGATATTCCAACACCTTACGACCTGTATGCAAGTTTTTAATTATTGAATAAAAAAACAACAACATACCGTACTTCGAGTATAAAACATGTATACCCTAATAAAAACAAAATTAGGACATATTTGATTTATGATTTCTTTTCACAAATCGAAATTTTGATCTCTCAATTTTAAACATTTTTCAAAAAAAAACTTATAAAGATATTTCTTATTGTATAATATTGAAAAATAAATCATCATGGATGAATATTACTAGTACTTCAGAATTATTTATTTTTTCGATCTAAATATAGAAATAATATCTACTCTATATAAAAATAACAATTATTTAATTTTATTGAAATTTTTATTATTTGATTAATATATTTATGTGATATCTTAAATAGCAATAAAAACTACACCACATAGTTATTCTAGGGTACCTTCATCTACTTCTAGAATTATAGGCTCTGGATTCGAATCTATGGTGCGCTATTGATAAAGTAAATTTCTCCATAGGCCCCCAAAAAATTGACAACCCAGGAATTATAGGGTAAAAGATAACATTTATGGTAGAAAAACAATTTTTTTCGGAAATACAACACTTTGGAACAAATGCTTTGGAATTTTTTCTTTCTTTTCTTTTTTCTCTTTCCTCTCTTTTTCCTTTTTCTCCTTCTTTTCCTTCTTCTCCTGTTGCTGCCTCTTCTTCTCCTCCTTCGCATGTTCCTTCTCCAGCATCTTGATGTTTATCAATGCTTCCTGTTGCTGCGGAGTCAAAACAGGTTTCGGTGGCTGTGGTTTTGCCATCATCATTTGTGGATTGATGTTTTGTTGTGGCTTGTTTTGGCTCTGTTGGAATTGATTCATGTTGTTTGGATTCTGCATCATGAACTGCTGTTGTTGTTGTTGGAACTGTTGCTGCTGCTGTTGCATTAGCAATTGTTGCTGGTACTGCTGGAATTGCTGTGGAGTCATGTTCATTATCTTCCTTGAAATATGTGTTGGAATTTGTACATTTTGTTGATTCTGTTGCTGTTGAGGATTTTGTTGAGATTGTGGTTGTGTTTGAGGTGGAGGAGGCATCTGGAACAACTGTTTCTTCTGCTGAGATGCAGCTGTATTCTGTTGCATCTTTTGTGCCTGCAACTGGTTGAATGCCTGTGGAATCTGTGGCATAATTGGCATCGAAGAGAAATTGACAGCAATTTGGTTTTTGTTCTTCTTCTGTTGCTGTGGTGTTTGTTGTGGCTGTTGTGGTTGCTGTTGCTGTGGTTGTTGTGGAGGCTGTGGGAAGCTCATGAACTGCTTCAACTGTTGCTGCAATTGCTGTTGTGGATTTGGAGCGAATTGCTGCTGGATCTGCTGAGTTTGTTGAGCATTTTGTTGCTGGAAATTGAGCATGAATTGAGGTGGAAACATCATCGAACTTTGGTTCCTCGAATTGTCTAAATTAGGTGGAGGAACTTGTTGAGGTGTTGATTGCTGCCTAGGAGGTGGAGGAGGAAGGAAGTGTGGTGATGGAGATGACTGTTGTCTTGGAACTTGTTGTGGTTTCTGCATGAGAAAATCAGGCAAATTCTCAAACTGGAAAATGGTTTTTTCCTCTTTCTGTGATAACTGAGGTGGAGGAGTCAATTTAAATGGTTTCTGAGCCTGTTGTCTCTTCTCCTGCATTGCAGCTCTTTGCTGTTGCTGATGCTGCTGTCTCTGCGCCATGATCGCTTCTGCTTTGGACTGAGCCAAGTTCTGTGCTGCAATCTGAGCTTTTGCCTGTGCCAAATTTGGTGGAGCTGGGTAATTCATCTTCGTCTGCTGCGTCGAAGTAGAATTTTCTCTCTTCGGACTTTTCAGCTGAGTAGAAGAACCGCTTGAAGACAAATTCGGCGGAGTCAGCATTGCAGAACTAACAGGAATTGCTGAAGAAGTAAACAACATGTTTCCAGGACTTGGAGGAACATTTGAACTGTGTGATTTATGTGGAGGAGTCTGTGGCTGAACTTGTTGTTGTTGTGGAACAGGAGGTTTCGGAGGTGCAGGAATGAAATCAGTGAATGCGATTGAAGAAATACCAGGATAGAACCTGATTTTCCTTGGAACGTTTCTGTTTGCCATGATGATTGAAGTAATTCTCTGAATAACTTTCGGCTGTTGTCTGAGGAATTCTTCGAAACCATACAAATCTCTCGAGAAAGGAATGTCGTAGTAATTAGGACTTGTGTGTGGAATACACATTCCCACCTGTGAAATGATCCTAAATCCAAACTGTACAATGCAAGTAATCAATGCGAAATCGCATGAAATGTCCCAGTTCGGCGGCAAACCAGGCATTGGATTGAAATCTTTGATTCCTGCAATGGCGAGAGAGTGGATGTACTCTAATCTCTGTGTCGCAGAAATGTATTTATCCCTGATGTTCGTTCCTGAGAATGATTGAGCTGGAAAAGTATCAGGCAAGTTCATAATTCTCTGCGGAATAATTAATGAATCGTCACTTTTTGACTGTTTGATGAAATTGTCCAAATCGAGCATGAATCTCTTTATTTCTGCTGTTGATTTGGTTGTTATGTGTGTGAGAGCGTGGAATTCCTCCCAGTCTTGGTTTCCATCTCTATAAGGAATGTGGAAGTCCATTGCGACCTGTGTAACTCTTTTCAGTTCTTCTAAATTCCACTGATTTATGAATGGTCCGTTGCAAACTCTTTGGTAAATTGGCCTCATCATTTTGTCTGCAAGTAAAGGAGCGGAGTTTCCATCATGTTTCGCGTGCAAACATGTCGAGAGTAAATCAATTGTTATAGAGTTCAAAAACATCTTGAAATAGTCTCTCAACAAGTCTTCCGATGCTTGGAATTCCGCCATCTCCCGTGTGATTTCCTGCCAGTTATTTCCATGAGCCAAAAACGAATTCAACAGAGCATAGAAAAATCTTGGAGATGTTCCAACGAAATTCCTAGCAATAGGAAATCTTGGGGGCATGTACGGCTCCTGGTGAAGACTCAGGAAAGCTCTGATTGTCCACACGTTCTCCACGTGATTCAGAATTGATTCGGACTGCGCTTTGAGTGTCTTCAAAAAGTTGTGTTTCAAAAAGACAGGAGTTTGGAGTGTCAACTCTTCAGCTGTGACTTGGTGCCAGAAGTTGCTCTGTTCTTCAAACTGGTCTTCGAAAGGCTGTGTGAAGAACTCGAACCAGATGATGGAGTTGACTAAGTTGTGTCTCGCCAGTTGAGATTTGTCCATGTCGCTGAGGAAATGAAGAAGAACAGCGCGAGAAAAGATGGAAACATCTTCTTGTGGACGTCCCATTAATTCAGCAATTTTTCCAAATTCGCTGAACCCGAATTTCAGCAAGAAATCGACAATTCTCATTGCTTCCTGCTTCTTCCACGTGACTTGCTTGATGTGCTCCAGCCTGGAATGAGCGAAAGCAATGTCCCAGAACTCTGGCTGGCTCGTGACCATCTCCACTGTCGGTTTGAACATTTCTTCAACAGTTCTGTCGCCAGGAACAGAAACAACAATGTTCTCGTGTGTCTGTACTTCGTGTGAAGGCTGTGTCGTGAGAGCTTCTATCCTAAGGAAGATGTCCTGTTCGTTGTAGTTCGCGAGAGTGTAATCAAATGATGGATCGTGGAGAAATCGACCGTAAAAGACGGCTTCGAGGCTGTCGTCGGTGATTAAGCGGTAGATTTGGATGTTCTGGCCTCGAGAGAAGTATCTGACGAGGTTGACATCGCAATCAAGTGATCTGCCGACGTCGACAAAAACAATTCGATCTGGTTTGAAATCTTCAAGGTAAGGAGCAGTGTAATTCCTGGTCATGAGGATCGCGCCTTCACTCATTGTCGTCTGAAAGGCTTCTTCGCGGTTAACTGAGTCGACAATTCCGTAATTTATGTGGCGAGATGACAAAAGTGGGGCCAAAAGACGGATTAGAGCAAAGCAGTCGCAAACAACAACGGTAAGTTTGACTTCTTTGATGAGATCAATAAGTTTGGCCAATTTATTCGATGTGGAAATGAGTAATTCAAGAGATTGTTCAGATGTAATGGAGCTTAAGTTGTAACGGGCCTTGTGTTTGGCAATAATGAGATCCTCCATCGCTTTGGTGAGGAATGGATGCTGATGACATTTGTACATTTCGCGATATAAAAATGTCGGATCTCTAAACACTCTTCCGCGTGAATTTCGCATCTTGAGAAGCTTGGAAAGTCTGTCGTGGATCTGTGATGATACAGCATTTGGTACGAAAATGACATTTTCTTTGTAAATAAAATCTACTTTTCCTTCTGGCCTGTTGTCGATGAAAATCTTGAAGATATTAGGGAAATTGCAGGTTACATAGTCATCTGCATCGAAAACAACGTAGTTCCATTTGACATTAGCAAGAGAATTTGATTCTTTGTAGTAAATCGAACTTGCCATAGTAAGGACGTCTGTTTTAGGTCCGCGATCGCAGATAACTTCATTGGATCTAACTATAAGACGTGAATCAACCTCTGTATCGTAAGAAGAAACGTATAAATTTGTCATTATTCTAAAAGTGTCCATCCATTGATTAATTCTGGACGTAGATGTAATAATTATTGTTTTAACGCGATGATTTTGCTTTCTGGCTAAATGAAGAAAGGCGGCAACAGCTCCAATGCGTCCTGTGGCCGGATTTGAGAGTTTGCATTGTGATTGTGATTGGGATGCTGTAATTAATTGATTGACTAACTGTTTTTGCGAATCTGATAATGAAATTTTGCGTTCTAATAATGGAAAATCTGTAAAAGGCTGAAAAGGCAACGGAGGACCGCGATTTAACCTCAATGTGTTAATCCAGTAGATATCCATGAGCCTTGGCAGTTCAGAAAGATTGGCTATTGAAAATGGAAGATCAGATTTTCTTAAAAGCAAATCTGGGCTCTCCCATGTAGCTCTATTCTCCTGATATCCCTGCCATTTTATGAGAAATTCAACAGACTGAGGCGGCTCAAGGGCTTCGTGAGTTTCTTCTTCTTCCGCCTTTTCATTTTTGTTATCGTCCTCTCGCTTGAGATTAATAACACCGTATTCATCGAGGAAAGCTTCCTCTGAGTCTTCAAGCTTTCTGAGAGGCTTTTCAAATTCAATAATTTTTTCCAAATTCGGATAATTCTTAATTGGAAAGCCAGGGATATATACATTTGTATCTATAATTTCTTGAGGTACTTCCTCCTTTTCGCCTAAAGCGCGATGAGCTATAATTCTATCAACATATAATAATTCTATCGGAATTCTTGAAAATACAGGTTCATAGTAATTACTAGATATATCGGACAGTTCAGTGCCTTGCTGATCTGAAAGAGCTTCGAAATGTTTCTGTAAAACATCCGTATTTTGACCACTTTTTAACTCTGCTTCGGAGAATATTTTTGAATGGAAAAGAGATTTTTCCGGAATCTGGCAAATATATTTCGTTTCATCTGGAATTTGGCTGTTTTTTGCTATAATGGTCGATATTCTCGGTCCTGTAGCAATAACTTTTTTTGGTGCTGGAGTAGGATTTGCTTCAGCATCACTGGAGTCTTCTGAATCTATGTAATTGCTCTTTTTTCTTGATCTAGAACTTCTTCTTGGTGCATCTGATACTTCTGATGAAGCTTGAGCAGCAAATTCATCTTCATCAAAACTATCACTATCTTCTATATATATTTTTTTCGGTTTTGTCTTGCCTTTAGGTCTTCCTCTGTGTGGAACATTTGGGGGCGGCGGTGGCTGTTGCTGCTGCTGTAACTGCCTTAGCTGCAGTTCCATAATTTGCTTTTGTATATTTTCTGGAAGCTGACTGAAATTCAACCCAGGAGGTGGCCTATCTCCTGGATTTGGAAGCATCCTTTGATTTCAGCTAAGAACCAAAAAAGTGCGAAATTCTGGACGTTAAAATTCAAAATTTGCGCCAAGTAAAAATAAATCAAAATTATGTATGACTATATGGTTTTCTGACTATGTAGTATGTTGAATTCATCAAAAACTAAATTAACCTGCAAAACATTGGAAATTCAAAAAATGAACTAATGTAAGTGTAATGTTTGGCATTACCCCTCAGAGTATATCAGTTTTGCAAGATAGAACTGAGATGATAGTGATAATTACCAATGTGGACAATTCGTAAACTCAATTTATGGTGTTTATGGCAAAGTTTTGAGATACATATATGATAGGGAAGCAGTTTGTTGTATCTAAAATCAATATATCTGAGTTATGAAAAACTTTGCCCTAATTTCAAAACATCTCAATTTATTGAGATATAAAGATTTATAAAAGTATGTTGAGGAGGTAGAGAATGAAATTCAAATGAGTTGCTAAATAAATTGGAAAGATTTTGAACATTAAGATTTTTTTCAACATCTTATTATTTTGAAAATGATCGTTTGTACCATGCGGTATTTTTACACTATAATTTTATTGTAAATACATAAATTAACGGTTCAAAATTGAAATTGTATGAAAAATATTATTGATACTGATTCACGAATATCATCACTAAAACTGGATCAAAAAATAATTTGCATAATCTTGTTTCAGAATTTTAACAAAGTAAAATAACTCCAATTTTCCCAAAATTATAATTTTCAAAAAAACAAGTGTAGGACATTTCAGAATCAATATTAGGGTAATCCGTCCTTGTTCATAAAAAATTTACAATTTATTCAAAAATATTAAAAATTTGTGGATAGCTTCCTTTCATTGCCTTATGGATTATTTTCATAATTTATTTTTCATTTTTTGTAAATGATTTTTGACACCATTTTACAATTATATTTTATGCAAAAATTTTGCTATAATTCTGCTATATTTGTGATTCTGTACAAATAATCATTGAGGCAAATGAAAATCGATATTTGAATATTTTCACTGAATAATTCAAAAATTCACATTCAATTTCTGTGACTTTTCAGAAAATATAATCTCTTCAAAATATTCAATTTCTAGAAAATAAAAAGTCCATTTTTTCATAATGGTTTGGAACTCCAATATTCTTGAGCTCTATTGCTTAAAAGAACTAGTATCCCAAAACTCCATAGACGAACGCTTGATTCGTCAGTACAAAGCGATTTTAAGCAAATATATTAATGGACATTATTCTCTTGAGCAATGCAAAGAATTAGTTATGAAACTCGATCTTAGCCTCAATCCCCTGTTGTTATGTCTGGAAATTCTTGCAACAGACAGAGATGATGTTCCGGTATTTACATGTAAGAAAGAAGAGAAAACATACTCCAAAAAGAGGTTCGTCTGTACGTGGAGCGACTATGAAGATAAAAGGTTAGTAATGGCAGTTCATAAGTATGGTACAAAAGACTATGAACTCGTTGCAAAATATGTTGGCAATAATAGGACAAAATCACAGTGTTCACAGAGATGGGAGAGGACTTTGAATCCCTGTATTGATAAATCCGCTTGGACCGAAGAAGAGGAAGAAATCCTTGTCAAAGCAGTAGAAAAGTATGGTACAAAAGCATGGACAAGCATAGCAAATTGTCTTCAAACCAGAACGGATGTCCAGTGCCGCTATCACTATAAACATGTGCTTAATGGAAACACTCCAAAAGCCCTCAAATTAAGAAACGCAAAGGAGCAGGCAAAAAGAGCTCAGTATTGGAATAATGATGATGAATTCTTTGACCTGATTGATAAAGTCCTTGTCGAATCTCGGGACTTTATTTTACCAAAGTAATTGAATCTATTAAATACATGTTTTATATATAATCAGAATAAATATATTTCTTCTTGGAAATCATATCTTATGACTCAAAAATCTCCATTCAATCAAATTTTTCTTAAGAAAAGATTCTATCAAAAGTTGAAATTCCATTTTTTAGAAATGTTTTAGCTTGGGGAATAGAATCGGAGTTTTTGATTTAATGAGTTTTATATTTTGTCTGAAAAAAACCAATTGAATGTCCAGTTTAAATTCACCTCACAAAGGACTTTTAAAAGTGGAGAGTTAATTTAAAGTATAGCTTAGACTAGAATCGAAAATTTGTATGCGAATAAAATGTCTTTTGATACAAAATATTCAAAAGCTTTTTACATTTTCGTCAATCACTCGCATTCTTGATAATATCACATATTGATATAGTGAAAAATAAGAAAACTAAATATAACTAAATTAGACAAATAAAAAAAGTTTTAAAACAGAAAAAAAAATATAAAAATATAAAATATTAATTCCATTCATCAACGCTGAAAAAGTCATCTGAAGGGTGATCTTTTGTCATGAGCGGTGGGTCCTCGAACTTAAGTTCTCCTTCCTCATTTTCATCTGTGTCTTCATCGAAGTTTATTTCGTTTCTCTTCTTATCTGATTTCTCTCTAAATTCTCCGAGCATCAATTGCTTCTTCATTGTGTTTCCTAGTACTTCTTCCTCTTCCTCAAAGTCCTCTTCTGATAATGACTCTTGTGCAACAAAGTAATTCACTTCTTCTGGTACTTTTGAGACAGATCTGTTGACATCTTCATAAACTTCATGTTGGAATGGGTTTATTGACTTGAGATGAGGCGGAGATTTTTGTATATTCCCTGGATCTTGCTGTTTCTCCGGACTTTGTTGTGCATTTTCGTATCCAGATATTGAAAACAGATTTGGTGGGTAATTTGGATTTACTTTCTTCTCAGGAGATGGTTTTTCTGATTTTAAGCGGGATGATTCACTTATCTGTGAAGAATTTTGTGAATTTTGAGGAGTTCGATTTTCAATTTTCTTTTGTGGGGATTTAGGACGCTCGAATGATGAATTTGATGGCTTCAGAGTTCCCTTGAAAAAGGATTGTATTTTATTTACGGGTTCTGGTTGTTGAATTTCTTCTTGTTTTTGGATTTCGAATTTTCTTTGGTTTTGTGGTTCTTCTTCAGAGTAGTAGTACTCCTCTTCCTCTTCATAATCTTCTTCCTCATATATCTCTTCTGAATGATTAGATTCTGAATTTGAAATTTTAGATTCTTTGATTGGTTCTTGTTTCTTTGGTGGTTCGAAGTGTTCTGACTCATCAAATTCAGAAACAGTCGATTCTATTTGAGGAAGTCTCTCTGGCTGCTTGATTGACTTATCAATAACAAAATCTTCGTCGTCATCATCACTTAAATCAGCGTTGTGTATCAGAGAACCTTCAATATGGGAATTCTCATTCAATGTATCAAGAAGAGATGGATTGTAAACGGGCTTTTCCCTGTTTTCCATGAATGGAGCATCAGATATCATTGAAGCAGACTGATTTGGAAGAGGTATCTCATTATCGAGCTCTTCCTTCAATTGCTTATGGACAATATCGTATTCTTTGATGTTCAAATCGCGATCAACAATTTTAATTAACTCTGGATTTTGTTGATTGCTCATACTCTCAATTGTTGATCGTACTTGATCAGAAATAAATGATGAGACATTGGATATCTGGTCTTCTGTAATCTCTGAGGGCTTTTTACGCTTGGATAAAATTTCTTTTGCACGATTTATGATTTCAGCATCTTGTTTTGGTGATTTGCAGAACATAGATTGGATGTTTGTTGGAGGAACACTCTTTACTGACTGTCGACTAACTTGTTGTGAAGATCCAAATTCTTTTCGATCAGTTTCCATCAAAGAATGCTCTGATTGCTGTGAAACTTCTAAATCATTTCCTAGTAATGATGATTGTGTGGCCCACATTGCTGTTGGTTTGTTTTTGTCGTTGATAGATTCAAATTCTTGTTCGAGTGTAACTTTTACGGGAGATTGTTGGCGCATTGGTGGATTTCTGATTTCTTGGACTGATCCGTATGTTCTTTCCCATTCTGCCCATGATTGTTCAAGTCCATCGCAAGCAATTGATAATGACTCGTTTATTTCGTCATGAATTGTTTTCTCAAGGTTACTTTGTTTGCTTTCAGCCTCGGAAATTAGTGTCTGAGTGTGATTTAACTGTGCTTCTAATTCTTCGACTCGGTTATTCGATTTTTGCTTCATTTCTCTATCTTGGGCATTCTCGCGTGCCATCCTTTCAGCATCCAGTTGATTTTTAAGCTCTTTGTATAGTTCTACGAGTTTCATAATTTCATTATTTTGATTTGGTTGTTGAACTGGAATTTGTTGATTAGGAATTGACATATTTCGTATTTGGAGCCATGCATTTTCGTATGGTTGATGATCTTTGTGGATATGTTTATCTAAATATCCAATATTTTTGTATTTCTTCCTGCAAATAGGACATCTTTCGAAATTTGTTGATTTCTTTTTAGATTGTTCTTCTAACTTTTTATAACTTTGGAATAATTTTTTGAGTTTTTCATTAAGTGATTTAGTTTCTTTCTTTTGGCTTTCAATCTTCTTCTGCATTTGTTTTTGCACGTCTGACATGTAATGAAGTGCATATTGAAGTATTAAACATAAACGAATTAATAAAGGATGATTAATTAATCGAGAATTGCATTTTTCAAAATCTGCTTCGATGTATTGTGATATAAATGGATGTAATTCCGTGATATTTCCGTTCCTTGCTAATGAAATGGGATCAATAGATTTAATTAAATTCCAATCTAGTGGCTCTTCATTCATAAATTGCTGCTGAGGAGGAGGTTGGTTTAACCCTTGATATTGAGGTTGATTTTGAAATTGGTAATCAGCAGCATTATAAGGAGGAAAGCCATAATTTTGATTCCACATTTATAAATTTGATAATCGATTAGTATATATTTTATCTTATGATATACAGAAAAATTCAAATTTGGTATAAATTAAGAAAAACGGTCTTAAATTTAAATTTTTTATGCCGATGTCATATATTTATAGCTTATGAGTAGTATTTTTGGATTTAAATCCTTTATAATTAGATAACAACAAACTCAGCAAATGCAATATTATGTCTCAAATGAAGATCTATATATCCTCATCCCTTTGGGTGGTTCAAAATGTACAATTATTGATGAATTGATAATGTAATATATTTTATGAAATTTGGAATTGTCATCATGCGAATATAAAAAAAAATCTTTATAGCTTAACAACTGATCATAAAGTACACACGTCTATAGTTTTGATTTGAAATATATAACAAATGGTATTTAGCAAAATTGCTCAATATATTTGAATAAACGAAATACTTTTAAAATTGATGATTTTATTTGTTAAAATGTCACTAAATTGTATGTCTACGATGTGGCCTTGACATTTTTAAACGCAAGAATATCCGGTGCCATATGACTTCTAAGGCAAGACTCAGTTGTAAATTTATTTTATTTATCGAAAAGTGACAATATCGATATCGATGTCAAAGAAAGTTAAAATCTCTGTTGCACCAAAACTGAATAAGAAAAAGAAATCGACTAAAAAGAGACAAAAGTCACCACCAAAGAAGCAGGGATTTGTATTATCACCGTACGTTCCACCCGAGAAAAAGAAAAACGTTGAGAAAATTGAAGTAACGAAAATAACGCCAGAAAAATTTCAACAAGTGGTTAACACTGTAGCAAGGTGTGAAAATTGGAATGATACAAAACTTGTTCTTGAAGATATGAAACGATACTATCTTTCGTATTCAGAAATAGCACAACTATTACATAGAATACCCTCAGTAGCTGAGAGAATTAAAGCAGGCGCTATATTACAGAAAAGTTTGAAAGATGTTCAGACAAATTATTTTCTATTTATACAAAGCTTTGCATCAAAGCAGGAGAGGGATGGCCTTGAGCAAATATACTCGATAGAACAAAAAGAAGATACATTTTCATAAATTATTTTGAATTTTGTATCTTCACTAGTAACTACTGGAGAAATACCTTGCACGTATTATCACTTAAACCACGCAATAACTTTACGTTTAAGATTATCAACACAAAAAAAACTTTTATTATGTCAATAAGAGCTTTATAGGGTCAAAAATTAATATATTTACTCTTCTCTTCGCTTCAATATGAACTCAAGTGCCTTATACGAAATTATTTTATCTCTTGTTTGTAAATTCTTTTATAAAATATTCAACGATTATAAGCTTTAATGAAATTTAGCATAAACAGACAGTTTGCAAGTTTTATGTTAATATAATGATTACATATGTGAATCTGTTCTTAAAGATATCGTATTCGTATTTAACTTTCATAAAATATAGACACAATATCATATTTAGAAAATATCACTATCATTTCTCTTTCTAGTAAAATATAGTGTGGTATTTTTTGAACAGAATAACAAATTAGTTGAGTTAAAAAGGCTTGTATGTTGAGGATGCAGTGGTTTCATCATATGAATAAAAATATAGGAATTTGGAAGCTGAATTTCTAAAAATTCATTGGAAATAGAAAAATAATTTAACAGGTTTGAAGGTAGTTGGATTACCGTTATATTTTAATTTAGGCTGTTAAATAAAAATATGGTAAGGCATTTGATAAAATTAGAGAGGATCTCTTCATAAAAATTTAATAAACTCGCGAAATGTTAAAATTGTTAAAGAGTTAAAACTTATATTGTAAAATGCATTATTCTTTAGAAAAATTTGATGTATATGAGTTCAAAGGAGTTTGCCAATAATTTTAGAAAATGATTGACATTCAAAAAGAAAGAAAGGAAGAAATGTCGAAATAATTCATAAAAATTGAGAAGGCAAATTTAATCGAACTTGACTCAAAAGATGTAAGATACGATTTTGAGAAGATGATTGACAAATATGGTATTTTGATCAAATTATCATTACCGAGATGAATTGAAATTTGAATGATGCGGAAAAATTGAAATAGCATAGTATTTTCCGAAATTATTAGATTCTAAAATTTTATATATATTACATAATCTCCTAAAGAAAAGACAAGAAATTTGAATCTTTTCAAAATTTCAATTAGTTTTTCAGAAAACAACCGTATCGATAAATTTTAATAGAATTATGATTCAAATTGAGTGCTAATTCAAATTATGTATACTTACGAAATTTAGAAATCAAATATATTAATAATTTATAAATATTTAAGATATAAAGTTTTCAATAATTTGAAAAAATCAATGCCGATAAATTTCAAAAATATAATAACAAAAAAGATATCATTTGTATGTCTTAATCCTTGATTTTCTAATTTTTTATAATCCTTTAAAAATTTGAAAACCCATCGTCTAATTGAGAGTGGACCGTTGTTTTTGCCATGCATATTACAACATTCTCTTTGATAATAATATTAAATATATTTTCAACAAGTTTGTATTGACAGACATTTCATTTGATATATGACCAACATAGGTCACATATCAATATTCCGACGATTTCGTGTCTAATTTCTTGTGCTCATAATTTACGGGTTTTCAAAATTAAATTAAAAATTCAATATGTTTCAATATGTCTATGTCTCAATATTTTTTTAATGTCATCATCGAAGCAAAATGGTTCGCATACAAGCGCTAAACTACGCGAGCGAGCTATGCAAGCAATAACTGAGGCTAAAAGGCCTTTAGCAGCTGCTGAAATTGAAAGTTCACTTCGAATTAACGATCATCATCTCTTCAAAGAAATTTCTGCAAAATGTGGTGATTATTTACGAGTCATTCTTTCATTAACCCATAGCGACGTCTTTAGTAAATACAAGCCAACAAAGCCAATTCACAGAATCGACCGAAGAGCGATTTTCTTCGGTTTAGCTGATGGAGATTACGATCCTGAACAGTGGAAGAGGGTAACATCTAAAAATGCACCATCTCCGCCCGAAAAAGAAAGTAGTCCCAAACCAGAATCCAAGATTGTCACCCAAATCGTACCAAATGATACAGATAAAGAAGATATGAGATCAAAGGAAATTATCGCCTTTAACTCATTATTCAATTGCATCGAAGATGAAAATGTTATATCAAACTGGAATTTCAATTTTCCATAATATAGGTTTTGTTAAAAATTGTCGTTTGTTTTATTACACTCTTTTTAGATATAATAAATCATCTATACATTTTATAATTTCAGAATATCCGAAACTGTTATTTTGTAATCAGAAATGGTCAAATTATATGGTTTCATATATCATAGATTTTATCGAATGAGATATTCTCCGTGAACTGGTCCATGTATAGCCCATTTTTTTGAAAAACAAAAATAATTTATCGGAATTTCTTAAATTAGTAAATAGCCGGTTCAGGATATAGCAATATTTTATAATGCCATAATATGGATCTGATCTTTTCCTCAATTTTTAGATCAAATTTTTTATGTTCCGATTGATAAATTCAAGCACAAGTATTATAAACATTGCATGGGTACGTAATGAAAAAAATAATGATTTAAAACAAATAATATAATATACATTTATACAAAATTTAAGAATCGTCTGTAATTTTTACAATATTGATGATTCCTGAAACCGCATCAATAAACATACGCTTTGACTTCGAAAGAGTAGCATTTGAAAACAAGTTTCCCCATTTTTCTAGGAAAATTGCAATACTTACTGCATTTGACGGCGGAGTCGAAGCAACAAGAGCCAAAATGAGCATCTGATGATCAGGAGGCGAGAGAGTTCCTGTTGATGACAGCTGAAACAGCTGTTGGCACTGAAGATGAATTTGATATAAAATATCAATTGGATTTGTTAAGAACTGGATATGCTCGAAGGAATACTTTGAGCTGAGCATCAAAGAGTATATTGGCTGGTTCACTCTTTTAGCTCCAACAATGGTTTCGCTCAAATTGAGAAGAGAAATCGGTTGTTCTATGAATTTTCGAGCTTTTTCTAAGAATTCTTTGTTGGCTTTTGAGTACCTGTTCAAATGAGGTCTTGGATTCAATGCGTACGCGTTGTCGAAGATGGCTCTGATAAGGGACATGTAGAGGATCATTGCGTTCTGGTTAAATGTCATCTTTAAGTCTTCAATGATAGAATTATTCAATTCCCAAATTGTCGAAACAGCTCCATCGAGTGTTCCGTCTTCAATGATCATCGCGGTGGCATTCATGATCTCTTTGTAGGAGCTCCTCTGTATGTACTCGACAAGGACGGTGTCTAGCTCGTTTGGAGGCGCGTACTGAAGGTTTTGGTCGAATTTTACGCCGCCTTGAGACAAAACACCGAAAATCTCTTCGATGTACTTAGGAGCAGTGTACTTCCTGGAGTATATCGGTATCAGTTTCCTCAGCTGTGCTCTCTGGTCTTTCAGTGATTTGTAATAATTGTCTTCTAATCCGAAATGCTGCATATCGTACTGGAGAAGGCGTATATCGGCGTTTAAACCTGGTAACTGTTTCAGTACACTGATGAGTTCATGGGCTATGTTGGTAAAATCCATTAAAATCTTGTATTGGAAGTCATATAATTGAGCTTCGTTTGCGTACATGCAGGAACGCAATCCTGTGATAGGGAGAATGCCTTCTGTAGTGAAAAGATCTGGATTTACGCTGCTTCTCTTATGGCGCGATTTGTTTTTGATCTTTTCCGCTTTTGATTTGTTTTGATCAATAAAATCTTCAAGAGTAAAGATGGTATTCTGCTGGTCTATGACGGAGAGTTTGGATCTGCGATATAAATAGGGTTTTGCTCGTTCAGAAATTCCTAAATCTGCAAAATCGTTTATAATAGCTCTCATCTCCAAAGGAACCTCGCCATTTGAGTTCTTTCTATTACGAGATCCTTCGACAAGCATGTTTGAGTTGTTTTTGAATGGAAATGTTTTTAATTTAAAACGCATTTTCTCGTACCGAGACAACTCTCTGGAATAAGTATTAGATTGGGGTAGATCCGATCCCAATGGGAAGTAATATGTTAAGAAATCGCATCCGCCTTTGAGGTAACACGTGTTGGCGCATGGTAAAATGATTTTTTTAGCAAAAGTTGCGGATAAGAACTGTTCTGTTGAAATGATCTCGCATAGCATCAATAATCTTCTGATGTACTTCTCTTTCTTCGATGCAATCTTGATGTAAACGAAAATTAACAAAAAGAATTTTTGAATCCATTCAATTAAATCTTGATCTTCGAGTGAACTCATTATTTCTACTAAATACTTTGCAGCCAACCTCATCAAAAGCTTGCTTTGGACCATTGTTTGTGCAACAGAACGCATAACAATAAATTTTGCTTCTTTTCCTGTTCTGTTTATAGAAACAACCGTATTCAAATCGAATTCTGTCTGTATATTCTTCGAGAGTTGCTGTGCCAAGATGTAATTTGGTATAGTTATTGAACCTTGCGAAACAGCAAATAAAGTAGTCATTGCATGCGATAGTTTGTTTGATGTTGATGCATTTAAAAGTGCTACAATACGTTTAGCTCTTTCATCTGCATCATATTCTTTGAGAAATTTCTTATTCAGTTGAATTGCGCAACGAGCAAATGAAACAGATGCATCTGTTTGAGAGTAAATAATCAGGTTAAGTAATCTGGAGTATAAACTTGCCGCATATTGTTGTTTTCTGAAGACTTCGTTATTTGATTCGCAAATTAATGTTGTCATGAGATTTGCAAGCATTACTCTGAAGCTTTCATACTCATTTTCAACTGTTCTGTTAGCTGGTTGAAGAAATGTAATAAATAAGTCAAATATACGTTCAATTGCGCCTGGTTGCTGAATGTATGATTTCCATGGTTCGATATTTAAAGAGTTAAGCTTGTCTATTGCTTCTACGGTTAAAAATGGATCAGAAACAGCAAAAAGAAATTCGTGAACAAAGAAATTAGAATTTTCTTTGGGACAAAAGCGTTGTGCGTAGTATATTGCGCCATCTAAGTCAGTGATTTTTATTAAATTTCTATAAGAGTACAAGCTCTCAACAAAAGCTGAGAAATCTGTTCTTGGGTCACCAACATTTTGATTGTCTGCTAACGTGCAAAGGCATTTGTAAACATCTTCCCAGTACATTTCTTCGGATTCGCCTTCATTACAATGAGTATGAAAAATCGGAGATAATTCCTGCCATATAATATTCATCTCAGTAATGCCTGGTCTTTCTGGAGG
Source organism: Trichomonas vaginalis G3 (assembly GCF_026262505.1). Taxonomy (NCBI): domain Eukaryota; phylum Parabasalia; order Trichomonadida; family Trichomonadidae; genus Trichomonas; species Trichomonas vaginalis. Next base: position 364,569 of record NC_067206.1, read on the forward strand.
AGTATCTAGATTTTCTTCGTAATTTACGACAGCATTCCACCAGAGAAATGCTTCAGGCATCAAACTATCAAAATTTTTTGAATCCGAAAATAAACAGAAAATGGATTTATCGTAACTAGTTTGATGAATTGTGTAATAGCAGTTATTATTCTGTGTAAAGAATTGATAGTCCATTCAAAATTGAATTGGAAAGAAGATACATTATATCGACCTGTTATCATATTAGAAAGAAAATTATTTTAATTTTCATTTTTTATGTCAAAATTTGGATTTCTCCTTTCAATAAATCAGATCATAATCGAATACAGACGGAATATAGCTTAACCTTTTAATATGATTGATGAACTGTTTTGTTTATTTTCTAAAAGAAATGTGAAATATGAGGTAGAATATAGAGAAAAAATAGATAATCTTAAGCTTACCGCTTATGTACAGCCCTATCTATGGTCATTCCATGTATGAACAAAAGGTTTTACCGATTATTCTTGTCGATCCGAAATCAAATTCTTGATTTTTAATAATATAACGCTTTCTCTTTGAACAAAAAAAGGTATTAGAGACAAAATAAAGATAGTTTAGAATTCCAAATTTTTAGTTTTCATGATTTCCATATAAATTTTGTATTTTTCTCTTTGAAAAAATATTTCCCCATCATATGTCGGAAATTTAATGAAATTCAATTTCCGACATATGATGAAATACTTGAAGAATTTTCAATTTTTAGCCTCTTTTAAATTGAATGTAATTCAATTTTTGAGGCGGCTCATTGAAAATCCGTCAAGTATTTTCTAATTTTTTTGGATTTTTCAAACGTTACCAATTACCATAAAATAGCATTAAATAGCGCTGTAACACAGAAGAAACTCATTTTATGTAATTTTTAAACAGTTTACTATTAATAAGAGGGATTCAAATGCTTATTAGTCAGAATCTGACTTATCATTCAAGAATTGCACATAAGCAACAAATAAATGCAAAATGTTCCGAAACAATACCTAGCTTTTATTAAGAAATTTTACATAAATTTCACAAAAATCAGAATTTCAGCTCAAAATAACTTTTACTCTGTAACGAAAGTTAGTAGTTCAGATGTATTCATCCTTGTAATATTCCCTATAATAACTTTGCTTATCAATGGAAGATTTCAAAAACAATATAAATAGATTCAATTCAGTATATATAATTCACAATGATGTTTTAAGCAAATATTAGGTCAAATGAAGTTATTGCTGACTTGCTCAATTGCTTGATATTTTTTTAAGTTCGTAAACTGCAATTCATATTGAATTAATGGTTTCAACATGAGTATTTCATACGGATATGTTATAAATTGAAGCTTTATATAATCGAGTATGATTCAAAATTGTAATATTTGCTGAAGTTTGAATGTAATTTAGAGCTGTAGATAACTAGTATTGATAGCTGGCAATGGAATGTCAACTCCGATGTCAAGGAAATAGCGACTCCATGATCCGAGAAATATCGATGCCATCTACCATAAAATTTTTTCTAAAAAGTGGCAATAATGTTTCATATTGGGTATAAATCTACACCTCATCATTGTTTTATCTTAATTGAGAAGATAACATTCTCGAAAAAGGTAGATGTACCCGTTTTTATACGTGTTGCAAGGAAAAAATCATCTGGTGGAGTATTTAAGACTGCATATAGCTCTGAGACTAGTTTTCAGCTTGCAGACCAAAGCAACATTGTGCAATTCAACAATGAATTCCAGATTCCAATAACTATTTTTACAAAAAAGGGCGAAGAACCGCAAAAGAAAATGCTCGAAGTATCTTGTTTGGCAATTATGTCGAAAAAAGAACCCGAACATCAAGTATGCACATGGAAGTTCGATGCTGCAAACTTACTTGATCCAAAAGACTCATCCGTACAAACATCTATGACAAAATGCGAATTCGGTATTGCAACGCTTTACTTACGTATTGTGGTTCTTCCAGAATCGGACTTTCCAGATGGACCGCCAGAACGTTACTTTACATTTGTTACTGCTAAATCGGAATTACCTGAAATCCAAAATACACTGCGTAACGATGAATTGACAGATATTAACATCAACGATAATGGTGGAGAAGAAGCCAACGAACTTATTTCTACGAAAAAGAAGAAGAAAGGAAAAGATGATGATTCTAAGAAGAAAAAGAAAGGAAAAGATAAAGAAGATGCAGCAGATGATGGTTCAGAAAAGAAGAAACATAAGCATAAAGATAAAAGCGAGAAATCTAAAACTGATGAAAATTCGACATCTACAACTGCAGCTGAGCAATCAGGAAAAGCTTCAAATTCACCAGAAAAAGAAGAGAAAGAAAAGAAGCACCATAAACATAAAGATAAAAGCCAGACTGCTGAAGCTGATAAATCTTCAGCAGCAGCCGGTGAAGAAAAAGTAGAAAAAGTTCCAGAAGGTGAAGCTAAAGAAGAAAAGGACAAGAAACACCACAAACATAAAGATAAAAGTCAAACTGCTGATGCAGATAAATCCGAATCAGTCGAAGGTGATGACAAGAAACACAAACATAAGCATAAAGATAAATCCGAAAAGAAAGAATCCGAAGCTACAGAAGGGGAAGGAGATAAGAAGAAGCATCATAAACACAAAGATAAATCGGAGAAAACAGAGGCTGATGGTGAAGAAAAGAAACATCACAAACATAAAGACAAATCAGAAAAAGCAGAAGAAACAAAGTCGCGTGAGATAGAAGTTTCAGCCGAAGTTTCTCAACCAATTGTTGCATCAGCTGCAGAAGAAGAAGCCAAACAAAAGGCAGAAGAAGAAGCCAAACAAAAGGCAGAAGAAGCCAAACAAAAGGCAGAAGAAGCCAAACAAAAGGCAGAAGAAGAAGCCAAACAAAAGGCAGAAGAAGCCAAGCAAAAGGCAGAAGAAGCCAAACAAAAGGCAGAAGAAGAAGCCAAGCAAAAGGCAGAAGAAGAAGCCAAGCAAAAGGCAGAAGAAGAAGCCAAAAAAGAATCTAAACAAAAGATCGAATATTCTTCAGATTATTACTATAGTGACTATGATTCACAAGATAAGAAGGAAGAAAATAAAGAAATCGATGAAACAATCAAATCCAGAGATATTAAAGTTGAAGAAAATGAATCTGAAAATCTCGATAACCATCAATCTGAAGAAGAAGCCAGACTGAAGGCTGAAGAAGAAGCTCGTCTCAAAGCTGAAGAAGAAGCAAGACTTAAAGCTGAAGAAGAAGAAAGACAAAGACTTGAGGAAGAAGCTAGACTCAAAGCTGAAGAAGAAGCTAGACTTAAAGCTGAAGAAGAAGCCAGACTGAAGGCTGAAGAAGAAGCTCGTCTCAAAGCTGAAGAGGAAGAAAGACAAAGACTTGAGGAAGAAGAAAGACTTAAGGCCGAAGAAGAAGAAAGACTCAAAGCTGAAGAAGAAGAAAGACAACGACTTGAAGAAGAAGAAAGACTCAAAGCTGAAGAAGAAGAAAGACAACGACTTGAAGAAGAAGAAAGACTCAAAGCTGAAGAGGAAGAAAGACAACGACTTGAGGAAGAAGCCAGACTTAAAGCCGAAGAAGAAGAAAGACAAAGACTTGAGGAAGAAGCTAGACTCAAAGCTGAAGAAGAAGCTAGACTTAAAGCTGAAGAAGAAGCCAGACTGAAGGCTGAAGAAGAAGCTCGTCTCAAAGCTGAAGAAGAAGCAAGACTTAAAGCTGAAGAAGAAGAAAGACAAAGACTTGAGGAAGAAGCTAGACTCAAAGCTGAAGAAGAAGCTAGACTTAAAGCTGAAGAAGAAGCCAGACTGAAGGCTGAAGAAGAAGCTCGTCTCAAAGCTGAAGAGGAAGAAAGACAAAGACTTGAGGAAGAAGCCAGACTTAAGGCCGAAGAAGAAGAAAGACTCAAAGCTGAAGAAGAAGAAAGACAACGACTTGAGGAAGAAGCCAGACTTAAGGCCGAAGAAGAAGAAAGACAACGACTTGAGGAAGAAGCTCGTCTCAAAGCAGAAGAAGAAAGACAAAGACTTGAGGAAGAAGCCAGACTCAAAGCTGAAGAGGAAGAAAGACAACGACTTGAGGAAGAAGCCAGACTTAAAGCTGAAGAAGAAGAAAGAATTAAGGCCGAAGAAGAAGAAAGACAACGACTTGAGGAAGAAGCCAGACTTAAAGCCGAAGAAGAAGAAAGACTCAAAGCTGAAGAAGAAGAAAGACAACGACTTGAGGAAGAAGCCAGACTTAAGGCCGAAGAAGAAGAAAGACTCAAAGCTGAAGAAGAAGAAAGACAAAGACTTGAGGAAGAAGCTCGTCTCAAAGCTGAAGAAGAAGAAAGACAACGACTTGAGGAAGAAGCCAGACTTAAAGCCGAAGAAGAAGAAAGACTTAAAGCTGAAGAAGAAGAAAGACAACGACTTGAAGAAGAAGAAAGACTTAAGGCCGAAGAAGAAGAAAGACTCAAAGCTGAAGAAGAAGAAAGACAACGACTTGAAGAAGAAGAAAGACTTAAGGCCGAAGAAGAAGAAAGACTCAAAGCTGAAGAGGAAGAAAGACAACGACTTGAGGAAGAAGCCAGACTTAAGGCCGAAGAAGAAGAAAGACTCAAAGCTGAAGAAGAAGAAAGACAACGACTTGAAGAAGAAGAAAGACTCAAAGCTGAAGAAGAAGAAAGACAACGACTTGAGGAAGAAGCCAGACTTAAGGCCGAAGAAGAAGCCAGACTTAAAGCTGAAGAAGAAGAAAGACAAAGAGCTGAAGAAGAAGCCAGACTTAAAGCTGAAGAAGAAGCTAGACTTAAAGCTGAAGAAGAAGCCAGACTTAAGGCTGAAGAAGAAGCTCGTCTCAAAGCTGAAGAAGAAGCCAGACTTAAGGCCGAAGAAAAGCCAGACTTAAAGCTGAAGAAGAAGAAAGACTTAAAGCTGAAGAAGAAGCCAGACTTAAGGCTGAAGAAGAAGCTCGTCTCAAAGCTGAAGAAGAAGCCAGACTTAAGGCCGAAGAAGAAGCCAGACTTAAAGCTGAAGAAGAAGAAAGACTTAAAGCTGAAGAAGAAGCCAGACTTAAAGCTGAAGAAGAAGCTCGTCTCAAAGCTGAAGAAGAAGAAAGACAACGACTTGAGGAAGAAGCCAGACTTAAAGCTGAAGAAGAAGAAAGACTTAAAGCTGAAGAAGAAGAAAGACTCAAAGCTGAAGAGGAAGAAAGACAAAGACTTGAAGAAGAAGCCAGACTTAAAGCTGAAGAAGAAGAAAGACTCAAAGCTGAAGAGGAAGAAAGACAAAGACTTGAAGAAGAAGCCAGACTTAAAGCTGAAGAAGAAGAAAGACTCAAAGCTGAAGAGGAAGAAAGACAACGACTTGAGGAAGAAGCCAGACTTAAGGCCGAAGAAGAAGAAAGACTCAAAGCTGAAGAACAAGAAAGACAACGACTTGAAGAAGAAGAAAGACAACGACTTGAGGAAGAAGCCAGACTTAAAGCTGAAGAAGAAGAAAGAATTAAGGCCGAAGAAGAAGAAAGACAACGACTTGAGGAAGAAGCCAGACTTAAAGCCGAAGAAGAAGAAAGACTTAAAGCTGAAGAAGAAGAAAGACAACGACTTGAAGAAGAAGAAAGACTTAAGGCCGAAGAAGAAGAAAGACTCAAAGCTGAAGAAGAAGAAAGACAACGACTTGAGGAAGAAGCCAGACTTAAAGCTGAAGAAGAAGAAAGACTTAAAGCTGAAGAAGAAGAAAGACAAAGACTTGAGGAAGAAGAAAGACTTAAAGCTGAAGAAGAAGAAAGACTCAAAGCTGAAGAGGAAGAAAGACAAAGACTTGAAGAAGAAGAAAGACTTAAAGCTGAAGAAGAAGAAAGACAAAGACTTGAAGAAGAAGCCAGACTTAAGGCCGAAGAAGAAGCCAGACTTAAAGCTGAAGAAGAAGAAAGACAACGACTTGAAGAAGAAGAAAGACTCAAAGCTGAAGAGGAAGAAAGACAAAGACTTGAAGAAGAAGAAAGACTTAAAGCTGAAGAAGAAGAAAGACTCAAAGCTGAAGAGGAAGAAAGACAAAGACTTGAAGAAGAAGCCAGACTTAAGGCCGAAGAAGAAGCCAGACTTAAAGCTGAAGAAGAAGCCAGACTTAAAGCTGAAGAAGAAGAAAGACTTAAAGCTGAAGAGGAAGAAAGACAACGACTTGAGGAAGAAGCCAGACTTAAGGCCGAAGAAGAAGAAAGACTTAAAGCTGAAGAAGAAGAAAGACAAAGACTTGAGGAAGAAGAAAGACTTAAAGCTGAAGAAGAAGAAAGACTCAAAGCTGAAGAGGAAGAAAGACAAAGACTTGAAGAAGAAGCCAGACTTAAGGCCGAAGAAGAAGCCAGACTTAAAGCTGAAGAAGAAGCCAGACTTAAAGCTGAAGAAGAAGAAAGACTTAAAGCTGAAGAAGAAGAAAGACAACGACTTGAGGAAGAAGCCAGACTTAAAGCTGAAGAAGAAGAAAGACTTAAAGCTGAAGAAGAAGAAAGACAAAGACTTGAGGAAGAAGAAAGACTTAAAGCTGAAGAAGAAGAAAGACTCAAAGCTGAAGAGGAAGAAAGACAAAGACTTGAAGAAGAAGAAAGACTTAAAGCTGAAGAAGAAGAAAGACAAAGACTTGAAGAAGAAGCCAGACTTAAGGCCGAAGAAGAAGCCAGACTTAAAGCTGAAGAAGAAGAAAGACAACGACTTGAAGAAGAAGAAAGACTCAAAGCTGAAGAGGAAGAAAGACAAAGACTTGAAGAAGAAGAAAGACTTAAAGCTGAAGAAGAAGAAAGACTCAAAGCTGAAGAGGAAGAAAGACAAAGACTTGAAGAAGAAGCCAGACTTAAGGCCGAAGAAGAAGCCAGACTTAAAGCTGAAGAAGAAGCCAGACTTAAGGCCGAAGAAGAAGAAAGACTCAAAGCTGAAGAAGAAGAAAGACAACGACTTGAAGAAGAAGAAAGACTCAAAGCTGAAGAAGAAGAAAGACAAAGACTTGAAGAAGAAGCCAGACTTAAGGCCGAAGAAGAAGCCAGACTTAAAGCTGAAGAAGAAGAAAGACAAAGACTTGAAGAAGAAGAAAGACTTAAAGCTGAAGAAGAAGAAAGACTTAAAGCTGAAGAAGAAGAAAGACTCAAAGCTGAAGAGGAAGAAAGACAAAGACTTGAGGAAGAAGCCAGACTTAAGGCCGAAGAAGAAGAAAGACTTAAAGCTGAAGAAGAAGAAAGACTCAAAGCTGAAGAGGAAGAAAGACAACGACTTGAGGAAGAAGCCAGACTTAAGGCCGAAGAAGAAAGACTCAAAGCTGAAGAAGAAGAAAGACAACGACTTGAAGAAGAAGAAAGACTCAAAGCTGAAGAAGAAGAAAGACAACGACTTGAAGAAGAAGCCAGACTTAAGGCCGAAGAAGAAGAAAGACTTAAAGCTGAAGAAGAAGAAAGACTCAAAGCTGAAGAGGAAGAAAGACAAAGACTTGAGGAAGAAGCCAGACTTAAGGCCGAAGAAGAAGCCAGACTTAAAGCTGAAGAAGAAGAAAGACTTAAAGCTGAAGAAGAAGCCAGACTTAAAGCTGAAGAAGAAGAAAGACTCAAAGCTGAAGAGGAAGAAAGACAAAGACTTGAAGAAGAAGAAAGACTCAAAGCTGAAGAAGAAGAAAGACAACGACTTGAAGAAGAAGCCAGACTTAAGGCCGAAGAAGAAGCCAGACTTAAAGCTGAAGAAGAAGAAAGACTTAAAGCTGAAGAAGAAGAAAGACAAAGACTTGAGGAAGAAGCCAGACTTAAAGCTGAAGAAGAAGCCAGACTTAAAGCTGAAGAAGAAGAAAGACTTAAAGCTGAAGAAGAAGCCAGACTTAAAGCTGAAGAAGAAGAAAGACTCAAAGCTGAAGAGGAAGAAAGACAAAGACTTGAAGAAGAAGAAAGACTCAAAGCTGAAGAAGAAGAAAGACTTAAAGCTGAAGAAGAAGCCAGACTTAAAGCTGAAGAAGAAGAAAGACTCAAAGCTGAAGAGGAAGAAAGACAAAGACTTGAAGAAGAAGAAAGACTTAAAGCTGAAGAAGAAGAAAGACTCAAAGCTGAAGAGGAAGAAAGACAACGACTTGAAGAAGAAGCCAGACTTAAGGCCGAAGAAGAAGCCAGACTTAAAGCTGAAGAAGAAGAAAGACTTAAAGCTGAAGAGGAAGAAAGACTCAAAGCTGAAGAAGAAGAAAGACAAAGACTTGAAGAAGAAGAAAGACTTAAAGCTGAAGAAGAAGAAAGACTCAAAGCTGAAGAGGAAGAAAGACAAAGACTTGAGGAAGAAGCCAGACTTAAGGCCGAAGAAGAAGCCAGACTTAAAGCTGAAGAAGAAGCCAGACTTAAGGCCGAAGAAGAAGAAAGACTCAAAGCTGAAGAAGAAGAAAGACTCAAAGCTGAAGAGGAAGAAAGACAACGACTTGAAGAAGAAGAAAGACTCAAAGCTGAAGAAGAAGAAAGACAAAGACTTGAGGAAGAAGCCAGACTTAAGGCCGAAGAAGAAGAAAGACTCAAAGCTGAAGAGGAAGAAAGACAACGACTTGAAGAAGAAGAAAGACTCAAAGCTGAAGAAGAAGAAAGACAAAGACTTGAGGAAGAAGCCAGACTTAAGGCCGAAGAAGAAGAAAGACTCAAAGCTGAAGAAGAAGAAAGACAACGACTTGAAGAAGAAGCTCGTCTCAAAGCTGAAGAAGAAGAAAGACAACGACTTGAAGAAGAAGAAAGACTTAAGGCCGAAGAAGAAGAAAGACTCAAAGCTGAAGAAGAAGAAAGACAACGACTTGAAGAAGAAGAAAGACTTAAGGCCGAAGAAGAAAGACTCAAAGCTGAAGAAGAAGAAAGACAACGACTTGAAGAAGAAGCCAGACTTAAGGCCGAAGAAGAAGAAAGACTCAAAGCTGAAGAAGAAGAAAGACAAAGACTTGAGGAAGAAGCCAGACTTAAGGCTGAAGAAGAAAATCTCAAAGCTGAAGAACACAAAGAAATTGAAATTGTCGAGGATGCAGCAGTAATCACACGTGAATTTGTGATGGATGAAGCATTAAACAATGAAGAAAGCATAGAAAAGCACGAAAAGAGTGATTCAGACAAAGAAGAAGAGCCAGTTGTAGTTGAATCATCAGAAAAATCACGCGAACTTCAACTTGAGTTCAAGCACAAATTTGGCCTTATCTATTCCATTCACGATCGTTCTCTTCTCAACCTTGCACTCAAAGAATGCGGAACACAGTTCAGCTACATTTGCTTCCGTTACATCGCATTCCCCAACAACAGAAACTTCAACTTCACAAATCGTCTCATTGAACCTCTCAGATCATACCGCATCTTTGAGTTCAGATGCCTTGAAGAAGGAGACTTACTGAAGCTCTTTGCACCAGTCATCAAATCGGTTTCATTCGCTTGCAGCATTGACACTGACTTAGACGGCGCTTTAGGACTTCTTTCAACTCTCCTCAATTTCGGCATCGAGTTGCAGACTCTCGCAGGACCATATACATCAGCGCATTTCCCTGTTGTGAAGAAGATCGAGGAGAACATCACATTGCTTATGAATGTCCTCATGCAAAAGCTCTTCTCTTCAATTGGAACATGCATCATGTGCGATGGTGAAGACATCAAATTCGATGAATATTCAAACAAGATGCTTCGTGATACATCTGCTGCATTCAAACAGTCAATCACAAAGTACTCAATTCCTGAAGAAGTTGTCCAAGCAATTGTGGTTTCCTGCGCTCATTATTTCGCTGCAATTACATTCAATGTCATTATCACGACATCAGAGAAATTCACAGTTCAAAACACAACAAGGTTGCTTGAAAAGATGAGAGAAATTCAAGGTTTGTTCGTCTGTCTTCCTTCGAATTTCCCTGAAGCATTTTCTAATGTTTTGAGATTGATTTCTATGGTTCAAGCTTTGGAAGTTGGAACCACATTACAGAGAATGCAGAGAGACCCACAACTATGGCGCTCAGTCGCTGAGAGAATGACAAACGCAGAACTCCCAGAAGGAGTTACTCTTGACGATATCGCACCAAAGGTCGAAAGATCTTCTTTGCAAGTTCCTATTCCAATGATGGAATTCAAGTTCACTTATGAATGGCTATTCACAACTTCCGCTACTAATAACTACGACGACAACATCGAAGAAGATGAAGATGACGAAGCAAGTGATAGCGGATCTTATGAATCAGACTGATTTTTTTTAATATTTATTTTCACTATCTTTTTGTATAAACAATTATCGTTTATCTTTAATTAAATGGTGAATCAGGTACATATATATCTGATTTCTTTTATGCTTGTATATCAATAATAAATCATGTTAAGAATCAATAATGATAGAGAACTATTTAATTCATATGAATCATATTCTTCGTCTTGGCGATTTCTAAGTAAAAGACTGCAATCGATTGTTTCATGAGATATTAGTAGTAGTTGTTCACTGGAATTGTGGTTTTTGGGGTTCTATTTACCCACAAAGTCTTGGAGCATACTCAAAATTGCTGGTATTGCTTGCTTGCCTTGAATGAAGACCTGCCCATTGAGAAACCTAGGCAGAAGGGCATACAAAGGATCTAAGCTAAATATTTTAGAAAGGATATCATTAGCATACTACATATATTTACTTGAATCATTTATTTAGGTAACTCAACACTAATATTATTGTCAAAAAAATTAGTCAAAAAAAGTCATGACACTTTTTACGGGATTATAAATAAGCCCGAAAAAGTATCAAGCAAATAATAATATATATATATTCACTTTTTAATCATCGTCCCTCGTCTCAAAAAGTGACTATTGTTTTAGTCAAGAAAAATTGAATGTATCACAGAACGTTTTCGAGATTTATTGAACAAATACAACCATAATGTTGCTGCTGTTTCTTGTTCATGAAATCAAATCTTATGATCTTCAAAATATTGCAGATTGCTACCAAAACGATTTTATTTCAACCAACAATTCTGATTATTATTTTCTTGAAATCCCTGCAGGGGAAATCTTTTGTAGCAATCAAAGCTTTGTTATTGCTGCAAATACATCTATCCAAGCAGATTACTTTTTAGACAATGGTGAAGAAAATCCAACAATTAAACATCTTGATGATCCTTTTGCAATAATTCAATCTGAAAATGGCCATAACATTATTTCGAAAATATCCGCAAAAGATCCTTCTGAAACGTTCCTTATTCAAATAATCAAAATTACCAGATCTAATATTAATGAAAGAGAGTTATTCTACTCAGTGTTTTCTACTAACCTGTTTTTCTGCCAAAAATTCATTCCTTTACGGCTCACAGATTCCAATTCCACACTATTATTACGAAGATGGATGGAAATCAAAGCTTTTAATGGATATGAAATCAAGCCGAAAATGGGCAATTTTTCTAGCGAAACAGCCATACTAACAACAACGCTAAGCTGCAATGATACAACTAAGAGGAGAAGTATTTATTTTGCATATTATTCAGAAAATCATACTTTAGCACCAATTTTGTTCAAAAAAGATAAATTCTATTTGATGCCATCAGAATCTGGTGTTTATTCACGTGCAGAAGTAGAGTCATTCACTGAAATGAATCCTCCATTTCATAATGAATATAAATTCGATCAGTATGATTTAACAGATGAGTTTCTTCCATGTCTGAACAATATATGGAGTCCAGAGTTTGCCCACCACGATATCGGATTAAAATATACAGACTCAAAAGTCTTTACAATTCAACCAGGCAAAGCACAGTGTTTATACGGCAATTTTGTGTTTGGAAGCAAAGAAGATTTCACAGCAACTGTTGTTTATAATGATACAAAGCACTATGAATTAAACAATAGACCAAAGGTCCCTCGCACAGTTCATGAGACATATGAAAATCCATTTAGCATTACAACACAAATACACGATCAAAGACAAAGTCAGTTAATCAAATTACAATGCAAATCTCAAACAGAATCATGCAAAATACAAGTTGTGAGTGTTATGCCTCCTATTCAAAACAGACTGTTAAACGCACCAATGAAAATAGAATCAACATTCACAACAAATACAAGCTATTTTGCTGAAAAAGAAATTATTATAGAAGATACTAGAATAGAAATATTTTCAATTACAGTGCACAACAAAAACAAATTCGGTATCAAGATAAGTTGTGATGATAAGAGAATACAGAATTATCTGACAACATCGAACTCCTTTGTGAAAAACTTCACATCAAATGAGAGTATATATAACACAGTTACTATATATCCATATTTTGATCTACACAGATTCCTTAATCAAGAAGAAAATATTTCAACATTCAAAGTAAAAACTAATGTCAAAGTTGAAATCATCCCATCAGAAGAAAATTCCACTGGAGAGAAGAAATTATAGAAGATGCAATAACTTTTAGATTGCCTTCAAAAGGTGGTGGGAGTACAAAGGAAGAACTAATAGAATTTAATAAGAAAGAAGATAAATTATTTGAGGGATATTCTAATTTCTTTCTTTATGGTTCAATCGGTGTTTCAGTACTGATTGTTATTCTTGATATTTTATTTATTGTATGGAGAAACTTGGCAAACAAAAAGAGATCAACTCAAAATGAAAAGAATAAGAGAAATTCAGATGAAGAATTAGAAGTAATATACCCTGAACTTGACGGTATTATCTAAATAAACAAGATAATATGATGTTTGAAATAAATGAATGTAACTAATATAAGTCATCCAAATCAGATAAAACTTTTCAGTTTTTATAAAACATTTTTGAATCAATCAACATATTTATTTTTCTTTTTGAACGTTTGATCTCTAAAGTTTATGATTTAACAATTTAAACAAAATCCTGTTGATTGGATGTAAATTAAGCATTTTATAAGATTAGTCAAAATTATCGTTGTCACTTTTGTATTTTTTTGACTAATATTCCGATTCTTGACCAAGATTGGAATATGTAGAACTAATTTTGTAATTCTATCAATCTTCACCAAGAATTCCAAAATCGTGCAAAAATTGAAAACCGTTACACTTATTCAATCTCCCCCCTATATTGTTAAAATGGGAGTTTTAAGTTATCTAAGAACCGTTCTTTCAATCATCACATTTCTCCAAAACATGGGATCCACTATTGGATTCTCTTTTTTCGATCTTCATCCCACGCTCAAAAAATGGGGATCAGCACTCAAAATTTTATCAGTATGATAGAGAATCCAGTCCTTGGATATATAAATGCGCATGATTTCAGAGCGTTTCTAACAGATTTTGTAATGGTGATATCCGGATTCTCTTTAGGTTTAAGTTTCATTGTTGGATTGGATTCAAATAAATCATTTTGGAGGATTGTAATATGCATATGTTCGTGTCTACCAACGTTTTTCTCTTTGTTCTATGAATGGGAGTTTTATTATCAAGTAATTACGGCATTTACAACGCCACTTATTTTTTTCGCATTAAGGGTGCCCTATAGACGATAGACCACCCTCAGAAAAGCACTTTTAAGGCTATTATATTGAGAACTAGAATCCGGATAATCCATTCATTCGAGTTCTAATAAGGTTATTTTTATGATGTTTACATTATCGTTATAGGGCACCCTTAAGAATGGCATTATCCAAATATTTGGGAAACCCTTTGGAAGATTATTTATGTAATTGTAAAAGGAAATCCCAAGATAATGAAGCTGAATCTAAAGATAGCAAAAAGAAATCCAGGAAACTAACAATCGAAAATATTCAAGAAAGGAACTATGAATATCAAAGAGAACTTTTAACCAAAGAACCTGATAGAAATTTTGTTCTCAATGCATTGGAAGAAAATTTGCATATAAAGGAGCCACATAATATAATGGATAAACTTAAGATGCTCTTTTCTATTGTTGTGCTCTGTTTCGCTTTCTTTAACCCCACCAAGTCGAGTGTGTTGTTTATTTGTTTTTTAATGGGATTTATGTTGTTTCTATTTGGTATTTTTGGATCATGCAAGCTAACTAGGGCAGCTAAAATCACAAACAAAATTGGATTTAATAGAATCTTTCTGTTGCTTTTCACATATGCTTTGAATGCGTTATACATTCCAATTTTAGATTATTTCATAAAAATTGTATATAATACAGGAGTTACGTGTCCAGAAGGTTATTATTGGGGAGTTTATAGAGGTAAAGATACATTTCTTAAAGCAGATGGCCATTGCATTCCATGTGGATACACATTAAAGCAAAAATATCCAGGGATTGAAAGTTTTTTGAATGACTTCGTACAACCTAATTCAAATAACTTTACTTATTCTTTATTTACAAAATTTTTATCAGACAATCCTGGAATTTTAAATGAAACATATGATGCTTTAAATTATACCATGGACGGATTAAATGAATCATCTAATATGTGTCCTCATTTATGTTCAGGAAGCTTTATTCGTATTATGAAAGATCAGACATCGATTTACTTTGATTTTGAAACAAAGAGATATTTTATGTTTTTTATCTGTTGGGTGATTGCATTTGTTTTGTTGGTAATCCCTGTATTATATTATTTATTGATATACAGAGCAAGAAAAGAATTCAAAACACTTGTGGCATATGGAGATAACAAGGATGATCGTTGGGAGTGTTTATTGGAAAGAGTTGAAACTGTTGGTGTTACTCATCTCAAAGACTACAATTATAGTAATCCATATTTTGCAGTCTTCAAAATCGTATACAATTTTTTGGTTTTACTTGTAACAACATTAGCAAATCTAGCACATCCACACATTATTACATGTCTTCCAATAGTTCATATAACTATGATTGTGTTCCTAACGTTGAGGAAGCCATATTTATCAAAATGGAACAATTATTCTGAAATAGCATTAAGTGTTCTTAACTTAATTATAGGAATCTTAGCTTCAGTTAATCTTTTCAGTGATGTTAACCAGGTATTCAACACAGTAATTGTCTTAATAGCAGATTTCCTTGGTGTTGCATCAGAAATTGGTTCGGCTATTATCGAAAGTTATGAAAAATCAAAAATTACTGACCCAACTATAATGAATGAAAAAGAAATACAAGAGTTCCATCCATTAATATTTGATGAAGATGAAGAGCAAGGAATTTTAGAGCCATTAATAAATGAAGAAGAAGATAGCGAAGATTGTTTGTGCGGATGCTTGAGAGAAAGAAAAGTGCCTAAATTAATGCAATACGAACCAGATAATAGACCGGAAATATCGCTGAAAGACTTGAACCCCGTTGAATCTGGTGTTCAATTATTTAATGATGCCCAACCAGAGAGAAGTGGAGAAATAAGAAAAAGGTTACAAAATCTTTATATTTTCTACGATATATTGATTGATGGAGCTGAATTATCAATTCTAACACGATTCTTAAGACTTTTGGGTGTTTTTGGTCTTGCTGTGTCTACACCTATTATCAATGTGAAATCGGTTCGCTTTTCATGCATTAATTATGGAAGTTGGTTTTAATTCAATCAATATTCCAAAACATATTAATAAAGCTTTTTAATTTTATGTATTCGGTAATTTTTTAAGGCTACACTTACGCCCATCTGACTTTTATACAAATATCTGACAACTGCCGTGAAGCGTAATTGAAAAATAACCTTAAAGATCCGAATTGAAAGTCATGTCATACGGGCGTAAATGGATCCTATAAAAAGTGGTAATCCAAACTTTAAATCATTTTCACCGTGCCTGTTTTTCAATTTATTTGCGAGATATAAGGATTTTTTTAAGTGTAGATTTATGCCTGTTTAGCGTGTTATTCAATTCTGCTGTTTAAGGTTGATTTTCAATAATTCTTCATACCTATTGTTGAGCTTCAAGAATTATTATCTGTTGCTTATCAATATATTACTTCGGCCTCAGTCATTTTTATTGAAAAAGGAGCAATTTTATTTTATTTTTTTTTTGAAATCATAAAAATATTTATGAGAAAAATTTGAGGCCGAAGGGAGTCGAACCCCCAACCTTGAGATCTGGAGTCTCACGCAATGCCATTATGCTACAGCCCCTTTACAATTTTTTAAAAATTGTTTAATCTATAATCAAAATAATTTTCCACCCTTAAAATTGAATCAAATTCACCTCCTAAATCAATCACATTCCAAATGTCATTGATTTCGGAAGTTAATTCAATTTTTTTTTCATTTATTTCATCCTTATCATTTTGATTCTATTACAAATATCATTCAATTAAATCAGAATTTAGCAATATTTCGATCTAATATTCAGATGTTTCGATTAATTCTTTTATCCGCTATATTTTCTATGCTTTATATTTACACGATTCGAAATCAAACAACAGATGTAAAAATCCATAAATATACTTTATACATTTTGGATGTTTTAGTCTCAGAGCATAACATTTCCCGATTTTATGAAGAATATTATAGCTGGATCAGAAATTTACTCAAAGATTACAAAAATATTATCTTAAAAGTTGGAGCTACTTATGAGGTTGCAAAATTTCATACAATACTATATAATCATTCAAACGTACCACACATATTCTTTGGGCGTCAGAGAACGTTCGACTACATATATCCTTTTATTAATGGACTAGAAGACTTTCTTAACAATACTGATTTCAGATGGTTCCTTCGGACCACAGATGATGTTTTTATAAATCTTGAAAAATTGGATTCATTTCTTGACGATCTAGAAGATAAATTTGATCCACTAAGTGACTATATAGTTAGAGGATCGTTAGCAGGTGTAAGTGATCAGATATTTCTTCATGGAGGCCCGGGATGGTTAATGTCAAGATTTGCAGCACAAAAATATCTTGAAGACTACAGACTTAATCCTCCGCAAGTAGAGAGGACAGGTGATGACGTCGTTTCTTCGAAATACTTTCGAGGAAAGATTGAAGATTATGATTGTCCCCAGTTTTATGCTAGTCCATTAAATGTTGAATCCTTAGAACTTATAAATAGAAATTCAGACGATTTCCCTCCATGTCTATCTAATTCATGCAAATATCCTGCAAATTTAATCGCTGTTTGGCATTCTGGAGAACCACTGATGGAAATAGTCAAAGAAGGCCCAAGATTGCAATTTGCTGACGATATATGTCTTGAAAGTGAAAATTCGGGCAGATCTTATTTATGCAAACTTAATAATGAAACAATCTAGTCATACACATGCATTTCTAATATATTTTAAATAGTATATAGTAAACTTATAGAATATTGATTTGAAATTTTCTGTTTAAATAATCTTTTCAAATGATTTTACCATACAACATTAAGTATAACATATTCCGGCAGCATTTCTAACTTTTAAAATTTCATTTTGAGAAATGGGAATTCTTCGATTTTTAGCACCATCCAAGTTATTGATGGGATCACTCATTCTTATGGCCTTAACTTTCTGTTATTCTTGGGCCCAAATATATTTAAGAGACAAAACACTTGATTTTAAAAATATATTTCCAATAAATCAAACTCTTGATGCAAAATTATATTTCTCAACCTCGAAAAGAGACTTACTAGATAAGGTGATTTGGAAAAATCAATCAATACATTATTTGAAGAATAATAAATTAAGCGAGAAATTTACTTTGACAATACCACAAGGAATTGCAAAAAATACATCACTAGGATACTTGACATTACAAATCCATGCAGTAGTAAATAAACAACATATATTTCTTCGAGAAAATACAAATTTAATTCATTGGAGGCGAACAAAGGATAGATCAACCAAAAAGCTCATTGGTGGTGAATCCAATGTAAGCACAAATACTTATTCCTGGAAACCTTATGTTTATCAAAAATATAGATTTGACTTAGTTTACTTTGAATTCTTGAATCCAAAATTGGGAATCGCTGATGTCTTTTCTCTTTCCCAATATCCTCAAGTTGCAAGGACTGCACTCAAATATGACAAATTTTTCAATATTCCATCAGAGGAACGACTTCTAAACACTACACTAGATCATAACACAACACTTACATTAGAAATAAATATGCCACATAACTTCTGGTGGCAAATTAAATATAATTATGATATTGCTTGGCTTCAAATGCTAGATATATTAGGTGATGATATCTCTCATATGCTTAAATATTCGATGAACAAAATAAAACGAATAATACTGGAAACTCCTTTATATATTTTAGTATTTACAGCTGTTTGCACAATTTTGCATTCAATTTTCCAGTACATGGCATTTGAACATGATATAAAGTTCTGGGCCAAGCGTAAAAACTTCCATGGTGTCTCAATGGGAACAGTTTTAAATAATTTCCTTTCAGACCTCATTATTTTGCTGTATTCAATAGACACTGACACAGGAAATTTCCTGAGATTCACATATACTATCCAATGCTTCACAGGATTCTGGAAATTGTCAAAATTAGTTGATTTCTCTTTCAAACCACCATTTATCTCAATCAAAGCAGCCTACAGAGGTAAAGAAAATGATGCTGATAGAACAGGCCTCAAATATTGTTACATTGTCGTTACTCCTATCATTATTGGCTATTGCATCTACGAATTGTTCACGCAAGAGTTCACAAACATCAAGAGCTATATCATTCATTCACTTGCAGCAGCAATTTATTCTTACGGCTTCCTCGGAATGATTCCACAACTTTATGTGAACTACAAACTGAAAACTGTTGCTGGAATGAGTAAGGCTGCTTTCATTTATAAGTCTCTCAACACGTTTATTGATGATATTTACACATTTGTTGAGAAAATGCCTCTTATGATGAAAATTGCTTGTTTTAGAGACGATATTATCTTCTTTGTCTGGCTTTATCAGTGCATGATATACAGAACTGATCCAACTCGTATTAATGAGTTCAATATGCAACAAAAAGAAGAAGAGGAAGAAAATTCAGAAAATGAAATTCAAGAAGAGCAAAAGGAAGTCAAAACAAACGATGAAAGTCACGAAGGGCAAGAAAAAGATCGTGAGAATGAAGAAAAACATGAAGAAGGAAAAATTGAATAATTTTTCAAAAAAATTCTAATATTCTTCGGCTATTTACATTCATATTAGATAGTTATCTATTATATAAGCAATATATCTGTATAATAAAGAACTTTATTGTGAATATATAAATTTCATTATTTTTATTTCGCGAATAGTTTCAGGATGTGAAATACTTATGAATGGTGCACTAAGTACTGACTACCTTGTGCCGTTGATCCCTTTAACTCATATGATTTCAAAATTGCGAATGGAAAAGAAAAAAAAATATTTTAGATGAAAGGTACATTCACTAGGCGATAACAGTAAAATGGGATGAAAATAGGATAAATAGCATCCCTATATAGTGCCTAACAATATTTATACGGGCCAAAAAAATTTGGCTAAAGATTTGGCGAGTTATAAAACTTAGAAAATTGAGAGGGATTTTTATTTTTGAATTTTTTTGGAAAGTTAAAATTGCGATTAAAAATCGATTTCCAGGAGAACTAAGCATCTCATCATATATTTAAATCGATAAAAATATTAAATAATAGTTGAATAGTATAACAACATGAAATTATGGCTGAATCTACAGAAAAAATGAACATATTTGACATTTTTGAAAATTCATACGTTAGATGGTGACAGACTCATAAACTATACTTTAGCTAAGATTGATATATGATTTCAACAACACATGGTTAAAATCGTAAAAATATTTTAGATTTCAAAAAGATATATATGGTAATATAATGGAACAAAGTCAACAAATAGCATGTTAAATATGTTATAATTAACTTTTTATTAGATCCAATAGTAGATATCGAATGGTTTCCAGCTTTATGGTTAAATATTTTCTTTTCGAGCTTCTCTTTAACTGTTGTATTAAGGTTGTAAATTTTTGATGCTAGAAACTATGGAATCTTCTTTGCTGCTGCATTTTTCTTGAGAGTTCTTGCAATTTCGAATATATCTGCGCATTGTATGAAATGGGGGCTTTAAAATATCTTGAATCATAATAGGACTGCTTTTCCAAAGGAATGCTTATTTGTAAATCAGAGAGTTTCAAAATTGAGTGCAAGATTATCATCATAACTTTTGATTTTGCTGCGAAAAAGGAAGACAAGTAATTAACAAATCATTTACTGTTGTTCATCAAAAGAAGAAAACTTTGATAACAACCAATGATGATAAAATCAAGCTATCTTTTAATATTTTAAATTGATAAGACATTCAAAATATTTGAATGGTTTAAAATATTTTCTTTTAATTTCTATAAGATATTATCATGATTATATAATAAAATTTAAATTTTTATTCAAAAAGGCAATATTTCAAACTTTTAATTTCAAAAATCTTAATTCTGCAATAAGTGTATTTAATTGTAGCAAATTTAATGATCCCTCGTCATGCTTAGCAATTTGGAACTCATAAATTAATGATTTCTTCAAGTAAAATTCTGCATTATTTCAAAAGTCAATAATTCTCTAGTAACTTTTCTTCAAACCCTAACCATTATATTATATGTATAATGGAGAATAATTGCAAAGAAAGATAGCCGAATTTACTGGGTAGTTCTTGTGATGCGAAATAATTGCAAATTAACACCTAGTTTTAACAGCATCAATCTCTTTTTGCTCTCATTTAAATGCATTCGCACACTTTAATTTTGAAATATAAGATTTTTGGAAATTATCAAATTTATCTGCTCAAATACTATAGATCTTCATAAGTGTTAATAGAATCATTAGCCTTACATATAGTGTTTAATATAATGATGCACATTATACTGGGATTCATTCCTTATTCATCTAGTTATTATAAGATTTACAACCCCATGAAAATTTAAAATTTTGTCAAAAATAGTGAATGTACCTTTTTTAGATGACAATTTATAGTTTATCTCATAAGCATGCTAAATTCACTTTTAAAAAGACACCAATTAGCATAAATGGAAAAAACTGACAACTTCTGAAAAACCGAAATTTATTTGATTCATCTTTTATTAATGTTTCCCTTATTTCTAATTGCTGGACCAATCACAGATGAAGGCTTTTATAAGCTAAATATCAACAAAGATAAAAACATCACTCTACTAACCTCCCAATACGACGTTTTTATTTTATCTTCAAATCAAATGACTGAAAGTCTTAACTTTGCAGTGATAAATAGCGATAATTCCACATCAATAGTTGATTCAAAAGATCACAATATTGCAACTTCAATCAGAATTCAAAAAACAAACGTCACATTATTTTCAAAAGACGAAAATACGCTTGACATATTCATTTTAAAAGATGGACAATGCAGTGATACAACATTACTTGCTCAGTCATCTTCTCATTTCAGCTTTTCATTGAGTTCATCATCTGATAACAATATCTGTGTTTTTCCATATCAATTCCCATCATCTTTGAACATATCGATTGAAGGAAACTATACGATTTATTCAGGTGACAATTCCACTCACAATTTAACTAAAAATACACAAACAAGTGATCTCTTGTTAAACGGCAGCTGCTACGTTAACTTAAGTGGAAATACAATATCTATGAATAGCACCAGCAGCCTCCCAGCAGGCGAAGATTCTGATTGCGCGGCTGTTTTGTTCAAAATTCTCTCTGGAACAACCGTAACGACACCTTCTAGCATTCCTTCATATACAATGAGCTGCGAGCATAGCAACTTCAAGGTTGAACAGCAACAAGCTGCTAAACCACCGTGGGTTGTCATTATTCTCCTTATTCTCCTTATCTGCTTCTGCATTGCATCTGGAATATACTCTTGCACCCACAAAAACAACAGCCAACTCAAATAATTTTATTTTTATTTTATTTTGTCGAAAATTCGGAAACATATTCATCATTACTAAGAAATCATGATGAATTATAATGTTTTATATTTTTATTTCCTAAGCTTAACCGTTAACTATTTGATTATTTTTTATCATTAAAGAATTTCATTGAGTTCTTGAATCTATTGAGAAAAAAATGCATTAATGGTTTACATCGATTCGATGAACATGATAATTATACTAAAGTTCCAAATTAAATATATTTCAAGCGCTTGAAATGATGCGCATCATTAGATTTGGAAAAGATTATCTTTATACCTTGCATTAAAATTTATTAATTCGATAAGCTTCACCAACGATAAGTGAAATAAAAAAATATTAAAAAAATAAAGTTCATAGGAATTGTAAAATTTCAATATAAAAAAAGTTTAAAATTCGCAGTCTTCGAAGATGGAATATAATTCCTTGAAGTTGACATTTCCATCCTTATCTGCATCAATCTCCTTTAATTGAGACTGAGCTTCTTCCTTTGTTACTGGCTCGCCAACGAGGGAAGCAAAGTGGATCATTTCGTTAAGGTCAATAAGGCCATTGTGGTTCTTATCAACTTTTTCGAAAACTTTCTTGAAAAGTTCTTCTTTGTTTCCTGTAAGCTTAAGCTTATAGTAGGCAATGAATTCGTCGACTGTAATCTTTTCATCGCCATTTGTATCGAAGGCGACGATAGCTGCTGGGCATGTTGTTGAATCCCAGTCGAGTTCTCTGCATAAATTCTTTAATTCTTCGGTGTTGAGGTTGCCATCCTTATCTGTGTCCATTTGAGCGAAAATATTCTTGGCTTTGGCGATATTAGCATCCATTGCTTAAGAAATGAAGTCAATTTTACATCCTATCAAAACTTCACGTAATTTTGAATCATAGGATATCTCCATTACAATTTGATGTACATTAATATTTTACAAGAAAAAGCAAGAGATCAATTTGACACTTTTCAATCAAATAAAAAAAATCTTTTTTCTCCGCTCCAAAACCTTATTAAATGTCGCTTTTATATCAACTATTTATCATCTCCGCACGAAACTTATTGGATAAATCGAATTTTCCCAAAACTTTGTTGTTTTTTGAATCCATTACGAGTACATAAAGAATTGCTACATTTATGGTAGTATATGAGAAGGACTCTCCAATATATCAAATATTGTTCTCTTGATTAAATATAAAAAATACGATCGTTTGTGAAAAAAATCAAATAATAGCATAAAAAATCTCAATTTTCTCTAGTATTGGAGCCTAATTTAGCATGAGATATCATATTTTGATGCAGATATTCTGCTTATCTGCAACTTTATATGAGATATATATGTTTGGCTTGCATGGACAAAGGAATTTTTATATTTTATGAAAATATTGCATAAATATTGGCTAAAAATTACTCTATCATGAGAAGTTTTTTAAAAAAATTACAAAAACAAATCTTAAATTTACTCAAACAATAGATGAAAGTATTTTTAATTAAAACAAATATATATAAATAACAAATTAAAGTATAGCTGGTGTAATAGATAAATGTCCCTTTGCGTCAACAGTTACGAAAGCAGATTTAAGCTGGTTATAAGTTGCGAACACTAAATCCTTTACACTGAAAATAGCTGTTTTCATGTTTTCAGGGAACATTGCTTCGAAGAAAACCAATTTTCCAGATGCATCTTCTGCACAGATATAATCTGTGTCCACAAGATCAGAGAATGTGAAGACAGATTGAAGCGGTGTATCTATCTTCGCTCTTTTAATTTCATCTCCATCGATTGATAAAACCAAAATTTCGCTGTCGCCAGTGCAAATGACGAAAGCCGAATTATTTGTTATTATCAAATGACGAGGCTGACAAGACAAAGATGATTTTCCAACGAATCTTCCGTCAACTAATGAATGAACTTCCACAGTTCCATCATCCAAAGCGACAGCAAATATTTTCGCGTGTTCATGAGCTTTCAACAATTTAATTCTTTGTGTAGAATTATACAAAGTTATTGGCTGCAATTTCCTTGTTCTATCTGCTGCGTATTGGACTGTGCAACAATCCTGTGTATAAATAAATGACTTGTCGCAATAGTCAATGATAGAAACATCGATAAACAAGTTGTGTTCGACTTCCAAATTCGTTTCCTTGAATATGGAGATCTTCTTGTTTTCAGGCGAATATCTTGCAATTCCTTTATTGTTGTGGGAATAAGAACAGTTCAAATCTTTGTTTAATGACATTAATTTGCTGGATTTCTTCTCATGGAACTCGGATTGGAATCCAAATGAATAAACAAAGATATCTCCATCTTCAAGGAACAACATAAATGAGTAATGCATTGGATTCTTCGTTTTAAGTGTCGCACAGTACAAAATATCTTTTTCAACCTTGATATTATAAGAAATATTCTTCGCTTTCTCAACTTTAAGAAGCTGTGAAGGTTGATGTGGTTTGCGGAAGATCTGTCTGTGTCCAAACGATGAATTTCCTTTAACTCCCCAAATGTTGTCGATGAATTTAGGAATAAGCGCTCTTATTTTCGCAGATTCAAGAGCTTTTCTATGTTTGTAAATGAAGTCAAACGAATTCACGTTATCTGATTGACAAACAACAGATTGCAAGTAAAAGAATTCAGGAGGAATGCAGCCGTTCTTGCAAACAGATTCTTCCAAACTCACAGGATTCTTTGGCTGTGTTCTAAGGACTCTTTCAAGCGATGGCTCGTTGTAAGTGCATTTCGTAATATCTCGTGCAGAGAAATTACTCAAAGAGTTAAGAACACTTGGAAATACAGGATAAAGGTTTTTGTCGTTGAATGATCTCCCACTCAAAATGTTGAGTTTCATGAGATACTCGAAATTCGACAAAACTCCTCTTGACCAATCCATCGTCAAAGGGAATGACATGAACAATTCAGCAGAAGGCATTGACTGCACGAATTGTCCTGATCCCATGTATTTCATGAAATTCTTGACGAATGATGATGAATCAGTTGGATTCAGATCAATTAAATATGATCTTCCATCGGAAATGTAGAATTCAACAGCTGTTTCGCTTTTAGAACGCTTTCTTGTCAACAAAACTCTGATCATTTGTATTGTGAAAGCTTTTACGAAAGAAGATCCAACTAAATAGACGCAATCTCTCATAATTCTCAACGAGATTTCCCTTGAATTCTTTTTGGAAATCAATGAACAAGTTTGGATATAAACCAAATCTGTTTCAGGTGCAACTGGCTGTTTCTTTTTGATCATTAATGGATATTTCAGCTTCATTGCACAGTAGTTCATGCATGTCTTCTTATCTCTAACCCTTTCATTTTCTTCCAAATTCTGTGATTTCATTTTTTGCGGCTTTTCCATTTCGTGCTGAATCAAACCGAAAACATTGTCTGCCAAAGAAGGAAACGCTTGTGTATCAGTTATTAACTGTTTCGTCTTCTTCAGGATATCTCTGAACTCATTAGAAAACTCTGTAAATGTCGATTTGAATCGATTTTCGTATTCTTTGTGGAATTTTTCGAAAAATTCAAGAGAATTATGAGTAAATTCTATTTTCGGCTCTTGACTTAATTTCGAATCATCAATGAACAACAACAAATAGTTCTTTAACTTCTCATTCTTATACAAATCATAGCTAATCTGTGCAATTAATTTCTGCGACCAAATACCCGTGTCACTTTTTAGATCAATGAAAAAGTTGATTGACATTTGAGAGATATCGTAACACATCAAGTGTTCCAAGTGTGTTACATTACTCAATTCATTCTGGTAAGGAGAGTCCTGACTTTGGTAAATGTTGAAGTCTTTAAATGGACTTTCACTGAACTTTTGCAACAAATAAAAATTATGAGTAAAATTAGTGAAATGGAAAATAGAAGAAGTGAAACAAATATCAGCAATATAAGTAGTAAATGTATCATCAAAGTATTCTTTGTAATATCCCAAAGATATAAAGAAACTCTCCAAAAACTTCTGAGAGCTGTAAGGAGTCAAAACTCCCAAAAACCTTGCGAAATTAACAATGTCATTAAGTTCTTTGTTTCTGCTTGGTGATCGAGACAAAACATAAGCAATGAAATTACTGAAAACATCAATTACATCTTCTTTCTGTATTGCTGCAATTAATATCCAAATAAACCATTGTTTTTGCGTCTTTATTTGCTTCCTTTCGTTTATCCAATTCTGAAGAATTTCTGCCAAAGGTTTCATATCAACATTTCCTTTCAACATGAAAATAATCAACAAAAGATATAAGTTCTCGTACTTCTGGAGATCATTAAACAGTCTATTCAACAACTCTGATGTGTCAATTTGTATCTGCAAAGCCGAAGATAACAAAAATTGACTTAATTTATCTCCAGATAAATTGTAAATCACCAAAACAGCGAGTTCAACAATATCTATGTCTTTCGACTTCAAGAAATAAGCTAAACACGAAGCATCGTAGTCAGGAAGTTTGACAATGGCCGGACAAATGTCTAAAACAAGTTTAAGAAGCTGTAAAACTGTTCCTTTGTTATCTCTCGAACTAGAAATGTAATAGAACAAAAGATTCAAATCATTCTTAGTTATATTCACGTATGCCAAGCGTTTGATAAGCAAAACGAAAAGATCTTGACATGTTTTGAGGTTTTCTTTTGAAAAAGTATCAAAGATTGTTTGTCCAAGACGATGTTCGTGATTTCCTCTTGCATCGAAACAGAAGAAGAGTTTGTACTGTGCCATATATGTCTTAAACAAGTTTTTCTTCTTCTTTATCTCATTTGTTGAGAAAGGAATGACAATTTTGATCCAATGATTCAAAATAAAAATGAAATTGTCACTTTTTGATTGATTCCAAAGCCATGTGTTCAAAATCAAAGAAAACAACCATTCTGATCTGAGACTTCCATCAGTTAAACTAGTACAGAATAAGTTCCACATGGCTTTGTAAAGTTCTACAGTCAAAAGTGAAGTGTTCTTAAAAAGTGACGCCAAAATATTTGGTACAGATCTAAACAATCTTTGTGATAAAGAACTTGCCTTGAAAATTGTTGACAAGACTTCTATGACTGTTAAAGTGTTGTCTACGGAATGGTCTTGGTATTCGAAGAACTTGCAGATGGTTGCAGTGTTGTTCGCTCTTGCCAAACTCTCCAATAAAGTGTAAGGAACTTTTTGACAATAGTTTATTTTCGTGTTTACAATTTGGTCATCAACTTTTATTTCTTTGGCTTTGAGGACTTCATTTAAGTCGATTATCTTATTCAGACGTGTTGCTTGTATCAAATCATCTGAATATCCTTGGTACAAAACAATATCTGATAAATAACCACAAGAATAACTAGAACCGCCGTCGCAAACAGCCAAAATTGGATTTTCAATGAAAGAATATCCAACGAAATCAGATTCATTCAAGTGTTCTTGGTTAGAAATGGGATGGAATCTTATTGGCTTTGATTTCATGTTGACTCCAATTTGGACAGTATTCCACTTTCCCGGATAAAAGCTTCTGTTCACTAAAACAACTCTTACTTTTGCTTGGTTTTCGTTGTGTAACATTGCGTAAATTGTTTTCTGTGACAAATAAAAAGAAAAAGTGGAATTAGGTATAGAGAAATTGAATAAATTGACTTCTTCAGTGCTCAAATTAGATGTCAATGGATCAATATATATCTTGAACGATAAAGTAAAACCGTCATTTAAAAGTGACATTGGAATTTTTGCTTCAAAAGGCGGTGGAGTCAAACCAATTGTAAATTTCTTTGATATCTGGTTCCGCATCAAATGTAATTCAGATAATAAATCATTTGATAAACAACCACCTTTTGAAATGTGAAGTGAAATCAAATTGGCTATTTGATTGTTACTTTTTGATCTAAAAATAGAGAACATCAATGGTTTTGCTATTTCAGACCATGTTTCAGCATCAATTTCTAAAATAAAATTGATTTTGCCAAAAGTGATTGTCACTTTTCTGTCACTTTTATCGATCACCTCATTTATGTACAGCATGCAAATTATATCTATTCCGCCTTCATGCAGCATTGATTTATTGTACTCAGAATCCTGCGAAATCAAAGAAAATTTTGTAAATAATTCTGCCACTTTTTTAGAATTAATTCCAACAGCAGCGACCAAATACGGCAAAAACTGAGGAACTCTGATCAGAAAGATGTTTGTTGCGCACGTTCCTTCTGTTAAAATAGAATATAATATAGAGAAACTCTCATTAGAGCATCCATCTTCATCAATTCCATGAACAACAGAAATTATTTTCATAATAAATTCAGAATTTTCCAAAATTTTTTTGTTGACTCTGACAATCAAAGAAAAGAAACGTAAGAAATTACTTAAAACACTCTTGTTCTTGCTCTTCGACAAATAAACAAATAAAGAATATAAACAAGGCTCGAATTGCATTGCAATCTTTTCATGTATGCTCTGAGATAAACATTCAGTGATGTAATAAGCCAAAAGTGATGATCTCTCGTTGTTTGGATCATTGGAACACATCTGACATGCTTCTGAAAATGAATTCGCAACTCCAGAAACATTTATTTCTGTGTTTATTTGGCTCAATGAGTCCCTCAACGCTCTGACAGTGTATTTCGTCAATTCTACCTCGTACATGTTGTTGGAGAAGGCGGAGTTGAAGGAAGAAAGCTCAAGACACCTGATAAATGTGTATTCTGAGTAAAGTGGCCATAAAAGAAAAGAAAAAATTGCAATTTGAGATCTAATTGACTCAATATTCTTAGATAAGCCTCGTAAATTAACAAACACGGAGTTGATCTTCATAAGTAATGCATCTTCTACAAATAAACTGGGTAAAAATCCGCAAATCTGACATCTGATCAAATTCTCTGCGAAAAGTATTGGATATTTGCTGTCGAAGGCTGTGAGTATTAATTCTGGACTGATCATACGTATATCTTCGAAGAAAAGCCTTCTCAATGCGAGAATTTCTTTTCTGACAGGAATTTCGCTGAAAATAGTCTCTTCTGGATTAAATATCTTCGATGTAATGACTCTGGGTATAACCCCTGTTAGAATGGCCGGAGTTGCCGTCGCTTTCAAGATTACAAAAAATGAGTTAAATAATTCAATCAAAAATTCAAATTGGTGAACAGTAGCAAGAAGATTCAACATACTCTGGAAGAAAACATCACGCATTTCTGGTGTTGCGTGAAAAAGAGCTTCAGAAATTTCAATTGATTTTTGATAGACTTGTGAACAGATTGTGACGACATAATCAAGGTCATCGTAAGGTGGTTGTTTCAGTTCATCGAAAAGAGACTTCTTAAGTTCATCAGAGTATTCGATTTTTTCGATATTTTGTTTTTCGATTTGGTAAGGAGCATTTTGCGGAGTATTAGTAACTGTATAAGCAAAGAAGACTGATGGTAGTAAAACGAAAGAGTCATTTAAAATTTTGCATTCAGAAAAATTCGAAATTCGGCAAACCGCTGAAAAAGCTTTAAGATTCATACTTGCTATTTCTTGTTGTAATACGATAACTAGAGATGACAAGTCTGGTCCATATAATATGTTGAATTTTTTGACAGTCATGTGTTCTATGAGATCAATCATTTCAGTTATGAGAGGTGGATTCCCTGAGCCTGATACCATTCGAAAAATTAATACCATCGTTGGAAAGTATTGAGGTGTTGGAAATTTATTTAAATAAATAAGGTTGAAAATTAATTTCACGACGTTATCATTGTATTTTCTATTTACCTCTTGAAAGTATTTTGTGCAGATTAATTGAAATATTTGGCAATTCATATTTTCGTGTTCAGGATATTTAATATTCGAAAAAATAGTTAAAAGATTGCAAATTTGTATAGGATCTTGAGTTGCAGTAAATGTTTGATACCAGCCTAGTGATAAATATTGGAAAATAATAGAGTACATTTCGGTATTTTGAAATGAATTAAAGTCTGGGCTTATTACTGAGAATAAAGTTTCGGCAGAAAACTCTGCTTTAAGTGGGGCGAGTTCAAAAATGTTATCGAGAGATTCTATTTGTTGTGTATCTTCAGAGAATCTAATTAACTTTTGCTTGTCAACAACTGGAATAGATCTAATTATTGCCAAGCATCTTTCTGACTCTGGATCTTTTGATGTCGGAATATTGTTTCTATAATTAATTAGATTTAAAATAGGATTCTCTTTCATTTTCTGAGAAAAAGTGACGTCTGATCTGGAATCAGTGTAAGTATTAGAATTCTCTATACTACTGGTTGCTGTGCATAAGAATCACGGAAACAGGTGCAAACATGCATAAATCTTTAATTTCAAGATTAGAAAAAAGTTAATTTATGCTTTATAGGGTTTTGATTAATACGAAACTTTTTATTTGTACTTTTAAAGCACAAAAATACTATGAAATTTATAACTCTTGATCAATATAAATCTTCCGATAATCATAATGGTGTCCGATCTATATTCAGTTCTGGATGATCAACTCAATGTAATGTTAATTATTAAATTTGAATAGCCTATTCGTATATTATAAAACATTTTGTATTTTTCTTTCAAGATTAAGCTGAAACGGTATGTAAAAGAAATAGTATTGGTGTTATGTATATCATTCTCAAACCTTAAATCGGAAGTTCAATTTATCTTCAAAATTTATTATGAAAATTGGACAAAATGATTAGGTAAAAGTTTGATTGTATGATTTTATAAAGACAGTTTAAATATAACAAAGAGAATATTAACTATTTGATCTAAATTTCTATTGCATATTTGGAGTAACTGAAGGAAATTCAGTAGATTGCATTGTAGTCTGAGCTTTTTGTGTAACAGATGGAAAGTCGGCTGATTCAAATGCGACGGAAGTAGGAAGTGGAGGAGCATTTTGATCGATAATGAGAGGTCCATTTGAAGGATATTGATTTGGTTGCAAGAGAGGTGTATGATTTGGATTTGTATATATAACGCTATTGCTTACGACAACAGGTGAAACTGTAACTAAAGGTTCACTCGCGATTACTTCTTCTACAGCGGGTTTGCTCTTGAAGCAACCTGTGCAATTTGCGACCCAAAGAACAATGACAATTGCCAAAAATGTAGCAACTAAAATTGCAAGTGTCGCTCCATTCATAATTCTCAAAAAATTGAAAAAGTGCTTAATTCTAAAAAGTGACTCTATCTGAACGGAGTAATTATGATAAACCCGGAATTCAAATAGCATATTCAATATAAGCTTCTAAGGCCAATGATTGCGAAAAGACTTTTTGCATTAGGGCTGCCTATCGAAATGATTTTGTGACTTTCTATAACAGAGGGATTATCAATTATAGATTAGCTGTAGTATGTATCGTGATAAATTAAAATGCCATGGTTCATTATTCTAATATTAAATTTGAAATCAAGAAATTCGATCAAGAAATACTTTTTTACTGTTCTACATGCTTATGTTCCTAATGGGTGTATTGATTTTTAAAGATAATCCGCGTGGCATAACATTATTGTTCAACAATATCTGATAGTAAATAAATTATAATAGTTCTCATCAGTCTAAGCATATTTTGTCTCAATTTGCATTAAATAGTTATTAAAGGCATTTGGTCAATTACATTATGTAGATATCTTGTCTATAATGTTGTATTTAGTCGGATTTATAAGCTCATGGCCTATTTGCATATGTACTGTTATTATGTATTTTTAATTACAATGTTCATTTCCTTTTGTTGGAATCAAAATATCTTCAAGTCAATTGTATATAAAACAATAATAATGAATTAATATAATATAGATGAATAGCAATTTCTAATGTATTGGTAGTTATCGAGAGTCAAAAGAATTAGTTTATTTCAAATATTTACTATTTTATTGCTTGAATCACAAAGTTCATATTAAATTTCTGAATACATTACTTTTCCATAAGGAGTTCCAGAATGAACGAAGTCAAAGTTTCAAATACACTCGATTCGTATGTAACCTAAACGGAATTTTAGGTTATTCACACAAAATTATCTGCTTATTATAGCTGGCTAACTCTATCATATTTATTTAAAAGAGTTATCCAACTAAACAACTATGAGGTACGACACTTTTCATGTAATATTGCCTGACATTGAAAAAAATATTTTGATAATTTTATATTTTTGCCAAAATAGTTAAATATGGATTTACTATGCTTCCTAAAATTGGAATTCTTAATCCCGATAACGCTCGATTTTACATTATTCAATGAAAAAAATTTATCGACTACAGAATTTGTATATGTTCGAAAAAAAATCATAGTTTTGTTCAATACGAAACAGTGTAAAACTTTTCCAGGTAATCGTATTTACACAAAATTTTTGCTGTGCTTTTTTACAAAATGACAATTTTGAGAACCCATCTAATCCATAGGATTTAAATTATTAAAATATTGATTATTGCATGTATCTGAGTAACATTGATCCTGTTGATTTTTGCATTCAATTTATTTATAATCCAAAAAAACTAATAAAAATTGATATTTATAGTTTATACATTATTTCAAGATAACTGTTTTTTCTGACAGCTTTCAGAAATATTCAAAAATGAATGTTGAAGAACTAGAATACTTAAGGTCTCAGGGCATACAAGTTTTAGAGAAGATTGCAAGTGGTGGTAATGGTGAAATCTTCATTGTTTTCAGTCATCAATACTTTTCCCAGTTTATTCTGAAAAAAATCAGAGAGAACATTTTTAATGAAGCAGAAATTGAATGCATGATGAGGTGTTCAGATCCTTCTATTGTTGCACTATACAAGTATTACAAATTTGGTGGATATATTTATCTGCTAATGGAATTGTGCAAATGTGATCTCGAAAAATACATCAAAACTACTCAAAATATCTCAGAAAAAGACACCGCAAACTTAATTAAGAGCCTTATCTTAGCCGTTAAAGCATGTCATGATCATAACATTGCTCATTGTGATATCAAACCTTCCAATTTCTTAATAGATAACTACCAAAGAGTCAAAATTGCAGACTTTGGCCTATCCTCGATCTTTGGTCAAAACAAGACATCAAACATTTGTGTAGGCACTATCTATTTTATGGCACCCGAAGTAATCAGACGCCAAGCTCATGATTCTTTAGCAGCAGATATATGGGCACTTGGAGTTACAATATATTTCATTGCTACAGGAAAATATCCATTCTACTCGGCTGTTCCCGATGAATTAATTGCTCAAATCTTCCAAGGGCAATATTCAACGGCCTGTATCGCTGACTCAAAGTTAGTTCAATTAATTGCGGCTTGTCTTTCTCCAGATCCTCAAAGCCGTCCTACAGTCAATCAACTTTTGCAGATGGACTATATCGCATGTCTTGATATTGATAGCAACAAGAAACTTTTACCAAAAACAGGATCAGTTTTATCAGGATCTCGTTTAATTTTGAAGCCTAACGTTCCATCTGTAATTCGTGCCCGAGTCAGAACACCAAAGATGGGCAAAGTTCGAGCAAGCTGCAGTTCTGTCCCATCACAGCTCCATCCTATTCAAAATTTAGCAATTTGAAATTGTAATTTATATTCATGTATTATGTTATATATTTGTAATAAACATGTTGCGTTAATTCTAGATTTAAAATCCGTTTTGGATTGTTCGACAATTTAATTTCTCAATGAATATGATGTCCTTTTTAAATGATGGGATTTGTTATTTCATAACATGAACAGCATATCATGCATAATCATGGACAACTCGCATTAATTTATGTGAGTCGTAATGATATTCCTGCTGATATCATTTGCTTTTCGCACAAAAAGCTAGCATAATTTAAGTTTTTGGAGGAAACAAATTGTTCCATATTATTTATAGTCTTACTCTTATTTTTTAACCTAAAATTTATACATGGGAGTCGTATTTGTATCCCCCTTTTTTCGACCCAAAGGTATTACGCTTCCCTGGAAATAAAACTGTTATCATTAGGAAGTCACACAAATTAAATAAGATATAAAAATGATTAATTGAACTATTACAATTTAATATATACAAACAAAGAAAAAAAAATATAAAATATAAATTACCAAAGAGGACACCAGCCGCTATAAAGATGTGCCAAGTTATATTTATTGCGGGCAGCTTCTATTAATGCCGATACTTGTTGAGGAACACTTAATGCAATTTCTGGATCAAAATCTTTTCCGTTCAATTTATCCCATAGCCTTGAAATGATTTGTTCTCTTGTGTATTCATCGTTATCATAATCTTCTCCTGGCTCATTCAAGAACATTTCGATAACAGATTTCAAAGGTGTCGAATTCTCTCTTGCTACATTCACAACACGTTCGCAGACAGCTCTAAAGTCACTATCCACACCCCCAATACCGAAGGCCCTAATAATCATTCTTGTCAGTCTGAACGGAATCAATTCAGGAAAAACAACTCTTCTCATGTCAACTTCGAAACAGTCTCCGAAATCGATGTGAATAACTTCACCACTTGATCGATCTATCATTATATTCAAGGCATGTCTATCTCCAAGACCCAAAATATAACCTACAATCGATGAAATTCCCATTGATTTCTGGAAGTGAAGTGATCTTTCAAGCCAAGCATCCGCTGACGGACTTTTTAGCCAAAAAACTTTTCTCAAATCATCAGCAGATGTTTCTACATCTGTTTCATTGATTATTTCCAATCTTTGTATTGGCCTTAAGTTATTGAAATCATTGATAGATTTCTGGCACATCATATGACCTTCAATAACTTGATCAATTCCATGGAAAACTCTGTATTCTGTAATCAAATTATGCAAAGCATCGCTTCCATCAATCCATTGTATCAAACCAATGTCAGTACTCAATGGCAGTATATTGTATAATCTCAAAGATATCGAATCGCTTGCCAAACTAAAATCTTTCTTAACTAAAGTATTAATCAAAGAAAAGAACTGCATCATTCTCAAATCTAACTGCAAATCTTCATTCGCTTTCAACAGGAAAATGTATTGTTTTCCATCAGTTCCAATCATTTCTAATCTTCTCGGATGCTGTTTAGAAGGCAATACTTCCAAAGCGTCTTTGATTTTCTCAATGTAGACACTTGGAGGTCCGCCAGGAACTAATATATGTGAGACATTTATCTCTGTGTTTTTCTCAGTGACATCGCACAATCTGATATTATCTATTGAACAAATAAATTTCTCTGAATTAGCTTTGACTAATTCTACAAAATAAGATGGATCTCCTCCTGCACTTAATATGTTAGTTATCTGTTCAATGTTCTCGAAATTCAATCTCAAGAACAATCTGTCCATTGGACAAACATGATTCGAAACATTATCCATCAAAGTTTCTAAATAATCTGGCGCAAACATTGTCCATTTTTCAAACAATGTTGATGCAGCATTTATAAGAGAAAGTCGAAGTTTCTTGGCTTCTCTAGTTATATCTGGAAAGAACCTCAAAGCTAATTGTATCAAGTTCTTGCAGTTCTTGTGCAAATTGTCATTTGCGCTCTCTGTTCCGACATAAAGAGGAAAAACTAAACTTTGGATGGAAGATTTCATCAAACTTTTGATGATTTCGCCTGAAATGTCTGCAGCACGTTGGTTCTCATGTCCTAGTTGTGAAATAAGCTGTGGAATGGCATCGACAAATTTAATTGGAGGAATTTTTGAAAAAATCTGACTAGTTACATTCAAAACTTGATCGTCAATGACAGATTCGAAGAAAACAGAAATTAATTGAGCCAAATCAACGAAATTGACAGAGATTTGAGCAGTTATACAAGGCACGAAACCTCTTATAGCATTGATTGCGTAGTTCATGTTGCTTTTATCCTGTTTGAACAGCATAAAATTGGCAATTGCCCATTTTTCATTCAGTAAAGAAATTGAAGGATCTGCAGGACCTCTTTGATTTGATATTTCCTTGATCAGATTCTCAAGGATTTGAGCGACATCGTTAAGTGTTTGCACGTTCTGTCCATTAGTAATAAACATCCAATCCGTGTATTCAATCATCAAACTCGGGAATTTTGTCAATTTCGGATTTTCTTCCATCAAACTCCTCGACATTCTCAATGCTTCGTGTCTTTGTCCCAACGCCCACAGATATCTTAAGTATTGGAGAACAATACTCGGTGATGCTGTGTGTGTGTTGAAATTCGGGTATTGGAATTTCATCATGAAATTGAACATGTTAAACTGTTTTTCATGTAAAAATATTGTTAATCCTCTCATGAATCCTTTCGTGTCATCTTGTGCATAAACTAATCTCGGCTTCAAAATATCCCACAAAACTTCACTTGTTGGCTCGCAGTTGATGAACCTGTTTCTCCAGACTTTTGAAGGAGGATTTCCCTGGAAGTTGATGACTTCTGTCAGTTCGTAAAGGATCTGTGACTGTACAATAATTGGATATACTTGGGAATACAAAGATTTGAATTTTTGGCTGTGTTGTTGTGCAATTAATTTGAAAGCGGAATTAATTGTTTTCTCAGCTCTTTTCATGTTGTTATTCAAGATCAATGCGTAAGCAAGTAATATATGGCTTTCCAATGTATCCAATTCCATCGCCAATGAATAAGTCAGCATCTGTTGATATTCTTTTACAAAGAAACTCGCACATGCATAATTAAATGCGATTTTCTTTTGTTCTTGTTTTGTGAACTGGTCGAACTTGTCTTTCTGGTCCAAGATCAAGTCATATCTATGTAGATTGCATGCAGCAGTTAGATAGCTACTGAAATCTTCGATTTCTGGATTTGGACAATCGATAATTTCACCAAAAACTCTCAAAGCTAAATCCCATTGTCCCAATCTCATCAACATGTGTTTTGTTTGACTTTTCGGAACAACTTCTATTAAAGATTTAACAGCAGACAATCTGTTCGCTTGGTGCGCAATTTCAATGATAGGAATGGCTGCTTCAGGCGATGGATTTTGCATGTATTTGTCCTGTGCATCGTAAAAAGCAAGAGAATACAATTTTGCCTTTGTACACAAAGTCAAGAAATCTTGTGTTTCAAATTGCAAAGGATTCTCGCTTTTCTCCATCAGTTCGCAGATAGTAATGAACTTTTCCAATATCTCATTCGGTATCTGCTGATGATGCAAGATTTCGCTGAATTCCTTCGACAACAATGACTTGAATTCAATAGACAATTGTTTCCAAGTACTCAACAAAGCAGGAAAGAAAAGATAGTCAGCTAAAGGTTGATGTACATTTGCGAGTTCAACACAAGTAGAAACAACAGGACAAGGCGCGTAAGATATCAATGTTAACAATGCCTTTCTGTACCAGTTGTTCCATCTTGTTGTTGATTCAGCTTCCCTCAATTTGAAGAAATAAATGATTTGCAATGGATCGAAATCATTTACTTTGGGAAGTTTTGCGTGGATTTGGTTCAAACTCGACTTTTGAATGAAAGGAAAGTCAGTGATCTGTAAGTTCTCTGTTTCTTCTGTCTTTTGGATTATCAGCAAACAGTTGTTTTTCGTTTCTTGATCATCAATAAACAAATCAGAAATTCTGTAAATATACAAACTGCTTGAAGAACCAATTCTAACTAACAAAGTGTATAAGACTTGTCTTGCCAAGTTATACACGTCTTTGTTGCTATTCGATTGGCATATCCCGAAAAGAGCAGAGAAAATGGCAGCAATGAAATTCAATGGATTTCCATTTTGTGAAATATACAACAAACTTTCTAAAGCTCCTATTTTCGTCTCGTTCTGAACTAAATCATCAGAAATAATTGAGCAGATCTGTGGCAATGCAAGTTGACAAATCTGTTGCGAAATAGGACTTAATAATGCAACAAGTCGTAAACATAAAAAAGTGACAATAGGTTTTGTAATGTAAGCAGAAGCCAAAGTTTCTAGCAATTTTGGAACGATTGGGCCCCAGAAATCGGAAAAATCTGTGTGTATGACAATAACCAAAGCTGTTACAACGGATATTATGCTTTCGAGGAAAGGGTTCATCCAGATATTGTTAATTTCATTCATAATTTCAGGAATGTAAGGGGTAACTCTTTGTTTTGTTATATATATTAGTGTTTCCAGTTGACTTAGAGCTACAATCTTCTGACTATCTATCTTTTCTCTCAAATATTGTAACACAATATTAATAATTTTTTCCAAAGAAGCAGGATTCGGAGCATCCATGTATGCCAAAACGTTTATTGCTACAGTTAATGTCTTTTCTCTAAGGCTAGAGAGAGATCTGTCGTCGACCATCGCGTGTAATCTGTTAATAATGTATTGTCCGAAATACGAGTTGATCGACTGTTGATCCTGGAGCTTGAATATGTCGTGGAAGTCAGTATCAACTACTCTCTGAGAAAATTTTTTTGATCCGAATACTCTCTGCGGAGTTACAGCTCCACATTGACCAATTAAGTTGATTGCGCTTACTCTTAGTAATGTAGAGTTCGATGTTGCTATGATATTCATCAAGTTTTCCAGCAGGAGAGGCGCAATTGAGTAAATTTCTGGTGGAGTTTCGCTTTGTTCCACGAAACTAGAGAATGTTTTGATGATGATTTTCTTTATGTGTTTGTCTGAGTATTCTCCAAGTATAGAAGTGAACAAAGGGAAAATGTTTTTGATGTGAGGAAGGATGAGTTCCTTGTTGTTTCTCAGAATGACTTGTATTACTTCTATCAAGTGATATGTCATCTGATTCTCATGTTCTGTCTGGACACTTATAACTTCTTTTCCTCTTGTTGAAAATATGTGGATACAAAGAGGTAAAACTAGTGTTGAATACATCGGAATCATTTGGTTGGCTGCTTCAAGTAAGGCTGGAAATGACTGCAAGTACTTTGTCCGTTCAAAGACTAAGTTCGTGCACACAATGTTCATGAAATGAAATCGAATCGCGTGTCGCAAAATTACGTCAACTTGGATCGGACTAAATGGTCGGAGTTTTTTTAGTAAATTGTAGTCGGAAATGCGGACAAGTGGAGAGTCATCTTTCGCAAGGATCTCAAGGAAGTTCAAAACAGGTTTTTGCGCTAATATTTCGTAGTAAAATTCATCAAAAATTTCAATAAAACTGACTTTGATTTCGGGTGAAGGTTCTGACAGGGTGGAACTGAGTATTTTAAGGATCTGATCGAGAGATCTGTGGCTGGAGCTTAGATATAATATAGCCCTGGAAGCAGTAACCCTTAAATCTCCGTCTTTGGAAAATAAATAACTTGTTGAGGCTTCGTAAAGGACTTCTTTGTATCCAAATGGAATATCTGGAATAAGCGGAATTAGTTTGAGCGCACTTAATGAGTCTTGGCCGCTCGATGTGACTTCATTTGCAATTTTAAATAAAATTCCTTCCGAAAACTGTTTAATTAGTGGTGGGATCTCTTTAATTAACTTTGGAAATAAATCTATAAACTTCCTTTCGAACATTACTGGGTTTATTATGCTAAATAACATCGAAGTATTTATATTGAAGAAATCTGGATCGATTTGAATGATTTTAGCTATAATATCAACAATCATTGGATAATATAAGTTTGTTGCTTGATATGTTATTGTTAAAAATAAAGAAATTAAATTATTATTAATTATTTTCTTTGGCTGAGGCAAAAACTTGATTAAACTGAAGATAATGTCGAGTAGTGGTGGAATAGCATCTGGACTTTTCGATAAATCATTTAGTTCTGTTAAATATGACTCCCAAATCGAATTTAGAAAAAAATCTGCGTCAATCAATGAAATAAGTGAAATTACTTTGTATGAAAGCGCTTTAATAATCATCTCTCTGTTCTTCGTGAATGGATATATCGCTGTATAGAACTTAGAAGCTTGTACATCCGATGGAAATAATCTCATCGAAATAACTGCATTCATTATGCCTAAAGCTCCGTGTGTAGAATATTTTCGTTGATCTCTAAGTAAATTCATTGCATAATTAAATGTGTTACGTATAGTTAGCTTGTGTTGTCGATTTCCGTGAGCTCTTGTGAGGATTGATATATATTTGGTAAATACATCGAGTGCTAGTGTTCGTATTGAATCGTTCGTTGATATAATATATGGCAAAAGAAGTTGATTCGCAGCTGGATAATTGTAAATAAAAAAATATGGAAGGTGAGTAGATATTTCTCTTATTAAAAATAAACCCATCATGTTGGATGTATTATCAGTACGTGCTTTAATTAGACCTATGCCTCTATTTAAATATCTTCTGGAAAATTTTTCATCAGTTTCGCATGTTTTCTGGGCTACTTTTGCAATAAAATTCGAAAATATTAACATGTTGTTTGAGTTTTGACTTGAAAGAAGAGTATCGAATAATGGATATAATTCTGAAAGGTTATCGAGAAAAAAATGGCATAAGGATGTAAGCCCTATATATAGTTTTAACAATGAAGTATTATCTTTGACTTCTGATAATGTTGTAAGATAATCTTTGGAATCTGATATCCATTTTGCTAATTCTGTTTGATTTTTTAGTTGCAAAGTATCTCTTATATCATCCCATATCCGTTTCGTAAGGTTTTGAGCTTCCGAAAATGTAGTTGGGAGGACAATTCGAGAGACGGTACTTTCCATCTCTCGAAATATGAGCTGACATAATTTTAATCTTGTGGAATTAGGCTATTAATCATTGTTAAATTGAGGAATTATGGAAACATTCCGAAATTTTGAAATTCAATTTGCCTCATCATTCTTTAGGCTTATGTTTATGATAGAATTAGGATTGCTGAACAAAATATGTCAATATATCAAAGATTGATCACTGCTATTAATTGGATAAAATATATCTTGATGTTGAGTGAAAATGGTAGAGAAAATAGCTTTCTTTGTTTCACAAGTG
Organism: Trichomonas vaginalis G3; assembly: GCF_026262505.1. Lineage (NCBI taxonomy): Eukaryota > Parabasalia > Trichomonadida > Trichomonadidae > Trichomonas > Trichomonas vaginalis. The sequence goes on from NC_067206.1 coordinate 405,002, forward strand.
CTTGATAATGATAAGGAAAAATGTTCTCATTGAAAATAGTAGCTTTCAGCAGGAAAAAGAAAAAATATTTTCCGACACGGGGAGTCGAACCCCGCTCCAGCGGATGAGAACCGCTTATCCTAACCGATGAACGATGTCGGATTTACATTTCTTAAATTTCTATTTTTATAATAATCAAGATAATTCTGTGAAATACCACACAATTTCAAAAGAATTTACTCCACTTCATATTGCAGTATTTTCTGAGAACCATGAAACGCACTTATGTGTAAAATATCACCCCAAATATATGAAACTTCCCCCAATACCTTTAAAGGAATTATTTCAATTTAATGTTCCCATCAAAAAGATCTTTAAAATAAAAATGAAAAATTTCAAAAACAAACGATATATATTTTATACTAATACAATATAAGAAAACTACCATGCGCGCATCATCTTCATAGTTAGCAAAGCCAATTTATTAGCATTATCAACGCTAAATATTGGCATTGGTCCTCCATAATCATCATCTAGCAATCTAACATAAACGGCAAACGGATCTTTCACTTCCTTAACAAATCCAGGCACTTCATTCATTGCATTGAAAATATCTTCATTAACTTTCTCTGCATCAGACACTTTTGATAACAGATTCATTCCAGTAGCTGCAATATTTCTATTTGATTGGTTCATTGAGTACAAAACGAAAGATGCAATTTCATTCATCGTATTTGTCATCGTAACAGGGTTTTCAAGGCAAGACATTAAGAAATATGTTGCAGCTGCATGTAATATCGAATGATCTGGATTTGCTTTCATCAAATCTGTTGTAACTTTCGGAAGTTTCGCGTAAAGAACGAATTCTGGTATAATTGGATCGAATTTGATCATAAATGCAAGAATATGTAATGCAGATACTGATGCTCTTGTTCTGACTCGTTTTGGATCTGTTATCATTTCAACTGACTCTTGGAAAAGAGTTCTCATGACATCGAATGTCTTTGCGCATGCCAGGGATGCCATAGCTTCCCATCTTGCGTCTTCGATGTAAGAAGGAAGCTCTCCCAAATCTCTGTTCAAAACTGCAAGAACAGAAGAGAGTTTCACTTCCTTTCGTAGTATCTTTGATGAGCTGGCAATCTTAATGATGTTATAATACGCGACAAGTAATGATCCGTTGTGATCTGTTCTACCGCAATTTTTCAATGCGGGAGAATACATTGATTCGAGTTCTTTGATGAGGACTTGTATAAATCCTACGTCGATGAGCCATTGCTGGACTTCTTTGAGCTCTTCATTTGGTCCGCAAAGTGCTTCGAAAAGAGAGAACACGGAAACATCATCAGCGTATGTAACGAGTTGTAGAATAAAGCCGCATGAATCTTTAATTGCATTTGGATCGATCAATAAACCTGATAATGTTAATGAACTTAATCTCGGTAAAATTAAAGGATTTTCATCGATGTGTGGAAGTACACCCAATACTGCATTCATAAATCTTTGGTGTGCAAGCATTGCTTTCGTTAATTCTGGAAGTGAATGTTCTAATATTGAAAATGCTTTCGCGCTTAAATCTTTCTTTTCAGAATAAAATGTTAGTTGAAGTAATTCTTCAACGTTTCTTACAAAACTGATGTTAGAAAATAAAACTATACAATTCTACCAATCCAGGATCTGCCGTCCTGAAAAGTCTAAAAGTAACAGGACGCTGAAGCATCTCTTCCACTGAGGCGTCTTCAAGATTTTCTAAATCAGCGGCTCCTTGAGACAATTCCTCCAGGAAAGAAAGTTCATCCATTTCAAGATTTTGCATGAAAGATTTTAATCTCCCTTTTTATCGTTAACAACGAAATATGTCTAATAAGCTAAATTAACGCTATTTTTCATAGCAAATTCCATGTTTCATGAAAAAAAATGCAAATATGAAATCAAAATCGCGATCAAAATGCTCCCCTAACTGAAAAATCAATACACATGCAATCTCCTTATGCTAAAGATAATCCGGTGTAAGTATTGAATGATTTCGAATGTCAGAATTAGTGAGGTAAAAAGTGACAATCCATATGAGCAACGAAATTTCCATTGGAAGCTTGACTGCTGATAGCATTGCAAATTGGATCCTAACGGAAACTTCTGCTCAATTCCAAGAAGATGATCTTTATGATATTATTCGCAATTTAATTAAAAATCAAACGATTAATTTTGACGAATTTCAAAGCCAAATGATAAAATTATTCCCAGAAGATGCAGAAAAATTAGTTTCAGATCTCAAAAGATTTCTAAATGCTTCATTAGAGCCTGCTCCTTCGAATAATTTCTATGAAAATAGCCAAACTAATGATAATTATGAAACTCCAGCAGGAGAATATAATAACGAAGGATCACCCAAAGATTACCCACTGGGATCTCCAAATGAAGATGAAGAGAAAGAAAAATCTTCACATTCAAAGTCAAAAAAGCACCATAGTAAGCATCACAGTCATCATCACCACCATCACCATAAACATCATCGTTCGTCTTCCGAAGCATCTGATAGCGACAATCCAGAAGAAAAACCTCCAGGAGAAACTCTACCAAATGATCCAATGGAACCACATGTACCCGATCCAAACGTTTTCACTCAAGATGAAATCAATGATATAAAGAAATCAGCGCGTTCAATCTTCCAAAACATGGTATCTCAATTTGGAAAAAGTCAATACGAACCACAAATCAGACAACCGCGTCCAGATGATGGCGGTTCAGCTCGCCGTAGAGATAATAGACCTTCTGACAATTATAATAGAAATGATGACAGAAATCGCGATAATTCTAGACAATACGATGACTCTTACAAGCGTTACGATGATTCAAACCGTATGCAAGATAATGATAGATACTACGACTCAAAGAGAAGAGATTATGACTCAAGAGACAACGATTACGACTCAAAGAGAAGAGATTACGATACAAGAGATAGCGATTACGATTCTAATAGATATGGAGATAAATCCAGCAGATACGAACCTGATCAATGGCGTAGATCAGAAAATTCAAGAAATTATGACGACAAATCCAGACGAAGAAATGAATCTTCAACTAGATTTGAAGAAGACCCAAGGAAGCGCAGTGATTCAAGAGATTTTGAAGAAGATCCTAGAAAACGAAATGATTCTTACAGATATGATGACCCAAGGAAGCGTGGAGATGCAAGAGTATTTGAAGAAGATCCAAGGGAACCTTCAAATAGATATGATGATCCAAGAAAACGCAGTGAATCAAGAGGATTTGAAGAAGATCCGAGAAAACGTGTAGATACATCAAGAAGATTCGAACCACCTAAATATCCTCCACTAGGACATGTATTCATTGATCCAACAAGAGGACAACAGCCTCCATTCATTTTTCCTGTTCCACTTCACCCATATCCTCACATGCTTCCTATCAACGCGATGCCTCCTTTGCCTCCAATGCCAATGGACAATCCTCCTTTCCACAGAACATCTGATTACGCTGTAGATCCTAGAGATTCTCGAGATTCAAGAGATTCTAGAGACTCGAGGGACTCAAGAGATTCAAGGAGCTCAAGAAAGCATAGTCATGATCGCTACAGACATTAGAAATTCTTTATATTAGTCTTATTTTTTGTTTATTTTTTTCAAAAAGAAAATTTAAAATAGAACTTGTTATTCATCTGTTTTCTAATAGAAACGCTTTATAGTGTACGCATAGTTGCATCAAGAAGAATGAACATTTCATTACGACTCCAGAAAAAAATAAGGTGCTCAATTTTATTGACATTTTTTTTGCGACTCATATAAAAAATCATCTACTATTAGAGTACTAATGATTATTCGATTTATTCGTTTTTTTATAAAACAAAAAGGCAGAAAAAAGTTTTGGGAACTAAAGTAACAATCTCGGAATTCCTCGAGTTTTATGCTCGAAGGATTATGAAGATTGCTATCCCTGTAGTAATTACTCTTCTACTAGATGTTTTTCTTACGCGTTTAAAAGAACAATCTTTCCTAAATACAACTATCGATCGAACTATTACAGTTTTCACACGTACATCATCCTCATCGAGTGGAATTAGTACAAAATGGGCAATTATTCTTGCTGTTATACTAGTTGCTGGAATTTTCCTTGTTACAATTGTATTATTACTTTTATATTACTATGGGTGTACTAAATGTATTATAGTATGGATGGTTATAGCAGTTACACTACTTCTTTCATATTATGTTTACCTAGCAGTTGGTGAAATTCCAAGTTTAGAAAATTGGCCGATTGATTGGATAACTGTCGTTTTCTTCCTCTTAAATATAGTCATTGTTGGAAATATGGCTGTATTTTGGCGTGCCCCAAAGATTGTTACTCAGATCATTTTGATTTTAATTTCTGTCATGACTTGCTGTGTCTTTCTTTTCCTTCCAGACTGGACTGTATGGTTACTTCTAGGTATGCTTGTCATTTACGATATCTGCGTTGTATTATGTCCACGTGGTCCCTTACAATTACTAATTAAAAAATCACAAGAGCGTGGTGATGCAATTCCTGCTCTTATTTATAGTTCTGCAGCTTATACCTGGAAAGATGGACCTGAAGAGGAAGAAGAATCTCATGAAATCCAAATTGACAGATCAACCGAGCAAGAAGAGAATAACCAATCCAATGAACCAAGTACTCACGAGAGTAACGAACAGACTAATCAAGAAACTAATGAACAAGAAGATAAAAAACCTTTGGAGAAAGATCCAGAAAATGGCCATCATAAGAAGCATAAAAAGAGGAGACCAAAGAAATTCCCACTTGGTTCAAAGAAAATACATCCAGCAGAGCCAAAAGAACTAAATTCTGAACAATCAACTGAATCTTCTTCTTCATCTTCATCAAGTTCATCATCAGAAGATGACAGTGAAGCGCTTGAATTAGAATCGAAAGAAGGAATTAAACTCGGATTGGGAGATTTCGTTTTTTACGGAATTTTAATCAGTAGAGCTGCAAGAAAGGGTTGGGATACTTCTGTTGTATGTATAGAAGCTGTTTTGCTCGGTCTTTCAATCACTTTAATCTTTCTTGCGATATTGGAAAGGCCTTTGCCTGCATTGCCTTTCTCACTTGTTTTAGGTATTATATTCTATTTCATTATGCCATACACATTGAAGCCTTTCGCCCTGAACTTAAGAAAGCTTCTTTTGGTGTATTGAAATATTGTATATTGTTTATTTTTGTATGTTTTTAAGGATAAATATTGTTATATATAAGAATTATCGTTGATATTTAAAAGGACAACACTCCTTTTCAATTGTATATTATTGAGGAATTTTGCAAAAGTGACAGCGCGGGAATTTTTCTCCGTTATTTTTTTATATTTTTTTGATAAAAATGACTGGTAAAATTCATTCTCCTCATATGTTAAAGAATCCAAAATCTCCTAAGACTCACTTAACCATGGAGCATATTAACCAGCTCATCAAAAAAAATCCATATAACTTGCCACCAGATGAAAAATTATTGACTATTAATGATGAAAATAATGAAAGAGCAAAGACTGATATGAGACAGCGTTCAAGAACTCGAATAGAATTCAGACAACCTCAAAATCTTCCAAGATTACAAAGTGTGCATTCTGTTATGGGAGAACCAGTTGATGAAATTAAGCCTGTAGCTACAGAACATCAAAGGAGACAACAAATGCATGGTTTTGTAGAACAAACACGTGATATTTTACTAGCTCAATTGAAAATTGGCAGAAAATCAAAAGAAATTGAACGTATTATGCAACAACAGCTTACTGAGCAAGGAATTATACAAACTCAGATTGCTAGAATTGCAGAAACTAATAACCAATACGATATGACATCAAATTCACTCAAAGCTGAGCTTAATAGAGCAAAAAAGGAATGTGATAAAGCACTTAACGAAAAGAAGCAACTGCAAAGAGAGCTTAAATTCAAGTATGATACCATCGCGCGCATAAAAGCTGAAATTACAAAGAACGAAGATATCGTATTTTCATACAGAAACTACAGCGAATTCCTCAAATCTCTTACTCCTCCTGGAGAGAATCCTCTAGACCGCTTCCAGGAACCTCAAACATTACTTAACGAATTTGAACAACTCGAATCTGATAATCTCTTTCTCATACAGAAATGTTGCGAACTCGAGCAAGAAAGTGATCGTGCAATGGAAGATATTAGAAAAGAACTTACTACAGCCCAAGAAGAAAAGCGAAAAATGGAAAATGCGGAACAAAAAATTAATCCAATCGCAGTTCTTAACTGCAACGATACAGCCATACAACAAGATTCTCGCGCAACAGATGATGAGCTTGCCCAACTCTCCAAATACATTCAAAGCGCTTACGTTAAGTGTTTCGGAAGTAAAAGCGATTTCGGACCAACAACAATGCTCGAAAGACTTGAAAACGAGCTTGAAGTCTTATATAAAAAGATTGCAGAGCTTCCTCCTGAGTTTGTTAATGAGACACAAGCTCATATCGAGAAGGCAAGAAGAGATCAAGCGAGAGCTGACAGACAAGCTCAAAAACTCCTCGAACAGAGAAGAAAGACTGAACAGGCAATCGAGCGTGCAAATAGACCTGTTACTAAGAAGATGGGAAGACCTCTCAAGGTGCGTGTTTTGTCAATGCAACTTACTCATCATGTTAATGATGAAAAGAAAGCTCAGGATGAAAAATTACAAGAAGAACTTTTGTTCGGCTCTCTTGATGACTAAAATTTTGTTTGTTATTTGATTATTATGAACTGAAATTGCTTTTTTATCGCAAATTTGAGCAATATAAGATAAATAATTTTCTGTTAACCTTTCGTTGTGAACTCATAATATACTTATTTTAATACACTCATAAAAAAATTATATTTCACTGTATTTAATTGCTTGAAAACTCATTCCAGATTTCCAAAAAAATTTTGAAAATCAAAAAATGAAAAATTATTTAGCAAATTCACTCTTGGTATTTTTATTTTTTAAATTTTTTTGGAAAACTTCGATGAAGGAATTAAAATAGGGTTGTTAGATTCCCGACGATAGGTGTCTTGGAAGATTTGCCTGGTGGCATCATAGTGTCTTTAAATCAAAAATTTTATTTTGGAGTTAGTTTGATTGATTTTTCAATAAAAAACATTTCTAAAACAAGAAAATAAAACGATAAAATATTTATATTTTATATAAGGATCTTATATATTTAAAATAAATATCATTTTATTTTTTTCATTGGTGTCTGTCAAACCATAATACACTATTCAAAAATTCAATGTGTCTTGCGGTTTCAAAAGACACCTTCAAATTGAACGATAGCACAGACACTATTGAATTTTACCCATTGTATTTAGTTTTTACCCTTTTTATTTTTAAGAATTAATGACTGAAACAGCCGTTTTGCTATGACCTCAATCACTTTTATTTATTATTTTAAATATTATTTAATTTTATTATTTGAATAGGCCAACTTATATTTGAGAAGCTCAATTTGAGACCACTTAATACATTGAAATATCATAAATATTGAAATATTAAAAGTGTATTTCAAAATATTGAAATTATAAAAATTTATAATACTGAAATTGAGACAAATTAATAAATTCAATGTGTTTTTTTGAAATAACTCTCAAATATTATTTTTTTGTTTATTTAATGATGAATAAATATGATTGCTTTAGTCAATCATAAAAACTAATTTAAGTTTAAAATAATGAAAGGATAATTTGATCGTTTTTTAAAATACAATTATTTTTGATGATTTGCAAGAATCTTTGAAAAGAATATAATATAGGTTCTATTTTTGTAAAATTTATCCAAATCATGTATTACATAAATTACGATTAAAACGATGAAAGAACCAAAAAGTGTGTTTTGTGTTTTGTTGTTGCGTGTTGGATGCGGGATCCTGTTATTTCCGAAATCGACAAAAAATTTGGAAATTTAATTTCCGAAATCGAAATTATATTAATGTTTTTAATATTCTTATATCAAAAGGATTAAAGTTCATTAAGAGAAAAACAATTCTTCTTCTTCTTCAATCTATTGGCGCATTTATTTCTACACGCCAATAAGGAAGGGAAAATTATAAGACACCATGGTGTCTTCAAAACGCGAATTTTTGATATTTTTAACAACCCTAAATTAAAATATACATGTGATGTTAATTATGATTTAGGTCAGGTGGGTGGGGCTTCCAGGCGCGTTGCGCCCTCTAGCCCATAAGAAATTTTGCCCAAGACCCAAGAGGAGGACCGAACCCCAGCCGACCAGCCGGTGACAAAACCAAAACCGTTGTTATTTACATCATATTAATGGTGTCACTTTTTTAAATGTCACATTTTGTGTCGCTTTTCACAAATTATATATGTTTTCATGTTTTGTCACTTTTCTGTCACTTTTCAGGAAAAAACATTTTTATTATTATATATAAATGAATTTTACAAAACCTCCGTTACCGTTCTTTGGAAATAAGAGTAAATGTAAAGATATTATATTGAGAGAACTTAAGAAACTACCGAATGGTCTAACATTTGTAGATTTGTTCGGTGGAAGTTTCTATATATCCCATTTATGTCATACAATATTCCCAGACTCAAAGATTATATGCAATGACTTCGACAACTATATGGACCGTCTCAAACATATTCCAGACACAAACAATATGTTGAAAGAGTTAAAAGAAAAGATACCTATAGGTAAGATGGAACGTATACCATTAGATAAGAAAAATATTGTGAGAGAGGTTTTGAAAAAAGCAGAATATATAGACTGGGATAGTATATCTGCTAGACTATTATATAGTGGTGCTATAAGAGTTCATGACATTGAAACACTTATGTCAAAAGTTTTATATCTTAACTATACAAATGTTTTCAAAGAGGACATAGAAAAATATATTGAGGGTATAGAGTTTGTGAGATGTCATTGGACAGAGTTGTATGAAAAATATAAAGACAAGGAAAATGTTTTCTTTATAGTGGACCCACCGTTCTATAACACATGGGATTTTCAATACCAAGTAGACTGGACTTTGAGAGACTCTTTAGAAACTTTAGACGTTATACATAACCATCCATGCTTTTACTTTACATCCGATAAAAGTGGTTTGGAAACCGTTATGAGATGGTTAGAGGACATACATGACTATGAGTTTATATATGACAAGATAGAATATGAGAGAGGTCCTATAACTGGAGAAAGTGTCACAATAAAGAAATTTTATTAGTAAGTAAATGTGGTTTGAAATAGGACTACTTGTTTTAGGTTTTTTCCATTGTGTCATTTATTTATTTGACGTGGCAGAAAAGTACAGAGAATATGAAGATGAACCAATGCCTGCAAATGTTCAGCATATGTACTCGTAAGAAATATTTTTATCTAATATTAAATGGACGCACAGAACTTAGCGAATGCACAGCAACCTGGACAACCAAACCCAGAAATATTCCAAATGAAGTTAGAATACAAACTGCAATGGCAAACTATGGTCAAGTGCAACAGATGTACAAATGCAAACTGCCATGTCAAATGACGCTGCGTTAGGTTTGCCACCATGGTATGCAAATATGAGATGGAAAGAGTTTTATACAAACCCTGAAGTGGGATATAAACAACTTTATGCAGATGACGCGAACACAGGAGTTGACCCAGAATATGTTTCTACCAGAGGAGAAACAGAATGTATGAGCTCCAGTTAAAGAATGCTATGGAACTCAACAGGAAACGTAAGAGACTAGGCGGACATTAGATTTTTACATATAGTAAAATGGGTTTCTTCAGTAAGATAGGAAACTTCTTTCGAAATGTTGGAAGAGGTATATGGAATGGAATAAAATCTGTCGGAAGAGGAGTATGGAACGGTGTCAAAAATATTGGTAAAAGAGTAGGTCAGTTTGTTGGTATTATACCTAAAGACCTGAAAGAAGAACAAGCTCCTGTAATACAACAGCCTGAACCTGCACCACAGTCAAGTTGGCAACCACAACCGGTATATTAAAAAGTTATATTTTTATCGTTCGATAGTAGTTGTATATGAAACTAAGTTCTAAGTAAAACGCATGGTATAATGGAATTATCTTTTTCTTCCATCTGTAGTAAACCATACTTGAAAGTCTGAAATACTTCCACTCGGCGGTTCATATAACTTTGTAGGTTTTTCGAAAAGTCATTCATCAGACATAAGAAAGAGTTTTGCGCACCAGAAAATGAAGCATGAACAATAATAGTATCTGGGTCGAAAATATTTCATATGTTCCATTAGGTTTTTCGACTTCATAATAGTCCGGGTGTACTGGATATGCTGCAGGCTGATTTAACATCCTCATAAATCTAGACCATGCCAAGTTGTTATATTTTGTAGAAATATAAACGTTTTCTCCAAGGTCTTATTTTATTGATTTAACAGTTGCATTTTTCCTGTCATAAATAATATCGAGATGGTATTCTCCTTCGTCAATGTTAAACTGGTTTGCATATTCAATATAGATATCGTTTATTTTTTCTGAAAAGCTGAAGAGTTGTTCTAAGTTTATAAGCAAATTAACTTGTAAAAGTTTTCCTTGTTCAAATTTCTCATACATACGTTTTTCTTTGTTAGTTAGTATACATATCAAGGGTACGGAGGCACTGCGCGCCTCCGTACCCATTATATGTGAATTTGACACTTTACGAAACCGTTAACGTATATTTTACAACACAAACGACAACACTAACTTAACCTTAAATATTTACAAAGCCACCAACCACTTCACCTCACTAACGTTTTCACAAACCACTTCACCTCACTAATGTAAAAAATAAACGTTCTCACTTACAAAAGTATTGCAACTCCTCCCATTGCTGTGCTTCATATAACAGCTCATAATCTTCTGACTCACTTTCTTCTTCATATAGGTCAAAATCACTGTCATAGTTTATACCTGTAAGTTTTGACAAAGCTAATGAAACACGCTTACCGTTTGTATCATATGCTTGTATAAACTTTCCATTATGCTTGTAGTCAAAACGCTCAAACTAACTTTACCCTTTCTCCCTCGTATCTGAAGAATGTATTTTTCACGAGGAACGAAGAACAAGTTCTTAACTCATGACCGTTGTAGTTTGTTATCTCAATAGTTTTCGTCATTTATATAAAAATAAAATAAAAAAAACTTAAAAATTAATGATATCACCACCCTCACACATATGAAAACATAGCCCAAAAATAAATTTAGGTGAAGTGGTGAGATCTCACCTGTTTTTTCACTTTTTTCACCCTGTTGAATTCATTGCTTTATAACTCTCTTCCTTTCTCCAACTCTTCTAACTTCTTCCTAAGTTTAGCAATGTTGTCCTCATGAAGTTTAATCTTCCTTAATATATACCTTCTCTATCTAATGTTGCTTTATCTTTCTAAACTGAACTCTACCATCCTTCATAGTTATGAATGTAAAAACCTTTCTGGAATAGTTCCTGATTTAATGTATTCTACCAAAAACTTTTGTTTCATGCTTCAGTGACTTTATTTGTCATTTCAATCAAATAAAAATTATAATAAAAAAAATAACGTTATTTTTCAGTAAGGAAACGCAGGAGTTTACGATTTATTTGAGGTAGTATTCTGGTTTAAATGTTGGAGTCGGTTTAGGAGTGACTTTTGAACAGGAGTTTGTACTTCCATGTTCAGAGTCATTGAAGTTTTGCTTTGAAGGTGTTGAGTTTGTTAACTTCAGCTACTTCAGTATTATTTACAACATTTGCTTTATTTCTTTTCAACATCATAACTGCTCCTGCTGTAGCTAGCAAACCTAGTGGGAGACCATATCTTATATAAGGACATTGACCAAATGCTATTTTGACAAGAGCTGGTGGAACACCTAACCTTGGTGAGACTGCTCTTTGCCATTGTGCAGCTCGTAAGAAATATTCAATAGGTGCTCCATAATCGTTTGGTAAAGTTTGTTTCATAGATGGTGAAGGTTCACGAGAGCTTGATGAAGAACTCATTTATAAGCTTTAAAAATAAACGTTCATCCTTTATTCCTCACTGTCGTCCGTAGCTAATTTAGTCATCTAATCTTATTATGGATGCCATTAGCACGCACCTGAATGGCAAAGCAACAATCCCTCATAAATCCAATAAGTGGCTTTGGTACATTTTCAGTTGCTAGTTCAATAGGTCCTTTAACAGACAATTTGTATTATTGGAGCAGTAGATGTTTGACCTTGCTGGAAGCAAAAGTCCACTTCTGTTGGAAAACCACATAAGAAATGTGTTGTTGTCATAGCTATCCCATTTATGTTCCACACTATCATCATCCACCAATGACCTCATAACATCTTCATTAAATCCAATCATATCATTGTTTGTATTGCAAGCGTTCGCAACCATTTCATAAAATACTTCCATATGATTTTTCAGGTTCTGCAGGCATATTTCCATAAGCTCCCATGGAAAGCTAAGATATTTAAACTTAGGGTTCTCAAAATTAACATAATAGTTGTCTTCTTCTTTCTAAATAGTGCCCAAATACTTTTAACATTAATAGCGTATAAGCTGCTTAAATGTTGCACTTGAACTATCTGTATTCTTTGAGAATGAACCGTCCATAGGAATCCAATCCATAACTTTAACAGGAAAACATAAAGCCTCGTTTGTATAATGTTCTACAAGTTCTGTATAAATGTTAGGGTCTAAAGAGAATGACTTTGGATGAATGAAACATTCATTAAAATCCATCTTTGTTCGAAATAGTTGCTGGTTTACAGTTGTAATAGTAACTGTTCCACTAGCTTCTACTGCCTTCGTTATCATAGTGAATGGTTCATTCCATGACATCGTTAGCTTTGCGAACTTGTTCTATAGCGCTCTTAAACATCTCTCTTCTCTGTTGTTTCAGTGTGTCGTCTCTTCTTCTTGTTTCACCAACGTTTGCATTTGTTATGTCAAACATTTCTCTTCTTACTTCATGTGGTACAGCTCTTCTTGTTTCACCAACGTTTGCATTTGTTATGTCAAACATTTCACGCCTTACTTCATGAGGTACTGAACGTCTATGATATAAGTCAATAGCAATGTCATTTAAAGGAAATGCTCTTGCATGGACTTCGTCCTCGCCGCGTTGCGGCTTTATGAACTCATGAATTCTATCATAACTTATTGCACCATTATAGTCATTGAGGATGTCAGCGAGTGCTTTTTTGTTTGTTGCGTAATGTTTTGCAACATCTATGTTAGCTTCTGTAAGAAGTTGTTTTATTTCCGAGTGTTCTAACTTAGACAACTTCCGATACATCTTTAGTAGGAAATAAAAAAATATTTTTTGAAAAAAATTAGATTAGATTTTTTTAAGTTATTTTTCAAAATAATTTAATATTTTTATTTTAATGAAACACATGCAAGATTGCAAGTTCTTTTCATACAATGCTCTCGCTACTGCCATCAAGAATGAGTTCAGTAATGCTGCAAATGTTAATGTTATCTTTAACAAGAAGTTTGTGAAAGAATCTAAGTTTGGTCAGTATGTCAGACCATTAGCTATTGTCATTGACGCAAACGTTATACTTCACAAGAGTTAGCAGTAGTTTTGAAACAAAAGAGTTTCTTCGTGAATGTCAAAGATACACACTATACTGTTATAAAGAACTCTAACGTTGACTTCTTCAGTATTGCTTTAAATCTTTCCGAACAGAAAGAATATAAGAAGGGTGAAACAAATGTGAAATATTATCCTTCATCTCTGAAGACAATAACGAACAAAGATGTCATACAAAAGTTCTTACCAAAGGTTGAAGAAGCTTCTATTGACATTGACGAAGGAAGTGAAATGGTTGAAGAAATAGACCCTGAAGCTATTTAAGCAAAAATATATTTTTGTTTATTCTTCCTCTTTGAAGTTATCAAAATATTCTGTTATTTTTTCCTTCAGTAATGTTAAGTCTTCTTTGAATGTAAGTATTGTGCAACCTTTGATGTCATAGTGTGTTTGAGGAAGAGTATTTTTGACAATTTCCTTTATTTGTTCATTCGGGGTCATTGAAATCGGTAAGTTTTCACGATAGAACCAATTTCTGTCAGATTTATATATCTTAGTGAGGTCATAAAAGCTCTTGTTATTTCTTCTCACTAAATGCAACATAACCATATCTTTATCTTCTTCATTTTCCATCTCTTCAGTATATATCATATACTTATAACTCTTTTCCTTTCCTTTTGGTACCGAACGTGGTATTCTTTTCTGAATGCTTTTGTCTTTGGATTCAATGACTTCATCTTTTGCTTGAAGTTTCATTTCCATCTCTCCGCGTTCTGCTTTATATAGTTCATCTAACATCATGAAAATATAACAAGCATAACGAGGTGAAGCCCACATTGCAACAGCATTTACTAAAAGTCTATGAATATAATATCCTTTCAAACCAGGAGCCAAATTCTTTCGATTTTCATACGGAATCTCTTCTCTCGGTTTTCCGAGGGAAGCAATCATATGAGGAAATTCTTCTAAAAGTTCTTTTGTCTGTTGGTTTTCAAACCAATGATAGGCTTGCTTTGTAGAACAAAGAGCATTCATTATACTTTGCACCTGGTACATGTCATCTTTGACTGAACGAATGAGTCTCAATTGTTTGTTATACTGTATGTACTCGTATTCTTCATTTATGGCTTCATGAACGATAGCAGTTGTTGTGTTCTCTGTTGTTGACATTACTGTCTTTACATACAAGATAAAAAAATAAATAAAAATAAAACTAACTTTATTTTCTGACTTTCACAAAAGACCAAAAATAAACGCTTTACATGTATTTTTCAGCAACTTCGTCAAATAATTTTATAGCTTTATCTATCTCATCTACTTCAAACGTTTCTTTACCTTTCGTGGGAGCACCATACATTTTCTCAAAAACTTCAAGCAGTTCTGTTTCTGCAGCTCTCATATCATTAACAAACACAACCTTGACTCTATTGACTGTACTGTCATATCTTTGAGTTATATTATATGTCCTTCCTATCTTATATCTTTTGTGTTGAAGTCCTTCGGTTTCTGAACGATGTAAAGTAAGCCTTCACTGCAACGTTCCGTATTGAATGAACCATATGTTATGAAGTTATATCCAACAACTGGGTTTAACCATAACAAAACTATTGGTATAAGACTTTTGTCTATAAGATATGCTCTTGTTCCATGAAATGCTACTGATATCATAAGCTCAGGATTTCTTGTCAAAATTTTCTGAGTAGAAGCAATTCTAACCCAGTCCTTTGTTTTCTTTCCAGATGGAGATATAATGTCTGACAAAGAATATTTGTTGTATTTCTTTGAGTATCTTACGTTTAAATCACCTATTCTAACCACTTTGGTGTCATTGTCTATCTTTCTAACTGTTTCAAACTCAATGTTTGACATTACTGTCTTTACATACAAAATAAAAATTTTTCTTAGAAAAAAATTAGCGTTATTTTTCTAACTAATGAAATTCATGAAATTTGGTCATTTTTCAGTAAAAATATAATTTAGGTGAAGTGGTGAGATCTCACCTCTTTTTTCACCTAATTTTTCACCTCTTTTTTCACAAGCGTTTTACATGAATTGTACGATGTATATTTGAAATCCTAAACAGTTTTGTAGCTTCTATTTCTTCGCTGAGGATATCATAAGTTTTAACAATGCCGAAAGTCTCTTTATATTTCTTCTTGACGTCAGACAGAAGGAAATCTTCTGCTGTTGGATAATTTTTATTAAGAAATGTCAACATGTCCATTTTATCTTCTGCTGGCTTTTCTTGCTTCTTTCTTTAAGTCTGCATAGTCGTTTCGCATTCTTTCTATCTCTTTGACTGAGTAGTTATATTTTCTTATTGCTGCTTTACATTTTGAACATTGCGGCATCGTTTTTGCGTTATACATTGAAATAAAACCAGCTAGAACAACTAAGGCGTCAATGGTTTTCTTTAACTCAAAAGCTGCTGGTTTTATCTGTTCGTTCCATACTTTGCCTCTTCTATCTTTATCTCTTATTTCCCAAACACATTCAGCAACTAATGAAACAAAGTTGTCGTAGGTCTTAAATTCTTCGGATTTGTAAAGGTCAGAAATATTTTTATAAACCATGTCGCAATCTTTGTCCATAACTTTATGGTTGCAATGAAAACCAAGGAATTCATAATTTACTTTACGTATGAATTTCTTAATTTCTACTGAGTCAGTTGTTTTGACTTCAATTTCGTCGAATTCAGGAATAGTTAGTTTTTGATGCTGAATTTCAGGTAGTTTAGGTAAATGGTCGATGAGGTCCTCCATTTCATAAAGATACTGTTCATTTGTTTCATCTTTCGCACTACAGTCTAAATTACTTGTTAAAAGTTCTTGCTTTATCTTCTGGATTTCTGTTTCAAAAGTATATGAAGGAGGAATAAAGCTTTTCATCTCTACCAACATTGACGTAGGATTCATGACTAATGAATTTGGTGCTGTAGTTGTGGACAGAGCCCCGCCGTTCGCGGTTTGAATTGTTGTTGTGCCGATTGTTGAAATCATATCTTTTATACAAAATAAAAAAATAAATAAAAATAAAATTAACGTTATTTTTATCTTTTATGAAAATTCACGAGACCCAAAGGTCAGAGTCGCAACGCGGCTAGGGTGAAAAATTAGGTGAAAAAAGAAGTGAGATCTCACCACTTCACCTAAATTTATTTTTGGTACCATTCATGATATCATGACTGTTCTCGTTCATGTCTGATTTACATCTAATGAAAAAGTTTAGAAGAATTTTCTTATTCTTTCTGGCATATTTTTGTCTTTCCAGTACTCCCGCTCTAATGGTCCCAGATGTGTTGGCTTTGACTCTCTCAAGTTCTTAGATGGTATAACATCTTCAACACCTCCTTCATATCTTACTTTATAAGTGTCATCGTTTATGTTGTAGTCAAGTATTTCAATAACCACTCCTCGCTTTGCTTCGTCAATGGTTTCAGCAAGTTTGCCATTACTACTTTCGACTAATTTATGACGAGGGTAAAATGCAATGGAGTCGTCAGCAGCTTTTATAAGATATCCATTACCTTGCGTAGAGTCTACGATATAATAGTTTCTACTTAACCTTAAACGTTTCTTTGTCAACGGTTTGTCGTCAAGGACTACACGAACTTTTGTACCAGGAATGAGGGTAAATTGTGTTGAATTTCTGATATTTTGTGTTTGGCTTCGTTTCTTTTGTATATACTTTTCTTCTTGTGTTGTGTCATTGAATTTGGTGTATGTCCTGTTGTAGAATGTGTTGAGGAATTATATACTTCGAGAAAATGTTTCATTGTTTCTTCGGTAAAGTCTCGCTCTTGGTTTAAATCTCTGAGAGTCCTTATGAAGCGGTTAATGATGCCGAGTATGTTATGGTTATGGTCTTCAGTAGTGTAGTGAGTTATGTTATGCTTAATGAGAAAATCTGTGATTTCATTGCTGAGGTATGCACTGTCTTGGTCTGAGGTTAAAGTACTTGGGCTATGTTCTGCTACAAACTTTTGTAAAACTCTTAACACTTCACGAGTTCCTTTATTCCTCATTGGATATGCATATGCTTTGCGAGTGTTAACATTAATGAAGATGAGGAATGGTTTATGTCCTCCTTTTCTGCTTTGAATGAGAGTGTCAAATTGGTATGCGTCAGGAGTGTTGGAGTAAATTGGTAAAAAGTAGTCGTAAGGGTTTATTTTTGTTTGATGTACAACATTTTTGTCAAAGAACCTTTTCACTTCAGCTCTGTTAGTAAATCCCCAACTCTTTGCAGCTTCATTGAATTTTTTAAATGACCTCCACGGTGATGATTCGAATACTTCTTTCAAGCTCATTTATGTAAAGTTAAAGATTTCATTCAAGACGGTAAGCCTTGACACAAAGGTCTGGGCTCAAGCGCGTTCATTCAACGCGGTACCATGCGAATACAGTCATAAATGGTGGCATATAATCTTCACCCGAACCTGTTGGATTTGTTGTGAAAGTGTGTGAATGATTTCCTCCTGGTTCAGTTGGTCGAAAAGTCTTTTTTGCTGAATTGTTATAAGCTGGAGATAAAACGTCATTGCCAGCTTCATACTCTGAGTTGTATAATGGGTGGTCTCTTAATGAGTGGCTATGGTCGCCAGAAAAGTTTGTCGTTCCTGTGTGCTTATGTGGCGGAAGGTTTGCTTCTTTAATTTTCTTTGAACCTCCGGCTTGTTTTGAACTTTTAGTACAATATAAGAATTTGTCTACAATCTGTTCCCACTTACCAAAACCTAAAACTGTTGCTGGATTTGTTGAATTCATTGACGTATAAATAGAGCCTGTAGGATATAATGTTTGAAGTATTTCAGTCTTTAATGTTTGAAGCTCTGTTTTGTCAGCCTTTTTATCTAACATTGCTGGTAGTTCATGTGCTTCAAAGTTTCTGGCATGACTTTCAATGTTCCTGCAACTGTTATCTAAACTGTTTAGTGTATCTTTTACGCTTGTACTTGGATTCTCTAAAGGTGCACTTGAACCAAGGTCAAAGTTCAGTATTATGTCGTCTGCTCTAACAGTAGTGAAGGATTTATGTGTATGGTTCTTGTCAGCCTTTTTATCTAACATTGCTGGTAGTTCATGTGCTTTAAAGTTTCTGGCATGACTTTCAATATTCCTGCAACTGTTATCTAAACTGTTTAGTGTATCTTTTACGCTTGTACTTGGATTCTCTAAAGGTGCACTTGAACCAAGGTCAAAGTTCAATATTACATCGTCTGCTCTAACAGTATTGAAGGATTTATGTGTATGGTTCTTGTCAGCTTTACTATTTAATGTAGCTTGAAGTTCATTTATATCGGAGATATTGTGTTTATGAGATTTCAAAACTTTGTTCATTGCGTCAAGTTCAACTTTGTCAGCTTTACTTTTAATAGCATCTTCAAACGTTATTTTTGCCTTAACCCTCAAAGTAAATTTTGGTTCAACTAATACACCGTTAACAAAGAAACTAGAGGCATAAATTTCATCGTTATAACCAAATGTTTCTTGTGCTTTACCCGTGTCATACTGTACAGTACAGTGTATGTCATAACCTTTAGCACGAATGAATTTATATCTTCTTTCATTAACATCTTCAGTGCTTATTTGTTCATCCTGTGTTAAATATCCATGGTAGTCCGTTATAATCTGTTCGTCTGAACTTATATAATGAACATGGTTTTTATCTGCTTTTTCGGCTAATTTCTCTTCTATCTCATTTATTTCAAGTTCATGCCTACCACCACCTCCTTCAGAAGTATTTTTCTTCAGCTCTTGAAGAACATCCACTTCACCATCTTTGGTGTCAATAATGAGACTTTGAGTTAAAACCTTTCCTGTCTTAATGGATGTTTGTAAAACTTCTTCTTCACCGTGTTCGGGGTCATGGTCGTCATCATATCTTGTGAAATCAGAGATGTTGTCATACATTAAGCATATCTGTCTCAAAAGTTCTGCTATTTGAAACTGGAACGAAAGATATACAGAACTTTCATCATCTCCTAAAGTCAAGTCTGCTTTCTTAAGTATTTCTTGAATGTATGCAATGAGAACAGAGTACCTTGGAAAATATTCGAACAATATTTCATTAGCTGTTGGTTTTGGTGGTTCTTTTGGAGTTTCTGTTGTTTCAGTTCCTTCTGTAGGTTCTGTTGGAGTTTCTGCATCTCTTGACTTCAATGCTCTTGCTCTCAAAGACCTAAATGTTAGAGCACCAGGTTTTACAAAGGACTTTATAAATGCTTTAATAGTTCCTGGTAAGTTATTGTTAGCATTAAGTAAGTTCCTTATGCTTCCATCATGTACGTCCATAGCACTATGTAAAAAATCTATACTTTTCTTGTAGTCAGCAATAGACTGACTGTGATTTTTTAAAGATTTGTCAATACCTTTAAGCCAATCTTCATGCATGTCTGATACTGAGCCAAGAATATCATTTGCTTCCTTTAGTGTATTTTGTGCTTCTCGTAAAGTATCCAATCCCGTACGTGCATTGTTTGCTATACGTCTTACAGTATCTATTTGACTCCTTGTTTCTTGCATCCAACCAGATAAAGTTTTAATAGTATCCGAACCATTTGAAATGAAGTTCAAAGCATTTTTAACGTCATCTAAAGCTTCTTCACCAAGTACTGCCCATATCTTTCCGATTTGGTATTGAAGAACTCCATATGAAGCAGCTGTTAAACCAGTATTTATAAGGTCCCATATCCATGATTTAGCAGTTTTTCCATTTTTTCCATCCTTTCCATCCAAACCGTTTTCGCCTTGAGGTCCTTGTATTCCTTGTATTCCTTGTGGTCCTTGAGGTCCGGTGTCACCCTTCTCTCCTTTCAGTTCATCTTTATGTTCGTTATAATATTCTAATGTCATAAGGTGTACATCATTACTGTTACCAGCAACGCCAAGAATTTGTTTCTCATTCATGACTAAATTCTTTAAGCATTTAATGTTGTCGTCAAATCGAAAGCTCTTTAACAATTCAATGAGAACATTTAATACTTTCACTAATGAGGCATCTACTGTAGAATTTATATATTGTACCGTTCCATCATTTATGATAGGAACTTTACTTATTGTAATGAATGGGTCATAAGTGTTAAAAGTATCGAAATCAATGACTTTTTTAGTTTTTCCATCGTCAATGACTAAATCATTGCCTTCCACTGTTAAAGTTGAGTTTTCGTTTACTAATTCATGTGCTCTTCTTGCTTCATTTGTTTCATACGCATATGCAGCAATAGTCATATTTTAATGAGAATAAAATGTTGTTCTATTTGCAAAGTACAGACCCAAACGAATACGGGACAGTAAAGCTACAAACAAACTTAGGTCTTCAGAATGAAGCGCTTGCTTTCAGAGTTGTTGACTTCAATACTATCGCAACTTTTGTCATAACAGATGAAACAGATTTCATAGAGATTGAAATAGATGACAAAAGAAGTGTTATAACATTTCCTAACAGAGCTGGGTATAGAATAGATAAAATTGCTGGAGTCATAAATACTCTCATAAATGAAGAAACTATTGACAACATAGATGTCGAACTCTCTTCTGAGGGAACATTGAAGTTCAGTAGCAAGAAAGAGTTTAAGATACCAAGAATGAGTCATAGAGTACAACTTCTTTTGGGTGCATACCATATGACATTTCCTTTGAAAAGTGTTGACAAAACGATTGAGATGAAATCTGTTCCATATGTATGTTATGGCAATTGTTTGTACATTGAGTCAAAAATAGCTAATGTCACAGGCATTTCAGGAGTTAATAGTAAAGGTTCAGTAGAATATAAATCCTTCTGTTATGCAGTCAATTCAATGTTCATTCCAAACGTTCCTGTCATAGCAACTCATTTAGGTAAATGGGTTCGCATTAGTCCTCATAATTTGAAAGACATGCAATTCAGACTTGTTGACTTTCAAGGAGAGCCTGTAGAACTGAAGGCACCAGTGCGAATGACTGTTGAAGTTGACTTTTTAGAAAATATTAAATGCAACAGCTTACAAGAGAACTCAGAGCTAAAAATATAAAGTATGAATGTTATGTATTAGGTCATGAACTTTGGTTGTTGCTGTTTGATGAAACAAATGAATTAGTTATGTCAGTCAAGAGAACAGAAAAATATTGTGTTAGTGAAAACTGCACCAAGTCAATAAGATTAGGTTTGCATTATGAAGATGAGTTCGATACTGTTGAAGAAGTTTTGGACAGATATTACAAATTGCTTTAATTTACTAAAACATATTTCAAACAAAGTTTATATTCTGTTGAAAGTTTTGTATATTCATTCGAATATTTATACTTAAACTCAACTCCTGTAGTTCCTGGTGTTTCAATGATGCGGATGTTACCTATTTTCATGAATAGTGGAGTTTGACCACAGCATTCGATTTCAGGGTCGAGATAGTCAATGACACATTGTTTCCCTGTTATTCGTGATATAACATTTTCAATCCTCCTTTGTTAGAATTATTTGGTTCTTACTAATAAGATTTGTCAAAAGCTTCTTATCGTCTTTGAGTAAAATTGTTTGGTATAACTGAAGAAGGTAATGGTCTACGTTATCTGAAGGATTTGTTTGAACATTTGTGTAAGGGTTGTCGTTGGCTTCTCTTGAAAGAATTTGGTCCAGTGGTGGATACTCTAACTTAACATCTGATGTAGCGTTAGCGTTTGAAGCTGAGTTTAAATTCACCGACTTAAGTTCTGGTTCTTTTTCTTTCAAACACTCTGAACTATAGTTCTTTATGACAATATTGTTTGTCGTTCGTGAGTCAACATTTGATGTTGGTTCAATTGGAACATTAACGGCACCAGCTAAGATGGACTTACTTCTCATTTCATATAGAATAAAAACCTTTTATATGTATGAAATGAACAATATACTCGACAAGGGTTTGAATGTAAAGCTAACGAATGAAAATATTGTTGAATTCACTGAACAGGTGCTGTGTATAAAGATGTAGAACTACTGAACAAAAGAGCTAAGGGAAGAAGCAGGAACATGAACAAAGGGTGGAAGCCTATAAAAATTTATGTCAATGATGGCTCAGGAGGTTCAAACATAAAGTATGCAGAAAGTTATAGAGTTTATGCTCTCAAAGGTGAAAAGCCTTCATTTAAGAACAGCTATTCTAACGCATATCCTCAAAAGCTAACGGATGGGGAAGTGGATGATATGAATGACAGCAAAAATATTAACAGAAATGGCGACAGAGATGCATGGAATTTGTTTACCATCAGTCAATTGAAGGTTAAACTTTAAAACAATGTTGGTCGTTCCCATGGAATATTTTTGACTTTAATGGTATTAGTCATGATATGAATCTCAAGGTATGAACGAGGAGAGATGAGAGACTTATATGCTTCCCAAATTTCTTCAAAAGGTAATGTTATACCTGACTGTTTCCAAATGAGTTCAATATCATAACGTGAGAAACCTTGAAAGATAACGAAGTCAGTTATGAGACGTTTTATGTTTAAAGCTAAAAACCTCCATGTTTGCATAAGTATTGCTACAGTTAAATGGTAATGTCTGACTTTAGTAATGATGTTAGCTAATGGTGAGTCAGGCTTTGACACTAAACCTTTTCCGGCGAAGTCGTCACAAACGAGCAGAGTGTTTGAAGGATATTTTTTGAAGGGGTATTTTGAAAGTTTTGACAGAATGTAGTTTGTAAGTCGTTTCATATCGTAAACTCCTGAGTATTGACGTAAGTGGTGTTTGTCAATAATTCTTTCCATCTCCTCAGAAGTCTTTTGCATTCCTGACTGTATAAATTCAACGATGGCATAATATTTCTCTTACGTCGAATGTAACGTTGAAGAAATTCAATGAGTTCACTGTCTGGAACTTTAACGACAGAGGCTTGAACTTTTGACATAAATGTTTTCGCTGTTGAGTCCATAGAGTCTGAAGTTGCTGATATAATGATTTGGTCATAATATGAGTCATTTCCTAAACGTTCTGTTTATGAGTATATGACGAATGAGGTTAAATGTCTTACCTGAACCCATCTTTCCACAATAGAAATACACACCATTTGAACAGAACTCATAATCCTTGCTGAAAGGAAGAATAAGAGAAGTTGAGTTTTCTGTTTCATTCATGTCTTCATCTACGTCATGTATTAAATGCTTCATTTTATCTCCATTAAAAATGCAAGTCAGAAATATTCAGAACATAGCACCGAGTCTAACTGACAAGAGTATAAAGATATACTATGAACACGTTATGATGAAACCTACCAAAATTCAAGAAAGTCAGTATACTTATGAATATCCAAGACACTGGGTAGAGTATGTAGGAGGTGAGAAAGCTATTGAAATCAGACAGGTTCGAAGTATTCCAGCAGGAAGAACAATATTATTGAAGAACTTTAATGTTTTGAGGTATAATGATGAAACAAAGAAGCAAGATAGTTTTCCTGTTGCTGTGTATGTGAACCTAGACACAGGAGATGACATGAAAGTTTTTAACACAAAGCTTCAAACGGTAGTGAGAGAACAACTACTGCGGAAGGACATCCATTACCTTCAGAAGTTACCATAGCATATAATTTTGAAACAAACTCAATAGATTTTAAAGTCGTCTCTGCAAAGAAGTCAGGTTTTACATTTAATGAAGCAGATGTATATTCGAATGAAAACTTCAAAGCTATTGCATGGTTAGATAATGACGATTGCTTTAAGAAAATCTTTAAATTCAGTGACTCAAAGATGTCAATAGATGACCTTCGTGGAATGTTACCATCGACGTTTACAGTTGAAGGTTCAGCAGGATTGCTTACAAGATTGTCAATTGGTGGCGTTTGGTCTCGTGAGAACATTGTTATAAAATCCAGTATAAGTGAATTTGCTGAAGAATCTATATTATGTCTTTCAAACTACATGTATTCGCCGCCAAAGCATTATAGTATAACAAACTTTGTCAGTAAGTTTAACATAAGACTTGTCGAACCTTCTTCAATGAAAGATGTTGTGCTACCTAAAGATGGAAAGGATGGACTCATTATTGAGATGATTTTAATAGCATATTAAATGAGCTTGTTCTTGAAGGTCATTCATGATGAAATAACTGTTGTAGAAGATGTTAGCAATTGTTCAGACATTTTGAAGCGTATAGATGATATAAGAAATAAGTTAGATAGACCGCAAAGCGGTGAGGGCGAAGCCCGTGAGAACGCTTATGTTTCATTGACTTTCTCCAGTAACGAGAACTTTTATGAGATAATATTGAAGAGAGATGATTTTAATATGGGTAAATGGTAGCTTGGGCAGCTTTAGGCGCAATGGGAACAAAAGCATTAGCATTTGGAGCAAAAGCACTTGGAGCTTATGACGCAGTAAATAAAATGAGTGGAGGAAGGTTTCGAAGACATTAGATGCAAATAAAGGAAGATTGGAGGCTGGGTTGCAAAGAAGTTAAGATTAAATAAAATAGGGCTCATAAATAAAGCATCCAATTTGGTTGCGACTGAGTCAGAAAATGCTTTAGGAAAGGATGATGAGTTTGCAAAACACGCAAAAGACTTTAATGACCAGATGAAAGGTGAAACAATGCATTTAAATAGATTCGATGGAACTAAAGAAAATGTTTCTTCTCCACCAGGTTTTCCATACGGACCTTATGGAATGTATGGAAACCCTTACGAAACGACCATTTGACCCATTGACTGGTGGAAGTAACTGGTATCATTACGGCCGAAGAAGAAAGACAGTCAAGTTGGAGACAGACGTGAAGAAAGCAACTAAAAAGAAACCAAGGAAGAGAGTTATAAAGCAATGAATTCAACAGGGTGAAAAAACAGGTGAAAAAACAGGTGAGATCTCACCACTTCACCTAAATTTATTTTTGGGCTATGTTTTCATATGTGTGAGGGTGGTGATATCATTAATTTTTAAGTTTATTTTTTATTTTATTTTTATATAAATGACGAAAACTATTGAGATAACAAACTACAACGGTCATGAGTTCAAGAACTTGTTCTTCGTTCCTCGTGAAAATACATTCTATCAGATACGAGGGAGAAAGGGTAAAGTTAGTTTGAGCGTTTATGACTACAAGCATAATGGAAAGTTTATACAAGCATATGATACAAACGGTAAGCGTGTTTCATTAGCTTTGTCAAAACTTACAGGTATAAACTATGACAGTGATTTTGACCTATATGAAGAAGAAAGTGAGTCAGAAGATTATGAGCTGTTATATGAAGCACAGCAATGGGAGGAGTTGCAATACTTTTGTAAGTGAGAACGTTTATTTTTTTACATTAGTGAGGTGAAGTGGTTTGTGAAAACGTTAGTGAGGTGAAGTGGTTGGTGGCTTTGTAAATATTTAAGGTTAAGTTAGTGTTGTCGTTTGTGTTGTAAAATATACGTTAACGGTTTCGTAAAGTGTCAAATTCACATATAATGGGTACAGAGGCGCGCAGTGCCTCCGTACCCTTGATATGTATACTAACTAATGTCAAGTGAAGTGACAAGAGCTGAAAACGAATATTCTAAAAAGACTCATATACATTATATTAATCAAATACCAAGTCTTAAGGAAACATTAGAGACAAAAGCAGATAAGACTCATACACATTCTATATCTGATATTACAAACTTACAACTAACTTTAAACAGGAAAAGTGACGTTGGACATACACATACCATTGCAAATATCACAAACTTACAACTAACTTTAAACAGGAAAAGTGACGTTGGACATACACATACATCTTCTGAAATAACAGACTTAAACGTTAGCCTTGAAAATAAAGCAGATAAAACATATGTCAATGAAATATACCAAAGTTTGATAGGAACAAAAAATATTGAAACTATTGTTGGTGACTTTTCTGTCAATGAAGAAAATAAATATTTTAGATGGCAGGTACAGTCCAAAAAATGGTACACGGCATAAACTCATTCCGAAAATAACAATGAAATGTATGTAAGCTATAAAAAGAATGATGGTACACAAGTTAAAGTTCCATTAGACAACAACTGCTACTTAAACTTATATGGAGACGAACAAAAGAAATATTTAAGAGTTTATGAAATGGTGGATATGATATTACCTGACCCAGCTCCGGCACCACATTATTATGACTATGGAGATGACGACAGAACACCACATGTAGATGAACAAAAGCTAACATTATATTTAGATTATTATAGATATAAAAGATATAATGCAATAGAAAAACGAGAATAGTATATTATTATACAGATGACAGAAATAAATATTATAGTCAAGACTTTACCTACCCTGAAAACATAAGATTATATTATAAAAAATATTCTGACACAAACCAGAAGAAACCTGAAATAGTTGCACTATATTTTAAGTTCAAAAGAGACAATCCTATTATAGATCCAAGGTGATCTGATTTTTGCATCCCTGGGATGGACGATACACCCAAAGTGTCACCTTTTTGGGATAACATGAATTTTAAATATCATGAGAGTTCTGCAAACCATATGCACAATATCTATTCAGCCTGACTTCTTGTATATATGAGTTAGACTTCTTAAATATTGTGCTTGGGGCGATATAAGCATTTCCGAGATTACCATCGTGCTCTATAGTATGCTACTTCTCCCTGGTTCTAGCTCAGTTCCAAGGATATTGGCGTTCAAGGATTTGGCAAGGTCCTTCCGAAGTCTCTCATTCGATGAGAGATTTCGGAAGAATCTTGCCTTAAAGTACTCCAACTCTTGTTCTTTTGTTCCTAAATAGTGAGAAAAGTTATTTGACTACTTAAGGTAGAGATTATCCGAGGTCCCTCATTTGATGAGAGGCTCGGATAATCTCTGCCTTAAAATTGTACACTTGTAGTCCATGAGAGTGTAAGTATACATTGATATGACAGCTTTCTTCTGAAGTCTTAGATTTGATGAGAACCTCAGAAGAAAACTGTCCTATTTATAGTAAAAGGAGTTTCAGGAGCTCCAAAGCTCCCTTTCGTAAGGATTAGGAGCTTTGGAGCTCCTGGTTCGGAGATGTGTTTCGCATCTTTCATCAGAAAAGGACATTTACCATCTGGGACTCTGTTGATGGAGACTCAGGAGCTCCAAAGCTCCCTTTAGTAAGGATTAGAAGCTTTGAAGCTCCTGGTTCGTAGACGTGTTTCGCATCTTTCATCAGAAGAGGCCCAAATGGTAAATAGCCTCTGCTGATGAGCTTCAGGAGCTCCAAGGCTCCCTCTCGTGACGATTAGGAGCTTTGTAGCTCCTGAAGGTAAGGTAGGATTGCTCTGATCTCTAATCAGTAGATGCCATGCCTCATTATGAACTCTACTGACAAGAGATCAAGAGCTCCAAGGACTCCCTTTTTAGTTAGTGGCGTTCTCACCATTTAGTAGGATTGCTGATCCTACTAATGAAGTGATCACTTAGTATACGTTTTGAATAAATTGAATTTTTTTTTAGAATTTAGTATTTTTTATAGACATCACATGTATATTATAAATACATAAATATATTCTTTAATTCAAAAAATTCAATTCGGTTTTGGGATGGGTATCCCAGCCCCAAGTATTCAATTTTATTCAATTTTTTAAGAATTTTGGGTTGGGATGCCCAGACCAAAACAAGCTTTATATTTTGATGTGTAGATACGTATGTGTGCATCATTGTTGTGTTATATATTATGTTTTTAATGAAAAAAAATCTGATTCAAAAAAAATTATCACTAATTAGTTGATAATATAAAGAAAAAATAGATAAATTGTATGTTTTGAGAGTATTTATCCACATTCACTCATATGAATTTCATTAAATAGTGTCTTTTTACTCCCAAATTTATTTTGAATTATTGAAATCAAAGAAAAAAATCAGAAAAATTTCTCGAAATTTTTATTTTCAAAAAAAATTTGGATTTTATATTGAAAACTGACACTGGGAGGACGATAGGGCTGGGATTGGAGATACCCCGCTCACTTGGGAAAAATACGGATCTATAATCCTATAATATCTCATATGTTTGATTTAATGAACCCAGTAGGTTCTATTTATACATCTATGGATGCAAGAGGTCCTCAAGTAATGTTTGGTGTTGGTGCATGGGAACAAATAGTCGACAGGTTTTTGTATTGTGCAAACTCTTCAAAGGAAACAGGTGGAAGTAAAACGATTTCAGGTGAAAATTTACCTGCACACAGTCATTACATAGATTTAAGTACATCTCAAGCAGGTTGGCATAAGCATAGATATTGGAATTGGTCAGGAATGACAAAAGGTAAAGGATATGATGTTAAAGACGACGTTAAGTTTGCTATAAATTGTTACTGGGATGACACGCAGGGAGAAGGAAACCATACACATTTCGTTTCAGGATATACGCAAACAACGGGACAAAGTAAAGAATACATGCCACCTTACATGACAGTTTACGCATGGTATAGAATTGCTTAGTCGTCATTTTCAACTTCTTTAGCATATTCGTCAGGAGTTGTCTTATATTTGTTAGGAACTGTCTTTGAAAGTATACCACCTTGAACTTTGACAAGTTTGAAACGAGGTCTGACAATAGTAGTTTTATCTTCTGCTTGCAGTGTGTACATTTTGCCATGTTTGCCTAAAACTTCATAATATTCTCTTGTATACTTTCTTCTATTTTTACGAACACGAATGTGAGTACCTGTCGAGTTCCCATTGTTGTCATAGTCAATAGTATTTTCATATGGGTCGCGTTTAGGTATTTCTGTTTTTACTTTGTCACCTTTCTGAAGTTTGAAGCCCGGCATTCTTTCTTGTTTGTCTCTTTTGACTAAATTATTAAATATATAGTCTTTCTCTAAGTCAGGGTTGTTTTTCATTTCTTCGGGGAGTGGTTTCCCAAACCTTTTTGTTTACGGTTATTGTAAATATTTAAAACTTGTCTCATCTTTGCCTGGGAGAAGTATCTATACTTGTCGTCATATGACATTTCATTTGCTTCACCACCTTGTGGTTGGTTTAAGTCTCTTAACATTTTTATACAACCGTCAATGACACCAAGAGCAGAATGGTTTTGGTCGACAATGAAATATTGGTTTACATTTTTGAACGCAGATAGTTTTTAATATCATCTGATTTGAAAGAACTTTCACAGTCAGATGTCAGTTTTGTTGGATGGTATTTGTCAACGAATATTGTCAAAGCTGCTAAGATATCTAAAATAGCTTTGGACTGTAATGGTATGGCTTCACAGTATCTTGTGTTTTGACCAACAAATATTAACCAGTATGGTGGTCCATCTTCTCTATACCTCGGAATGTTTTCCAAGATATCCATAAACCAAGCATTTGGTGTTGAACTAAAGATTTTTATCATGAGTGCTTTCTTTGTCGCTTTAGAAACATAGGGGTCCTTGTTCGGATTCGTCATTTTTGACCCTATAAGAAATGGGTTTATTTGGCGCATTAGCAGGAGTTGCATCCAGATTTTTGCCCGCAGTGGGAACAATAGCCAGAGGTGTATTTGGAGTTGGAAGGAAGATTTTGAGTACATTAGGTATACTTAAAGAGAAAGCACAACCTATTATACAAACTGTACAGAAAGGTTGGGATGTAGCACGAGATGCAACAAATCTTATTCCAAATCCTGAAACAAGAGGAAAAGTTCAAGGATGGATGGACAATGTAGGAAGACAAGCAGGAAACTATTATAACAAGCAAATGACTACTATAACCAAGCAGGACACTATATGGACCAAGGTGAAAGATTCTTTAACAGAGGATATAACCATGCACAACAATGGGTAAGCAATAACCAACCGCAACCACCTCAAACGTGGGGAATGTAAAGTTTTTTATTGAGATGAAATGAACAATGCAGCATTGAGACAAATGAGTTCAAGATGGATTTGTCGGCTTCCAGCATTTAAAACCGATACCATATAGTCAGGCTCAGCATGTGAAAGTGAATGATATTATTAAAGGAACCATCCACCTCCACAACAACAACCAGTTGAAAACAAACCAAACTAAAATTTTTTACTGAGATGAAATGACCGAAGAAGTTGAAACGGTAGATTTGACACCACAAACAAAAAGTTCAGAACCATTGTCAAAACCTGTCAAAGAACTTACAGATGAAGAGAAAAATTCAATAATAGAAAGTGCCAGGTCTGGAAATACAAACCCTAACTATAAAGTCACTTTTCATAGATATGGAACGGCTAGTATCTCAAAAAAGAAACAGACTCTCACAAATAAATATTGAAGTCTGAAGGAGCTTTCGAGACAACAGATGGAAAAGTTTACTTCACTGACCAACAGTTCATTATAAAACATCTCATTGACTTAGAGTCGAAATATTCTAAACTTTACAACAAACACAAAAAGTTGAAAGGAAAACAAAAACAAATGGCATATGATATTTATGAAGATGTTGACGACACAACTGTTCCTGCAAGTGAAGTAAAGTCAGAGGAACCGAAAAGTGACGAAAAACCGATAGAAGAAGAAAAACCAAAAACTGAAGATAAACCAAAACCAAAGTTTAGTTTCCAAACTAAACCAAGTCAACCTTCATTAGCTGGTATGGGTTGGCGTCAAAGACTTATGGCAGCAGGCGGTTATGTAAAGTAAAGAAAAAATATTTTTTATTTTTATAAAATGCCCCCATATAGAATGGACAGAAAGTCTGCTAGAATAAAAGCAGAGTTACAAAGAATGGTTGGAGAGTTTCGAAGAATTTTAAATATAGGAAGGGAAGACCCATAAAAGTCTATGACAAATTGTCTGGTCTTCGCTACGAAATGGATTTGGAAACAGCACGTGCAAATTATCCAAACAGACTAGAGAGGTTAGAAGAAGAACGTCTTATGGACATGCCTTTCGATGTTAGTGAACCTCAAGTTGAAGGACACGACGGCTTTGCCAGATTCTACTGGAAACATGACGAACAATTGCATCCTTTGAGAAGGAAAAAAAGGAAAAGGTGAAGACGCACATGCTCCCATGGAAAGAACAAGATATGCATATGAAAAGTATCGTGAAGTTAGAAGTCAAATTACATCTGGCCGAACCTTTACAGTAAACTTTGACGAAGGAAAGAACAAAGAAGGCTTCATGGGAGTACTTGCTGCAATTCAAGACGGAAATAAGAAAGGACACAATCTCAGATGACCATAACAGATTTGGATGGTCACATTTACTATGCACATGGCAATGAACAAACAGCCGCAAAACTTCTTGACGCTTTCAAGACTACAAAGAGAGAACAAATGGTTGACTCCGACTCAGACATTTTGAATGCAATTGAAGGAATTGCAAGTGTCAAGTTCGAATGGTACCAACCTAACCCTCAAGCAGTCAGATAACATGCTGGATATTTCCCCTTCATAAATAAGTCTGACATTGACTTGACAAGGTATGGAATTTACAATTCAATTGAAACAATTGTCAATGAACCTTGTATTCTCACATGTCTCAGGAACTCTGGTCTTGTTACAGATGAGAAGATGAAGTATCTTGAGTCATGTGTGAAGACAAGGTACATTCTCAGAGGTCAATTGGCAAAAATTGCACCGTTGGCAAATGTCAATATCCGAGTCAACATACCTACAGCTAAAGGTTCTTCACATGACGACTATGTTGTTGACAAAGACTTACCATGGTTAAAGATTGTAATTGTCCACAATCACTTCATGTTGAACGAAAGTCTTACAAACCCATTCTTTGGTAAAAGTAAGTGCAACATTGTCAGAGCTGTAAACATTCTTTTCGAGAAAGGTTTGTTGGAACCAATTCCAGATGACAAGCTGACAGAAACTTTTGTACCAAAAGACGAAACAAACTTTTCATTGTTAGCAAGACCAAAAGTTGTTCCAGACAAAGTTCTAGTACAAAAGAAGTACACAGTTCCACAAGGGGTTGGTATGTTCGGATACCAACCTGAACCAGAAGAACTTCCAATGAGGTTGCAAGAACTTCAAGATGCTATAAACAAACTTCCATTGAGACATCCAATTGACGTCAAATTGTATTGGAGAGCATCTGAGTTAGGTCAGAAGGTTTTATATGAAACAGGTTGCTTCGACGATGTTTATGAGATAACAGGAGAAGTTTCTCAGAAGATAAGAGACTCACTTGAATTTCCACAAACTGGACCAATTGGTTGCGGCAAGTTCGACTCAGATGAAAAGATATACTATGTCGACCTTAACGCTGCATACATGAGGTTTGTCCAATATATTCCGACTGGAATTCCAAACGAAGATGGTGAGTTCCCGGGAAGGAACTATACAGTTGGAAAAGTCATACAACAACTGTATGATATTAGGAAAGCTTCAAACCCCAAACTTGGAATGACACTCAAATTGCTTATGAATTCGACATGGGGATATTCCATTAAGAAACCTCAAGAGATGAAGAGTAAACATTATGAGAAGGTCGACAACTTTGTTGAAAGGTTTTCTCCTTTTGTTTTGAAGTACGAATTCACTCAAGGTCAAAGTGGCTTAGTAACCACATTAAAACCTATTGTCGAACATTGGTCTTACCCTCAGTTCGCAAAGGCAGTCCTTGACAACTACAACAAATTCTTCTCCGAAGTCAAATCCAAAGTGAAGGTTTACTATGAGAACATTGACGCACTCATGACGAACGAAGAAGGATACAACAAACTCATTGAAATGGGAATGGTCGGTGAAAAGATGGGCTGTTTTAAGCTAGATAAGGTATTTTCCGAAGTTCATGTCCTCTCCAAGCGTAAGTACTGGGGTGTTAAAGAAGATGGTGAAATAGTTAAACATTGCATGAAGTAAAAACGTTTTTCAAAAAAAGTGACATTTTTTATTTTATTTGAAATGTACGCTGAGTTTGTTGGAGAAGACCGTTGGGAAACTTGTTTGTTAGATGAGAAATATGAAATTCACTGTTGTGAGTCATTTGAAGTCAGAAACAAAAAGACAAAAAGAGTTTTAAGCGAATGGGAGCGAAATGACGGATATGCTATTATGAAGATGGGTGGAAAACACTATCTTAAACATGTTGTCATTGCAACTCATTTTATACTGAATCCTAACAATTTACCTTTTGTAGACCATATAAACCATATAAGAAACGACAATAGACTTGAAAACTTACGTTGGGTCACTCGTTCTGAAAAACAATAAGAACAAAGGCAAATTTGGAGATATTGTATTCGAATTTGTCGACGAACTAGAAGATGAAACAATTGAAATTACAGACTATGGCAAGCATACGTTTGAGTTTTACTACTATAGCGAAGAACAAGACTCTTTCTACTTTTATACCGGCGTAAACTATAGGAAATTACAAGTATATTTTACTAAGGCAGGCTATGCTTATGTAAACACTAGAGATACAGATGGAAAATACGTTCAAATACTTTTTAACAAATTCAAGAAGCTATATGGCATACCATTTTAAAACAATATATTTTTACATATATTAAATGCTTCAGGTTGAAAAACAAAGAACAAAAGTAGCAGATACAAAACCGTTAGACTATATCTTTACAAATGCTGGTAGGACTATTTCAGATGAAGAAATTTCATCCCGAGCATACAGGTTTGACTATCCAATTCGTTGGCTTCAAAGTCCTTCAGATGCAAAGGCAATAGGATTTAGAAGAGTTTTGTTTTCAAATAGAACTAACGCATTTATGTTCGCAGTATATTTTCATGGGCAGTATGAAGGTCCTGATGGTCTAATAGACAAATTTGACGAAATGAGAATCTTTACAGTTCGTTCAGACGAAAGTCTTGAGAAAACTCTAGATGACTTTCAAACTCAAATGAACAAATATTATTGGGAATTTCAAGAAAAATACGACTCTTTACTAAATGGAACATACTATCTGAAACTAGAATATGACAAGATGAACTCCACCGTTTCATTTCAAAAGATTGAAATTAACCCTCCAAGAGATACAGAGTTTTTATTTTGGGAAGTAGACAAACGTTCTTGGGCACAATTTCTTCGGTTACTAAACCAGAACGAACCATTACCACCAGATGGTCCATTTAAATTTATACTTCCACCAGCAGATTTGATGGTTTATAGAAACGTGTTTGACCCTCAAAATGTTATGTGTCATGCAAGTTTCAGTTCAAGCAACAATAGTTTTCTATGTATTGGTAAGGACCTTTATGACTTTGCTTCTAAATTCTACGAACCACCTAGTAACAGTTTCTCTGACTTTCAAGTTTGGTTCACAACAAATGGTGTGCAACATATTATTCCATTGTACTATGACTTTTATCTCGAATTGTCTTTCATATATAACTACGGAAAAGTGCTGAAAAAGTATTGAATGTGAAGATATTAGAAAATAACATTTTTTCTAACATCGTAGAAAACTCATGAAAACAATTTATTTTTGACACTTTCACAAAAAACATAAAAAAGTGAGTTAAACGTTAAGGTTTACTGAATTGGTTGGATGTCGCCTTCTGAGGTTATGTAGAACGGCTGACCCGAGAAGTGAAGGAGAGACTGAATTGCCAATTTCATATGGGGTAGGGGGTTCACCTTGTTTGGTATTTTTATCCAAGGACGTTTGTTTAGGAACTTAACAAGAGCTTCTCTTTTGGCGTCCTTTATGCCATCGTAGGCTGTCCCATCTGGTATTTGAATTGGAATTCCAGTCGAAGTCTCGAGCTGAAGTGTAGACCTTCCAGAAATAGTGGTGAACTTGACCTTGGGCTTCATTACCTTGCGCAAGTAGTCTTTTACGCAGTCGTTAAGTTCAATGAGGTAAATTGCCTCGTCAAGTCTTTCTTGCATTCCAAGTTCTTCCATCCGACAGGAAAATATTTTCCCGACAAAGGGAAAAATTTTTCCCGACAACAGGAAGAACTCTTCCAGTTGTCCGTCCGTAAACCATTCAAATTTTCGAAAATTGAGAACTTTTTGGTCGAACTTCAGAAAAAGTTCTTCCTTCCGACAGAAAAAGTTCTTCCTTCCGACAGGAAAAATTTTTCCTTCCGACAGGACACAAACGGATGACTGACGTTCCTCTTCCTGAATGCCTTCCAAAGCCAGAAGAACCGAAAGCTGCAGAACCACAACAGTCTCCTCAGCAACCTCAGTTCCAGCAAGTACCTCCGAATTACTACCAATTTCCACCTCAAGGTTACTACCCACCACAAGGCTTCCCGAACTACCCTCCTCAGCCTATGTCTTACTTCTCCAACCCTTGGTTGTTCCAGCAAGCTCCACCCCAGCAATTCCAATTCCAATCTCAATCGAAGAGAGACCAAGACTTCGAGGAAGGTCTGAACCGCTTACGCAAAGAGTATGCTACAGCTCCAATTGAGAGAAAGTTGTTCCCGGACCAAAAAATAATGTTTAGGGTAGATGGTTAGATCTAACCTCATTTCTAACCCGATTTCTACCCTCTTGAATTTTCATGAATTTCCTTAAGACAGAAAAAATAAAGTTAGTTTTATTTTTATTTATTTTTTTTATTTTGTATGTAAGAACAGTAATGTCAGTCGAAGCAAAAACGTTCACGAACAAATCTAATGGCGAAACATTCACAAAAGGCACTTATAACGGTATTGAAGTCTTACGTAGAGACAAGGATGGTTACATTAATGCAACAAAGATGTGTCAGCAGTTTAGGAAAGACTTTAGAAAGTTGTTGGAAAATAAGTCCTGGGAAGAGTATTATAAGGCATTTTGTGAAGAATATAGCAACCGCCGGAATTCGGACTGTTGTTTTATACAAATTCATGCAGGAAATTCTTGAGTTTTGGTTGAAAGAATACGGTGGAGCCAAAAGTGGCTCGACCTCAAAACAAGCATTTTATGAGCTTACAAAGGGTGTCATGAATGAATTCAAAGGTATTTATATACATCCTGACCTTGTTCATTTTGTTGCTGAATTCAGCAAAAATAATGTTTAGGGTAGATGGTTAGATCTAACCCGATATCTACCCTCATGTCTACCCTCATGAATTTTCATGAATTTCCTTAAGATAGAAAAAATAAAACTAACTTTATTTTTATTTATTTTTTTATTTTGTATAAAAGATATGATTTCAACAATCGGCACAACAACAATTCAAACAACAACAGCACCAAACTCGTTAGTCATGAATCCAACATCTATGTTAGTAGAGATGAAAAACTTCATTCCTTCTTCATATAGTTTTGGAACAGAAATACAAAAAATTAAGCAGGAACTTTTAACAAGTAATTTAGACTGTACCGCACAGGATGAAGAAAATGAAGAATATCTTTATGACATGCAGGACATTATTGACCATTTACCCAAATTGCCTGAAATCCAACAACAAAAGCTCACTATTCCTGAATTCGATGAAATAGAAGTGAAACAATTGACTCAGTAGAAATAAAGAAGTTCATACGAAAAGGTAAATTATGAGTTTCTAGATATCATTGCAACCATAAAGTTATGGACAAAGATTGCGACATGGTATATAAGAACATCTCTGACATATATAAATCTGGGGAGTTTAAGACATACGACAACTTTGTTTCATTAGTTGCAAAATGTGTATGGCAGATAAGAGATAAAGATAGAAGAGGTAAGGTATGGAATGAACAGATAAAACCAACTGCTTCAGATTTAAAGAAAACCATTGACGCCTTAGTTGTTTTAGCAGGTAAGGTTTCAGAATATAACGCAAAAATGAATCCGCAATGTTCTAAATGTAAAGCAGCAATGAGGAAATATAACTACTCCGTCAAAGAGATAGAACGTATGAGAAACGACTATGCTGACTTAAAGAAAGAAGCAGAGAAACCAGCAGAAAATAAAATGGACATGTTAGAATTTCTGAATAAAAACTATCCCACAGCTGATGATTTCCTTTTATCTGACGTCAAGAAGAAGTATAAAGAAACTTTCGGTATTGTTAAAATTTTTGATATCCTCAGCGAAGAAATAGAAGCTACAAAACTGTTTAGAATCTCACGAATTCATAACGTTTACCATGTGAAACGTTTATAAAATAACTGGGGTAGAAATGAGGTTAGATATCGGTAGATCTAACCATCTACCCTAAAATATATTTTTGGTGTAAATTCAAACTGACTGACGGCACAAAGTGGCTTAACGAAAACATTAATATATAAAATTCATGAAAATTCATGAAAAATTCATGAGGGTAGAAATGAGGTTAGAATCGGGTTAGATATACCCATCTACCCTAAAAATATATTTTTATTGAATTCAGCACAAAAATAATGAATTTTCAAGCTTGACCATTTACAATTTGAACTTTGTTTGCGTAGATATGAATTCTGAAAGAAGTATGAGGGTCTTGTATGACTTTGTACTTCTCCCATAGTTCATGTCTGTCAAACTTACCTGCCATGGACTCTTTCATAAGTTCCATGAAATCGTCTTCGGACAATCCGGGGAAAAGTATTATGTCAGTAAGTATTCTTTTAACATCCTTACTTAAACTCTTTGCTGTCTGTACACAAATGACAACTGAGATGTTAAAGTGTCTGAGCTTCTTAAGAATTCGACACATATCTTGTTCTCTGTTCTTTAACAAAGGATGAGAGGCGAAATCATCTAAGATAAGAAGACATCTATGAGGGTAAGTCTTCCAATCGTAAGATTGCAATTTCTTCGAAATGTATTCTATCTCTTTCTGTTTGTTTCTGAAGTGTTTCTTCTCTAATATTCTCTGCATTTCCTCATTAGGGTCTTTGAACTTAGAATTTATATACTCATTTATAGCATTATACTTCAAACTCTTCTTTGGTACTTCTTTATCCAATCTAAAACTCAGTATCCTTTATACATACTAACTTAGACTTCTTTATAATATCTTTGAACGAATTGACGGTTTGGTCAAATTGACCAGAAGTCGAACAAATAACAACTAACTCATAAATGGGTTCTTCTCATCTAGTTCTTGTTGTTGTGCAGCCATTTTAAGATAAGTGAAAGTCTTACCCGACCCAGGTGGTGCAATTAGACCTGTTATACCATTCTGAGCAAATAAGAACTTGTCATGTATAGGCTTTATCTGAGCATTTTCTAACTTCCTCTTGTTCTTATTTAAAACATTCTCAAATTTCTTGTCAATGTCAGCAAACTTTTTTTCTAACATATTTTTAGAAAAATTAAAATTTTTATCTTTTAGAAAATGTCTAGCGATTTCGCTATCTATATTCGAGACAAATTTTTTGACAGCAAAGCATCTGTCGACCATAAAATCTTACATAGTGTAAACAAGAAAGGTGAATTTGTTCTAAAGTTCTGTTTCTGGGAATATGACAAGAACCATAAAACATTACAAAGAGCAGTCTTAAAATTTGTCAATGACAGACTTGTTGACAGAGATGACGCCGATTGGAAAGATGAAGTCCAACAAAAGTTCTTAGAATGCAAAGAAGACACATGCGGTGTTCTTGAAGATGAAATAGAAAACAGAATAGATGAGCTATTAAAGGACAAAGAACTTTTACAGAAATATGGTTCGGAGAAATTTGACATATCTCCACCAGAGAAGAAGAAGAAAGAAAAGAAAGAGAAAAAAGTAGAAGAGAAGAAAGAAACCTGAACCAGTTCCAGAGAAAAAGAAATTTGACATGTAAAAATAAAATTTTATTTTAGAACATTTCTGGGTCAATGTCAATGTTCTCTTCCTCTTTAGGAGCAAACACTGGCTTAGACTCTAAAATCTTTTTACCCAATTTACCTTGAACTTCTACAACTTTAGACTCATAATATTCATAGTCGTCTGTCTTCTTTGGTTCATAAGGTATAACAAGTTTGTATGCTTTGCCTTCTTTAAGGTTTGAGAACCTTCTGTCAAAACTTTCTTTGACTGTTAACAAACCTTCTATGTCTAAGTCTTCAAATTTCGCACCATTTTTAGTCACAATAGCAAACTTAACTGGTTCGATGTTCCAAACTTTGCTGAATGAAGACTTTTCAAAATGGTAGAAGTAAACATTCAAATATGTGAATGGGTCTAGTTCTTCTTTAAGTCCTGACATGTACTTGTTTACTGAGATGAATTTCGTCATCTTTTCTATCGGATAAAAAAATATTTTTTTTTAAATTTACTCAGAAAAAATTTTCTTTGTATATACACCATTCTGAACATCTAAAAGACTTTTGACATTTGCCAAGAATGTACGTTTAGAAGCTGCCATATAACCATATTCTTGACAATATTGTTTATATTCATCATATAAAGACCTTTCATCTAATGACACAAAGTCAGTTTCATCTACGAACAGTTCATAAACACTCTTGTTTGCTTCTAACAATGTTTGTCTCTCTTCGGTATGTGGAATTTGTCTTGGATTGAACTTAGAAATATCTAATGTCATGAAATATGAGAAACAAGTGGTTGTAAAAGTCAGATGTCAAAGTTTCTGCTAAGTCGTCAAAATATTCTGTATCTTGCATATGAGAATCTGACGTTCTGACAACTACATATCTTCTGTCAGAACTTTCTAAATTCATCGGAACAGCATTGTTTGAAACCATAATGAAGTTTGCAACATTTTCACAAACTCTTTGGTCTTTATACTTTCTTTCAACAACTCCAACTTTGTCTGTTATAAGACTCTTCAAAGCATCTGAGTTTCAAAACTTTTGTTGTATCTATACTTTGAAGTTCATTGCAAACTATAAGTTTCATATTCTCTATTGAGGAGTTAAACTTGCCACAGATGTTTTCTAAGTTTGTCATATTCGGATTCGAATAACCTTCTAACAGTTTGCACAAAATATCTGTAAAGAAAGTATTCTTACCAGTTCCTTGTTTTCCAATTATAATGAGAGCAGTTCATTTTTAGCACTTGGATGTTGTAAGATGTTTGCAAACCAACATAAGATATACTCATAAACCTTTTCGTTTCCATTGCATATAATTTCTTTGACATGGTCTAACCAAGCTTCTATAATATTTTCTTTCCATTCTACTTGTTCGTATTTATATCCAGTGAAGATAGAATAGAAGTTTGGAGAAGGTGTATAGAACTTTATACCTCGAACTGAAAAATCTTCTAACTTTGACAATAAGATATCCCAAGCATCTAACATCTTCATGCCAACTTGTACGACTTTTATTTTCTTAAGTTTCTGTCTACATTCTTGTTCTGAAACTATTGTTGCTCTTGGTTTGTTAAAGACAACATCCCATTCTTTCATGACATAAACATTCTGGGGCAGAGTCAACATAAATGACTAAACGTTTCAAATTCTCGACTGCTTTGTTATAGTCTCTAAATGGACACATATTTCTGAATGCTTGGAAGCATAAAAATCTGAAACATCTATTCGTATACATTTTTATAAAAATAAAAAAAAATATTATTTTTTTATTCTTGACTTTGTTGTTCCATTTGTTGCATTTGTTGTTCTTGAGCTTTGTGTTGAAGTTGTTCTGTAATACAATACTTTCACCAGTTGCATCTTCCAATTCGAAACTTTCTGCCGTCATTGACAAATACATAGGACATAAAAGTTTTACAGGAACAAAGTTTGCGTCAACTAATGTCAACGTTATACTTGCCAAAGTGTTTGAGTTTACTAAGGTTGAAATTCTGCATTCGAATGAACAATAGGCAAACCAGCAGAGAAAGTATTGTTTATACGCATAAGTATCTTTTGGTCATAATAGTTTCTGTCGACATTCGAATAACACTTTGAACCTAAGTTTGAAACAATATATAAGATTGGTGTGCTTAATGTCAATGGAATAGACATTCCTTGTATGACACCTTTTCCTGTTATAGGAACTGTTGGTAGTAAAACCAGAAAATAAGTTTTGTATTATAGCTCATATCGTTTATAGTAAACTCAGTCGGACATCCAAACATAATGAAACCTGCTCTAGTTGCAGCACATGTTACACCCGTACTTAGTATAAATAAGTCAACAAAACCTGTTGGTGGTATATCTGAGTAAGTATCTTCAAAGGAGTATTTTTTACCATTCACAACAAATAAAGTCTTCTGGTGTCAAAAGAGCAAAACAGGCTTTAGTCGTCATTGTGTTTAAGGTTAGTTTACAATATCGTCCTTGAGGACTTTGTAAGTTTGTTGTTATAGATTATATGACTCAGGGTTTTTAGTCGTAATAGTATAAACCATTATGTTTTCTGCCATTTACTTAGGCAAATAAATTTTAATGAAATGTTGTGGTCGTCAAATATTTTTTATAACGTCTGGGAAACTAATATTTTAAGTTCAACGTTCACCTCCTTTCATAACGTATATCTTGTCAATGACATTATATGAAACACCACAGCAAACAAATGTCGGGTTCTATTTCTTTGATGTTTATATCGTCTGCCTCTGTCAAAAGTTTCAATAGTTCTTTCAAAACTTCATGAGGTGCAATGACATATGAGTTCACTTTTACAGGGTTGTGTTCGACCAAGTTTAACATTATACTTAAAGCTTGACAAATCTTCTCCTGAGTTTGAAGTTTGTCTTTCAGTTGTTGGTAGTCGTTTCGAATATCTGCAACAGAACTTAAGTCTCTGTTAACTTCAGGATATGTTGGTTCTTTTACAGGAACAATTGTTTATACCATCTTCGTCTTCGTATGGTTTCCCCACTTCAACATCTCTGTCTTTGACATTGACAACAACACTTTGACTGTTTGTTGAGTTGGTGAATTTAACTTCACATCTGCCACCGCCATTAAACCTTTTGAAACACTCACGCTTCTATTTTTCGGAAATGACATTTTACTTAGAATAAAAAGATGGACGTATTCGGATATCTTATTGAATTGAAGCAGAACAAAGTTTATACTCACAAACAATACAAATACATTGACAGAATAGTTCTTTACACAAACAATGGAAAATGTTTATAGAATAGCAGTCTTTGCTGAACCTAAATATTTTCATAAAGCAAAGAAAGTTGGTATAACTGAAATGGTGAAAGTTCTTGAAGCAGACAAAAATATAAACTTCAAAACTTACAGATATTACTAAAGGAAAGTTTATAATACAATATTATGTCAAAACTGGGCCGTACTGTCAATATTTGACGGGAGAGAAGTCAGTTCAAGAACAACTTACTGACCTGCTGCCAAAATCTGCTCGATGGAAGCTGTCGTTATGCCAATCTGAGGAGCCCCAGCAGGTTTCATCGAACGAATCTTCAAAAGAGCATCTTCCGTGAAAAGTGCTATTGGTTTTGTAAACTTCTTTGCTCTCAATTCATCTGGACCGTCTCTGTCACCAGTATATTGTATTTGTACAGTACCAACAGTTGAAATACCACCCATAAAGTCTTCTGAGTCAGCAAATGGAATGCCAAGCCAAAAGTTTGAACGGTCTCCATTTGTATATTGAGTTTTTTGACTCCTGTATGAGTCCATACTTTCACATATGGCATAATAGAATTTTGCATTTCAGGGTTAATGGTTGTTGTGAAGTTGTTGTTAAAGTTCATAGCATCTAATGTCAAGTTGTATGACCTCATATCCTCAACTCTGTAGAATATTCTTCTCTTGGATAATATTTGCCATCTATGTTTATATATATTTAATACCAGGGTTGTAGAAACAAGAATAGTCATTTATAGTTCGTCGTCTGAACAGTACAAACATAGTAATCTGCATGTTTCATTGCAGTTGTTAAAGCAATATCTGTTTCTTGCACCTGCGGCTCCTGGATTTTGGTTTCCAACTTCACCTGCAAAGTCTTTGACAGATATTTGGTGTATAGGGAACATAAGTGGAACTGCAATATATTTGGCAGCTAAAGCATTTGAAATATCTGGGTCCAACATATAGACTGCAAGTCTGCTTTCTATTCTCTTGCATTCAAACTGTTCGCATGTGAACTTAACTGGGTCCCAAGCAGTTCCAGCAGCATTGAAATAATAGTTTACTTCATTGTTGAAGTTTGAGAAACCAAAGTCTAAGTCAACTTTGTCTTTGCAAAATTCGGCGAATGACGTTTGATTTGTTCCCTTTACGTCTGTAATAGTGAATGGGTCTTGTGTTGGTGCAATGACTAAGTTATTTTTGCTTGGAGTAAGTTCGATAGAAATTTTTCCTGCCCAGTTTGGCAAGTATCTTAAGAACCTAAAGATGAGGAAAGATGACAAAGGAACTCTAAGTTTCAGTTTTACTTTGGTTACTGCTGCTGCAGTTTGTCCAGAAAGGTTAACATAAACTCCTGGAACGTTAGGGTCAAGTCTTCTTATTTTCTCAATAGTTGCATACTGGTCTGTTTGTTCTCTAGCTTGTGGTTGTACTGAGTTTCTCAAAGCGAACCATTCATAGTTTGCCCATGTTACTGTTTGAACTAAGTCAGAGTTAGAATATATCTTATATCCCATGAAAACTTCTGGAGCATATTGGTATCCGACATAGAAAATTCCATTGCAACCTTTC
This sequence comes from Trichomonas vaginalis G3, assembly GCF_026262505.1. Lineage (NCBI taxonomy): Eukaryota > Parabasalia > Trichomonadida > Trichomonadidae > Trichomonas > Trichomonas vaginalis. The sequence continues at coordinate 448,773 of NC_067206.1, forward strand.
TTGTCAGACAACTTGGCAGAAGGTTTTATTTCAATGTCATGTTCCACGTATAAGAATGAGTTGTCAATAGAAATAATATGAAACCTGTCGCAAGCAATATCTACTGTTGTTGAAGAACCTTCTCCAAACTCACCTACGTTTCCATAAGAAACAGCAGTTGTATATTCGTAAGTTCCAGGAACTATTTCTGACCTTCTAATGGCATTGTCGCATTCGTTATACCATTCGGAAACATTTCCGTTCATGGCATCCAAAACTGTTGGCGTTATATTCTGAGCGGCGTACATTTCATATGGGTAAAAATATAGAATAGTTGGATTTATATGTCATAATAGAACCCACTCGGACCAAGCTTTACTTTCTTCCTGACTGAGTTTTTAACAGAGTTTTTAACTCTTCTTTTTCCTTCATTGCCACTACTTTCACTAGATGAAGTTACTTCTTCACTACTTTCACTTTGTTCTACTCTTCTCTTCTTCTTTGGTGTCGCTTTTGGTAACTTGCCCTCTGCTTCAAGTTGTAGCATCCTTGCCTCATGTTCACCTAGTATGTTGTAAATTTCCCATGTCCTTTTTGCCTTTGGGCTCTGGTCGCCCATCTCAGGTAACCTATATCCTAGAAAGATTTCGTCATAGTTTGTATTTGAGTCTTCGCTTATTGTTTGCATGACTCTTTCCTGAGTTTCCGGTTCAAGCTCTTCAAACAGAGCTTGTCCATATGGAATAAGCTCGTTTCCAAATATATGTTTTTGTAGCCATTCTGGTTTTCTTTCCATGTAACCAATAATATCTTTTGTGAATGGGAAAGCTTTTACCCAACGTTTCAGTCTTGCGTCATTTATTTCTGTAGTTGGTTTTATTTTGTCATGGAACATGTTTTTCAATACTAACATTTCATTTGGTACTGTCCATTTGAGTTTTCTTAAATATTCATCCCTTCTCAGTTCATTGTCTGCAAAGTAAGTTTTTATGACATTTTGCAAACTTTCGTTTGCAAGGTCATGTACAATAGGTTCTTTTCCTTCTCTCTCCCTAACTTTCTTTCTAAACTCTTCACCAAATATACCATCTCTATGGTTCTGTGTAGTTCTTTGAGATAAATGTTCTAGAACGTCAGGTGTTATATTTCCCTCAGCCATGTTCATTTCATACTGGTCCAAAATATCTGCATCTTTCATATCTTTCAATGGCATTAACGCCGCGCTGAAAATACCCGTTATATCTGGTTCACCATTCACTTCCATTGCGTCTACAACTTCTTGGAATTGAGGTTGTAAGTTTATGAACCACCTATCCGGATTAGCTTTATGACCCCATTTCATTGTAGTTCCATAGTCTGCAGAAACAAAAGTAGGTTTGTTTCCATATTGGTTAGGTTCTGAATGAACTTTAAACAATGTTTCATTTCTATATGTTTTGTTGAAATTTAACCTTTTATTTTCACCGAGTTCAGCCAAAGATTGAACGTTATATGGTCGTAAGTAAAAAGGATTATTGTATTTGCGTACATTTTCTTTCAGTACTTCCATTCTATGCTGAATATTTTCATCTGATGTTGGAGTCTTTTGTATGTCGGTGAACATTTTTCGATATTCTTCTACTATGTCAGCCAAATTTTTCTTAGACTCTTGGAAAGATTCCATATTCCCCGCATACACTTGTTGAGGGTCAAGATTTTTCGGCTGTTCCAAATCTTCATCTAGTTCTGTGAAGTTAGTTTCCAAAGGAGGGACTTGTTCGTTTCCTTCAGGCTCTTCTAGCTGTTGTTGCTGAACTATTTCTTCCATGTCTGGTTGTATCTGAACTTCTTCCTGTTGAGTTTCTTGTACCTCATCTGCTGGCATTTCATATATTCCGAGACCGTTTTTAACAAGTTCCCTATCTAAGTCATCCGGACTCATAAACCTTTCTTCTTTCGTTCCGTCTCTATTTTTACGCGTTTCATGAAGAGAGTTGAATTATCATTTAGCTCTGACATCAAATATCTCGGAGTAAATTCATCCATGTCATTTGGATGATATGCTATTAAATCATATCCCTTAGCGAGCTTGTATTTTCCAGGTTTGAGATTATATCCGATTTGATGCTGAACCATAAAGCTAAATAGGTTCGGGTCAGTATTTCCTTCCTTGAACTTTCTAATAGCTTCTTTATATCTGTCACTAAAGTCAAGAGTATCTGGGTAACCATAATCTTCCTTAAGCATTTTTAAGAATTCTTGGTTTCCTTTTTCTCTACTTCTTTTATGTCCTTGCTCTGTTTGTGGTTGTTGTTGTGCAGGGTTTTGAACTGTTGGTTGCTGTGCTGGTTGTGGAGGTGGTTGTTGTGCTGGTTTTGGTTGTGGTGCTGGATTTTGAACTGTTGGTTGCTGTGCAGGGTTTTGAACTGTTGGTTGCTGTGCTGGATTTTGAACTGTTGGTTTTGGTTGTTGTTGTGGTGCTGGATTTTGAACTGTTGGTTGTTGTGTTGGTTTTGGTGCATGCCTGTGTCTGTGTCCATGTGACGATGTAAATGTTTTAGGTAGTCCTGGTGCAGGTGCTTCTCTTGGAGGGTTTGGTGGTATATAAGTTCCACCAGCTGGCACATATGTTCCATCTGCAGCATAATGTCCTACCTGACTTTTCGTTTTTAAGAAAGCATTTACTAGGTCTGTTTTGGTCTGTTGTAACTCTTTTTCTTGACTTTCCACAACAGCTGCTCTAACGGCGTCATAGGCACTTTGAACTGCCTGTCTCGTTGCTGCATCTGTTATTTTCGTCATATTTTGTGCTACTTCTCTTAACTCTTTGTCGAAACCTTCAGACTTCAGTTTCTTTCCAGATGAGAAGTCGTTCACTAGTTTCACCTTACTATGAAGAGCTTCGAAGGCATTCTTAAAGTCAGCATTCATTAAAGCTTCATTTGAACTGTCTTCATCCGCTTGTATTTTGTCCTTATTGACCCTATAAGTTGGGCTGCTTTAGCGTTGGCTTGGGCATCTAACCAGTCATTATTAGCTTTTATAATATCTGCGCTTTTCATTGCCTTTTGCATGGCTGCGTCGTTATTTTTACTTTCTTGTGCTAAGTTTTCATACTGTACGGTTTGGTTTTGCAACTGTAAAAGTTTTTCTGCCTTTACATTTGCTTCAACTTCTTTTTTATACTCATCGCTATCCATATATGTCTTCAGGGCTTTTTGTTTTATCTCTTCATCTTTCAGTACTTTATATTGAGTAGTATGGTTTTTCAAATTTATAACATCTTGTTCCATTTTTGCTACTTCTGCTGCTTTTTCTGACACTTTTTTCGCATATTCCTCTGTACTTAGTTCTTTCAGTTGTTCTTCTTTCTTCTTTTTCTCTACGTTTAACTCATTTAGTTTCTTTGTCTGTGTTGTGCATGAAAAATAGCGTGACTTCACTTTTGACAAAAAGTGACACTATTTCTGATGGTTTTGTCATTTATTTGTCAGATTTATAAATGGATAATAATGCTGTAAATCAGATATTAATTAAAAATATTTAAGATTTATGTTCGAATTGAAAAGCAAAATGATATTTTTTTTAATTGAAAAACGTTAATATCTGATATTTTGAAGTTTTTAATATTTGTTAGTATCTTAAATTATTGAATGCATACGTTTTTTATGTTCTCAATTTTAAAAAATTGTGAAGAATTTAGTTTTTTGGAGATGGGTGTTTAATATTTGTGAGTGAGAATGCAAGCAGGAGTTTGGTACTTTAAGGCTAGGTTGAGATAGATTTCCCATTATATTATCTGTGAATATATTGTTTGAAAATTCAAGATATAAAAATATATTATCAAAAAATTTTATATTTTTAAATACAATAGGGTGGAAATATAGTACGATGAGATAGCAATGATATATTTTATAATGGGAGGTAATCTGAAGATAAGTAGCAAATTTTATGCGATTTTGATTGGGAGTTGGAGGGTGTGAGTACTATAGCATGTAATAGTATCTCACACCCTCCAATTCTTCCTATGGCGCCGAAAAATTTTTGGTGAAATGCGACGACATTTCACCAAAAAATTTTCGGCGCCATATAGAGAACTATAGTCTGCGAGGTACTGATTCTATCTATGTACCTCGCAGACCATAGTTCTCAGCCAAAATGGCTAATAATTTGAGAGTCTATATGATAATGTAAAAGTTAAAACATTCAAGTATTTAAGTATTTCTTTAAAATATTAAGTTTTTTATTTTTCCAATAAAATTCTAATATCAAATATTTTTATTTAACGATTAATTTTATTTATATTTTTATAGTTTTTTTTTAAGAAAAAATATTGTTAGGGTTTTATTGATTTTCAATTAATATACAAGATAATTCATGAATGTATATATTTCCAAGTTTTTAAGGATGCAACACTTTACATTTGTAAACTGTCAAAAATGAAGTCACGCTATTTTTCATGCATTACAGTCTGTCTGTCATATTCTAGTTTCTTTTCGTTTTCACTTATTTGTTTCTGTATGTCTATGTTTGACTTTTTGACATCTGTTATTTGATTTTTGAGTGAACTCAAATTCATTTGACTTTGAGGGTTATAAGCTGTTCCGTCTGCAGCTCCACCATAGCCTGCCATTTTCGCTAAAAGTGCCGCTCTTAAACCTCCACTCTGTGGAGTATATAAGAATTTCCGAAAAAGTGACACCCAAAAAGTGACACCTTCAATAGGGAGTAACACTTAAAAAGTGACAATTTAAAATTCACAATAAATAAAAATAATAATTTTTTTAGTTTATTAAATTATTCTTTTCTTTGAAATCTGTTGTAAACAGAAATTCATCAAAAGTGACACCTCAGAAAAGCTAAAATATTGAATTTTTGGAACTTTTGATAGAGCACGTTTTTAAATATTAATTTAAGTAAATGTATATTTTGTAAAGATTCTTTTTAATAAAAAAATAAAATTTTGAAGAAGAACACAAAATCTTCTGAAAAATAATATCACATAAACTCATATTATTTTCTAATATATAACTATTTTATATAAAAATCAAATTCAATGATCTTAAAAGCGAAGGATAAACCTCAAAATTTACGAATATAATGAGTGGGAATATAATGCTTATCTATCATAAAACCATATGAAATATTCCCACTCATTATATTCGTAAATTTTGAGGTTTATCCTTCGCTTTTAAGATCATTGAATTTGATTTTTATATAAAATAGTTATATATTAGAAAATAATATGAGTTTATGTGATATTCTTTTTCAGAAGATTTCATTCTATATGCCTATGAAAAGTACTCTCAAAACTAACTTTTTCCTAATTATAATTAAATCTAGAATATTGTATTATGCTTAGTATTATTTCATTTTTCTCATTCAATTTAGAATTTACAAATGTCAAAAAATTGAGAGCTGTCACTTTTGATGAATTTCTGTTTATTACACTTTTCTTTGAAATCATCTAAAAATTCTTCGAAATGTTCTAAAATATAATCTGGAGAATTATAACAAAATTCATTAATTTCTAACATATACGTATCTAACAATTCATTTGGAATTTCAAACGATCTTAAATATGTAATTGAATTTTGTATCTTCTCATTTATTTGAGAAAGTTTTTCTTCAGCATTTTCCAATAAAAATCTTAATGGATTCAAATTGGCTTCTTGATTCTGAACAAAATTTAATACTTGGTATAAACGTGATTGAACTTCTCTTTTCAATTTTGTTTTATAATCTGTCAATCGAGGCTCGCGAATTCTAATTGAAGGAATAAAACCTGTTTGAAGTAAATCGTTTTTAATACGATAAAAGTAATTGGGTGCAACTTCTTCTAAAAGATTTTTGACAAAAACATCAATTCTTTGATTTTTAACGCAGCCAAAATCGTGATATTTTATCTTTTTAAATAAAGATTCAGAAACGTTATTCACAACGGTTAATTCATTTGGTCTGGCAGCGGCTATCCACATCATAGCCAACAATTCCTTATACAAAATTCAAAAACTTGGGTGCAATCAGTTCTGATTGCACCCAAGTTTTTGAACTTTCTTGAGGGAATTAAAGGGTGAGAGATTTATAGTCTATCTATATATCTCCCACCCTCTAATTCCCTCCCTGACAGCGGGAAATTTTGTCTGAATGTTAAACTATTCAGACAAAGTTTCCCACTGTTTGCGAAGGAATTGTTGGCTATGATGTACTGATTCATGATCAGTACATCATAGCCAACAATTCCTTATACAAAGTTCAAAAACTTGGGTGCAATCAGAACTGATTGCACCCAAGTTTTTGAACTTTCTTGAGGGAATGGAAGAGTAAGAGGTATACATTATGAATATATACCTCTTACCCTTCCATTCCCTCTCTGACAGCGGGAAACTTTGTCTGAATGTTAAACTATTCAGACAAAGTTTCCCGCTGTCAGCGAAAGAATTGTTCCATCTGGTGCATAGAGTGTGAATCTATGCACCAAATGGAGCAAGTCCCTCGCGAAATTGCCCAAACTTGCGTCGCATTTCAAAGATTGCGACCCAAATTTTGGCGATTTCTAGTAGAGATGGAGTATTTTGAGTCACTGACCTATATGCAGTGGCTCAAAGGGCTCCATCTCTACTTTGAAGCAAGGAAACTTTCCTCGAAATTTTGATAATTTGAAGAAAGTTTTCAAGCAATTAACAAAGGATTACTCGCTATGAGGTAAAAATTCTAGATTTTCACCTCATAGCGAGAGCTTCCCTTTCATTGCTTGAAAACTTTCCCCAGCTTCAAAATTGGGGAAAGGGCTGTAAAGTCGACTCCGATACCAGCAGGTACCAGAGTATTTAAAAGAGAAGCCCTCGTACGAGTTTCTATGAAGACCTTCTCATTCAAGAAGATCTTAATAGAAAATCGTACGAGGGCATTGGAAACTCGCGTCTGGTACATGTTGGTACCAGAGTGTTTGAGATTTGAAGACTCTGGTACTAACATGTACCAGAATTTATGATGAATTTAAGATGGACCATTATAAAATGGTAGCGGTTTGTTTCAAAAAGATGAGATTTGCATAGATAGATTATATGATTTATACATATGAAAAATAATATAAAATATAATTTTGAGATAATTATGATAAATATTTTTAAATATTGAATTTGAGGTATAATTTTATAGTAAAAATATTATAAAGAGTATTTATATAAATATTGTAAAATAATATAAGTAATAAAAATTGAGACCCCCTCCCTGTTTTTGATGTTTTGTCACTTTTTCGGTAATTCTTATTGTTTCGTTATAAGCTGTTCCGTCTGCAGCTCCACCATAGCCTGCCATTTTCGCTAAAAGTGCCGCTCTTAAACCTCCACTCTGTGCACCAATAACTCGGTTTAAAAGCATAGGGTTGCTTGACATTTGTTGCAACATAGTGGGGTCATTCATCATTTGTTGTTGCAACTGTTGTTGTGGTGTCAGTTTTACTATTGGATGTTTCAATGCTCCCTTCCTCTTACGTATATTCTTACGTAGCTTACGTGGCATTTTAAGTGAAGTTAAAAAGCGGTTTTTGACAGATGTTTATATGACACTTTTTGTTCAGCACAAGAAACTACTCGGTCAAAGTGTTGTCAGTTTTGTAAAATAACCGTCCTATCTCATTCTATAAGGGAGAAAAGGCTTCTCAAAGTATACTTCCTTGGAACGCCTGTAACTTTTCCTGTAGCGACGATAGACCCTTACTTGTCCGGACAAAGTTATACTATTTTGAGTGCTCTACAAAAAAGTCACCGGCTGGCTCGTCCTCAGAAATTTTTTATGGGCTAGAGGGCGCAACGCGCCTGGAAGCCCCACTACCTTTTTTTTGATTTCACTGAAATTTTTCAAAACATAAAAAATAAATTTTGAATGAATGGAAAGCCTATTTTTCAAGCAGATTTACATAGGATACTAGCTTTCAAACGAAATAAAAAACAAGTTTATATTTAGTTTGTTGATGCGACAATACATTTTTTTTATTCTGTTTTTTATCATTTTGATTTTATAAATCTGTACTTGGAGGTGGAATAGAATCATCTAAAGAAGGAGAAACACGGTTGATACTATTATCTAATGACATAGCTTCAAGGTTCATCTGAGCATGAGTAGTATGGTAATTCTTCAGGCCGGAGTACCATCTATTCTTTACCGCAGAAGGACTTCTACCCTGAAGTTCTTGGGCTATAGTTGCCCATTTATTTCCGATTTCTCGTTGTTTTGTAATAATAATTTGGTCTTCCCAAGGTTCGAAAGGCTCGTGACGTATTTCAGGATCAAGTCTATGGAACCAACGTTCTCTGCATTGCTTCGATGTTCTTGTTGGAACGAATTTTGCAATATCAACCCATTTTTTAGGTCCAAGCTGATGAACAGCACTAAGCAATTGTTCATCCTCTTGCTGTGTCCAGGTTCCTCTTGCAGAAAATTCGGCCTGTTTTGGGTGTAACTGTGTAGCTGTTTGAGAAAAGTACATTTGCAAAATTTCTTGAGGTATCATTGTGTTATTGCTTTGAGGCATTCCGTAGTTCTGTTGTGTTGGATCAGTCATGATTAAAGGTAAAAGTGGATTGTCTTGGTTGCCGAAGTTACCATCTTCGGTCATTCCCGCGTAAATTTACGAAGAAAAGTGACAATACCTTCAACAAAAAAAATCTAGAATTGAAATCTGAAATCTGTGAATAGAGATTTTGATATATGATTCTCAAACAGATATTTGTATGAAAAATAAAGGAGTGTTAAAAAAAAATTCAATGAAATTTGAAATCTTTCGAAATCTTTATTATGAGTAGTTTAGGAAATTTATTCTTCATCAGCCTTCTTGGTCTGAGCATGGGCCCGCATACGCTTCTTACGGCCGAGCTTTTCTGTGGTCATAACAGAAGTATCAGCGGACTTGATGTTCTTCTCAGACTCCTTCCAAACAAGGAAAGCTGGCTGATTGACGAGCTGGTTCTCAACAGAGATGTGGCGGTGAGAAACTAATGTACGTGCGTGGTGGACAGAGTTGGCAAGAGCACGCTTGTGAACTTGTGTCTGGAGACGGCGATCCATGAGATCGTTGACTGTAAGAGAAAGAACATAATCGAGCTTTTGCTTGGATTCGTCAAGAACGCCAAGTTTTGTAAGACGACGAAGGAGAGCTGCACCTTCGAAGATACGCTTTGAATCGTTCTCTGGAAGTGTAAGAAGTTCACGAGCAGCGTGGCGGATCTTAGAAAGTGTGTATGAAACACGCCAGATTTCACGCTTGTTCTTAAGGCCATATTCACCAACGACCTGGAGCTCCTTGTGCATGCGCTCCTTCTCGTATGGACGCATTGGTTTCTTGAATGTACGGGAGAAGTTTCTGCTCGACATTTTTCCAAAAAGGACGATAGAAAATTTTAGGATGGACTAGCTGAGTTTCGTCACTTTTTATAAAAATAATCGTTATTTTATTATTTACCGGACATATACAATCACAATGAAATAGCAATTAAAAATATTTGAGTTGTTCAATTTCATGATCAAATTATTCTTAATAATATCGAGAAAATGGACACCAACAAGTGAGCAATAACTGTATTTTGGCTAATTCTTTCTTTTCAACCCTCTATTTTGCCCAATCTAATCAATTTAATTGATTTCATATTTCTATCGAAGCAAAATTAAAATTTAGGAAAGCACTTAAGTAAATTTTGTAAGGTACAGATCTTTGACATTGTTATTTTGAATTTAAATCAAAAATAAAATTTAAATATTAAAACATAATAGAAAAATATCTTTATTTTTCCCACTCAGGTACATAACAATGATTGATATAGCCAAGTCTTGCCATCTGAATCTTGAAGTTGCTATATAAGAACAAACCTGTGTCTGCCTCTTGTTTAACGAAGTCAATTACAAGTGGCTTTCCGTTGAAGACAAATCTGGCCCAGATCTGACCATTTCTGTCCCAAAGTTCGAGGATTAAGTGAGATCTGACTGTTGGACCGTATAATTCAGTGAATTTGAAGGTAGAAAGTACAGCGAGGAGTGCGCCATCATGAGAAGAGAGCAAAACAATCTTGTATTTGTTCTGTAATGAAACTCTTTGGTCAGCAATTCTGAACATTTCTCTGAAAAGAGGAGCAGCACCAACACCACGGTATTTGTCCATGTTGTTCTTGTTGTAGTTATAGAATGAGAGGTATTTCTTGCAATCATCAATCAATTCGTCTGTAATCCAATCTGGAAGGTTATGTTCACTGCAAGAAGCCAAACTGATGAACGAGGAGTACTTCTTGACTTGCTTGAGGTTGAATTTCATTCTGTGATCAACGAAAAGCTTCTTGTATTTTGCGGAAAAGTTCTTGTAGTAATCTTGAACGAATTGTTGGGCGAAAAATTCCTCTTCCATGCCTTGGAGCTCCTTGCACCATTCATCATCGGGATGGAGGATGCCTGCTTCAGGAGTATCGGTAATTAAAGGAACAACTTCATTTGGAGAAGTTGGAGGGTACATTCCTTGAAGGAATGAGACAGCAGACTTGACTGTTCTGTCTAGTTCAGTTGCACGGGCATAAGTTGTCTCTGGATTAGCATTTTCTGGCATAAAACCTTCATTCTTTGAATAATGTTCCTTTACTGCTTTACCTAATTCAAAATGCTGCTGCATACCATAAGTAGTTAAGTCTTCTGGCCTGCAAGATGGTGGATATGCCATAAGTCTTGAATCGAAATGTTCGTAATAATCTCTTGGATGCCAAGCAGGGGCTGGATGGTATCTTGGAGCTATTGAGGAATTTTCATCACAGTGCCATTCTCCTGTATCGAAACCAGGAAAATGATTTCCTCCTGGAGTTCTTTCTCCGTGACGAAGTAATAACTGTATTTGAAGCAATTTTGCATTGTTAATAGGTTCTGCAAATGTTAGTGGGGCTTCACAAGTTGGTGAGCGTCCACAGTTTGCAGAAGATAAGAAAAACAAAAACATCAAAAATAAAACTATAGGATCTCCCACGAAATTTGATTTTAAAAATTCGGAATTTAGAAAAATTGCACGTTGGATAACGATATTAAAATTCAAAATCAAAAATTCAATTTCTCAAAAATGTTTGCTTTCCTAATTCACGGTATTCAAGCTGAGTTTATAAGATTTAGCTACAAAAAATACCTAAAACTTAAAGAAAAAAGCTTTGAGAAGCCAATATTTGCTATTGCTTATAGTCCTTACTGTGGACATTGTACTGAAATTCCAAATGAGTCAATGATTTTTCGCCAAAGAAACAACAAACGCGATGATTTCTACTTTACATTACTTAATTGCGGTGAAGGTGATGCATGTAGCCATTTTACTGTACCACACACTCCATATCAAGTTATAATTCAAGGAGATGAGAAGGATTATTGGCCTGAAACTAAAACACATACTGCTCTTGAGTGGGAGGAGTTCGTTAACAAGACATTACAGCCACATCTCACGAAAATTCAGGATCAAAGTGAAATTGAAAATTATAAATCTAATTTAACAGAAGGAGGAACACTCTTTTACTTACAGGTTCAGAGTGAGAGTAGTATTGCCTTCAAATTATATCAAAAAATTGCAAAACAATATTATATTTATCAAGATATCTTCTTGTATCAGATTGTTCCATACAAGACAGAAAAAGTTATTGCATATACATCACCAAATTGCCCGATAGAATACAACCAGTTATCTCTATTACAAGGATTTGTTGATGAATACAAATTTGGTGGTGCTCATCGTTATTTGTATAATGAATTAGCAAACTTACATCATTCACAAGTTCCTTCAGCAGTTTTGCTTGTAGAAGATACATACACTTCCACAAAAATCAATGATGGACTCAAAAATGACATTTTGGATATAGCTGATAAGCACTGCGGTGTCAAAACAGGATGGATGTCGTTCCAATACAACGAAGGATTCCTCAAAGATCATAAAATCCACGACGATGAGATGCCATTACTTGTATATCACGGAAACAACTGTTTGAACTACTACAGAGGCAGAATGAGTGATGTAATCGATACCGACTTCATGAATCTGTCAATATCTGGACAACTTTGCGGTAAAAATTACAATAATGTTGATGGATCTGAGAATATTACAGTTTTAGATGACAAGAAAGGTCTTCCTAAGACACTATGGTGGAAGGCTAAAATAAGTGGATGGACATTGGCCGTCATTTACATGTCTTCCGCTTTCGCAATCCTTGCTTCTTTAGCAGTCTTGACACCGTATAGATCTAAGTCAAGAAACACCGAAAAACTCGGATAAATTTGTCTTTTTATTATTAATTGCTTGTATTTCAATGGAATTTTACATTGAAATTAATTTTATATGAAATATCAATAAAATATGGTTTAAAAAAATAACACATAAAACTACAATAGCATATTTTTTAAGTGTGATATAAGAAAGAAAAGTTTACAAATTCATGGGTATTTTGTTGGCGCAATTAATATATTTTTCCAATAAAATCAATGATAAGATATGCAATTTAATACCGAATATCTGTACAATAAGTTAAAAATCAAGCTTTATCGCAAAATCAAAAACAATTCACCTGAGCATTTTTAATTAAAGCTTAAGCGTCGAAGCAATAATGATTTGTAGACAAAACAGAGTCTGACTGCAACATAAAATACACATATTCTTTGAGCACCGTAATTAATTTTAATTCAAAGTAGAGAACATAATGACATCCACAAGATCTTCCACTGCACTGTGATTTTAATTGAAAACTTTTTATCGAAGACCCATAAAAATAAAGTTCCAGTTTTTTTTATGAAAGTTCGGAACTTCATGACGTTATGCAAATATTGCGCTTTATGCTGTGGGAGCAGCTTTAATCAATATCCATAAATATCTAATCATCACAATTACCGATAATTTATTGAACTTTCACAGAAAAAATCAAATTCGATATAAATTACAATTCAATCTTTTGAGAGGAATTTTTTGGCCCATAAAAAAATATTCTCTATCGTTATTTCATTGACAAAAATAAATCAATTTTTATAATGGTCCAACTTAAAAATAATTAAAATTGTTATAGACCGAAAATATATTTTTTCGGTTTTCTCTTCAAATAATTGAAAGAATGATACTATTATAGGTTTATTATATTATATACCATATAATCATGCTATAGCCGAAAATTATAAGTTTTGAGAAGATTGAATATAACACAAATAAATTTGAATGTAAGTTAAATTGTTTGTTGTTTTTAATAGGTATTTAATGAGAAATCCAATATTGCGAAATTCAAATTGAATAAATTGAAAGAACAGAAAAAGTTATTCTTTTCAATTTCGAATATGTTTCATTGTATTTATAATTATATGGCAAATAAGATATTTAAACTTGATTTTTGAAGGAAAATTCACAAAATTGAATAAATTCAAATAATTTTTATTCAAAAATAAACTAGTTATTTGAGTTTACTACTAATTATCTATTCAAACGACAAAGTTTGTAATTTAAAATATTTTGTGAGATTCAGAATTGAATTAATTCAAGGTTTCTTTTCAATTAATATTAATGACCATATTACGCATTTCGAACATTCTAAACCAAATATATAAAATGGGAGACGATGTTAAATTTTCTAGACATAAAGAAGTTGTTTTACCGAGTTTTAGCTCTTATCTCTAACAAAAAATTAATTTTTAAAAAAATGACCGAATACGTTTCACAGCGAGAAAAAAATAAAAGGCAAGATAGAATTTTCTAGACATAAAAGAAGTTGTTTACCGAGTTTTAGCTCTTATCTCTAACAAAAATTAATTTTTAAAAAAAATGACCGAATTACGTTTCACAGCGAGAAAAAAATAAAAGGCAAGATAGAATTTTCTAGACATAAAGAAGTTTTTACCGAGTTTTAGCTCTTATCTCTAACAAAAATTAATTTTTAAAAAAATGACCGAATACGTTTCACAGCGAGAAAAAAATAAAAAGGCAAGATAGAATTTTTAGACATAAAGAAGTTGTTTACCGAGTTTTAGCTCTTATCTCTAACAAAAAAATTAATTTTTAAAAAAATGACCGAATAACGTTTCACAGCGAGAAAAAAATAAAAAGGCAAGATAGAATTTTCTAGACATAAAGAAGTTGTTTACCGAGTTTTAGCTCTTATCTCTAACAAAAAATTAATTTTTAAAAAATGACCGAATACGTTTCACAGCGAGAAAAAAATAAAAGGCAAGATAGAATTTTCTAGACATAAAGAAGTTGTTTACCGAGTTTTAGCTCTTATCTCTAACAAAAAATTAATTTTTAAAAAAATGACCGAATACGTTTCACAGCGAGAAAAAATAAAAGGCAAGATAGAATTTTCTAGACATAAAGAAGTTGTTTACGAGTTTTAGCTCTTATCTCTAACAAAAAATTAATTTTTAAAAAAATGACCGAATACGTTTCACAGCGAGAAAAAAATAAAAGGCAAGATAGAATTTTCTAGACAATAAAGAAGTTGTTTACCGAGTTTTAGCTCTTATCTCTAACAAAAAATTAATTTTTAAAAAAATGACCGAATACGTTTCACAGCGAGAAAAAAATAAAAGGCAAGATAGAATTTTCTAGACATAAAGAAGTTTTTTACCGAGTTTTAGCTCTTATCTCTAACAAAAAATTAATTTTTTAAAAAAAATGACCGAATACGTTTCACAGCGAGAAAAAAATAAAAGGCAAGATAGAATTTTCTAGACATTAAAGAAGTTGTTTACCGAGTTTAGCTCTTATCTCTAACAAAAAATTAATTTTTAAAAAAATGACGAATACGTTTCACAGCGAAAAAAAATAAAAGGCAAGATAGAATTTTCTAGACATAAAGAAGTTGTTTACCGAGTTTTAGCTCTTATCTCTAACAAAAAATTAATTTTTAAAAAAATGACCGAATACGTTTCACAGCGAGAAAAAAATAAAAGGCAAGATAGAATTTTCTAGACATAAAGAAGTTGTTACCGAGTTTTAGCTCTTATCTCTAACAAAAAATTAATTTTTAAAAAAAATGACCGAATACGTTTCAAGCGAGAAAAAAATAAAAGGCAAGATAGAATTTTCTAGACATAAAGAAGTTGTTTACCGAGTTTTAGCTCTTATCTCTAACAAAAAAATTAATTTTTAAAAAAATGACCGAATACGTTTCACAGCGAGAAAAAAATAAAAGGCAAGATAGAATTTTTCTAGACATAAAGAAGTTGTTTACCGAGTTTTAGCTCTTATCTCTAACAAAAAATTTAATTTTTAAAAAATGACGAATACGTTTCACAGCGAGAAAAAAATAAAAGGCAAGATAGAATTTTCTAGACATAAAGAAGTTGTTTACCGAGTTTTAGCTCTTATCTCTAACAAAAAAATTAATTTTTAAAAAAATGACCGAATACGTTTCACAGCGAGAAAAAAATAAAAGGCAAGATAGAATTTTCTAGACATAAAGAAGTTGTTTACCGAGTTTTTAGCTCTATCTCTAACAAAAAATTAATTTTTAAAAAATGACGAATACGTTTCACAGCGAGAAAAAAATAAAAGGCAAGATAGAATTTTCTAGACATAAAGAAGTTGTTTACCGAGTTTTAGCTCTTATCTCTAAAAAAATTAATTTTTAAAAAAATGACCGAATACGTTTCACAGCAGAGAAAAAAATAAAAGGCAAGATAGAATTTTCTAGAATAAAGAAGTTGTTTACGAGTTTTAGCTCTTATCTCTAACAAAAAATTAATTTTTAAAAAATGACCGAATACGTTTCACAGCGAGAAAAAAATAAAAGGCAAGATAGAATTTTCTAGACATAAAGAAGTTGTTTACCGAGTTTTAGCTCTTATCTCTAACAAAAAATTAATTTTAAAAAAATGACCGAATACGTTTCACAGCGAGAAAAAAATAAAAGGCAAGATAGAATTTTCTAGACATAAAGAAGTTGTTTACCGAGTTTTAGCTCTTATCTCTAACAAAAAATTAATTTTTAAAAAAATGACCGAATACGTTTCACAGCGAGAAAAAATAAAAGGCAAGATAGAATTTTCTAGACATAAAGAAGTTGTTTACCGAGTTTTAGCTCTTATCTCTAACAAAAAATTAATTTTTAAAAAAATGACCGAATACGTTTCACAGCGAGAAAAAAATAAAAGGCAAGATAGAATTTTCTAGACATAAAGAAGTTGTTTACCGAGTTTTAGCTCTTATCTCTAACAAAAAATTAATTTTTAAAAAAATGACCGAATACGTTTCACAGCGAGAAAAAAATAAAAGGCAAGATAGAATTTTCTAGACATAAAGAAGTTGTTTACCGAGTTTTAGCTCTTATCTCTAACAAAAATTAATTTTTAAAAAAATGACCGAATACGTTTCACAGCGAGAAAAAAATAAAAGGCAAGATAGAATTTTCTAGACATAAAGAAGTTGTTTACCGAGTTTTAGCTCTTATCTCTAACAAAAAATTAATTTTTAAAAAAATGACCGAATACGTTTCACAGCGAGAAAAAAATAAAAGGCAAGATAGAATTTTCTAGACATAAAGAAGTTGTTTACCGAGTTTTAGCTCTTATCTCTAACAAAAAATTAATTTTTAAAAAAATGACCGAATACGTTTCACAGCGAGAAAAAATAAAAGGCAAGATAGAATTTTCTAGACATAAAGAAGTTGTTTACCGAGTTTTAGCTCTTATCTCTAACAAAAATTAATTTTTAAAAAAATGAGACCGAATACGTTTCACAGCGAGAAAAAAATAAAAGGCAAGATAGAATTTTCTAGACATAAAGAAGTTGTTTACCGAGTTTTAGCTCTTATCTCTAACAAAAAATTAATTTTTAAAAAAATGACCGAATACGTTTCACAGCGAGAAAAAAATAAAAGGCAAGATAGAATTTTCTAGACATAAAGAAGTTGTTTACCGAGTTTTAGCTCTTATCTCTAACAAAAAATTAATTTTTTAAAAAAATGACCGAATACGTTTCACAGCGAGAAAAAAATAAAAGGCAAGATAGAATTTTCTAGACATAAAGAAGTTGTTTACCGAGTTTTAGCTCTTATCTCTAACAAAAAATTAATTTTTAAAAAAATGACCGAATACGTTTCACAGCGAGAAAAAAATAAAAGGCAAGATAGAATTTTCTAGACATAAAGAAGTTGTTTACCGAGTTTTAGCTCTTATCTCTAACAAAAAATTAATTTTTAAAAAAATGACCGAATACGTTTCACAGCGAGAAAAAATAAAAGGCAAGATAGAATTTTCTAGACATAAAGAAGTTGTTTACCGAGTTTTAGCTCTTATCTCTAACAAAAAATTAATTTTTAAAAAAAATGACCGAATACGTTTCACAGCGAGAAAAAAATAAAAGGCAAGATAGAATTTTCTAGACATAAAGAAGTTGTTTACCGAGTTTTAGCTCTTATCTCTAACAAAAAATTAATTTTTAAAAAAATGACCGAATACGTTTCACAGCGAGAAAAAAATAAAACTGTACACTGATTTTAATTTTCATTTCCAGTCACTTTACTTATTATTTTTTCTTTTTTTCATTTTAATTATAAATTATTTCATAATACGTTTATTTACGTTACCATTTTCTTTATTCTTTTGAATTCCATACTAGACTCTTATAGAATATTTTGATTGTTAACGTACCTCATTAGAATGAATCCTTACAAAGGGTATGTCGATCGAATTTACCTAATTGGTATTTCCAATCAGATTGAAGAAGGTAAAATGACATGCGAAGAAGCTTGCACCCATGTTCCCATCGCCCCAACCCTTCAATCAAATGATTTAAAATATTTAGATGTTTCAAAATCTTTTTTACAAAATCAATTTAGCTTACAGAATATCCCATTGCCTAAAGGCAAGAAAGGTCGTAGGGTCAATCCCTACGACCAAATCAAAGCTCTTGCTGTGATACATGACCACTGGGCCTTTCCCTGTGGTCAAACAAAACAATGGAAATGTTTGAAATTACAACAAATTGATTTATCTTATAGAGAAGTACGCAGATACTTCAAAGAAAATCATTTCACCAAGACGCAATTAGAGCATGCCGGGCCAGAAACAGCAGTAAGATATTGGGCGCTTTCCCCCAATCTTATCTGGCACGCAGATGTTCATTATTTTAGGGGTGTTCGTGGCCAGTATATTTATGGCATAATCGACGATTTTAGCCGCAAAGTCCTAGCGTGTATAAAATACCAGATATGCTGGCAGCGACGACAGCGAACGTTGCGGCTTCCGCCTTCATTGAATTTGGCGCCCCTTATTGTTTCTGGACCGACAACGGTTCAGAAAATAGGGGCGCCTTTCAAGATCTACTTGATCTGGGCGTCCAATGGCGGCATACAGACTCTCATTCTCCCTACCAAAATGGGAAGATTGAGAGATTCTGGCCGACATTGGAGCGCTGCCAAAGCATTCAGGCTATTCCTGCCTTTATTTGGGAGTACAATAATAACACACCGCATGAAGATCTCCCAATTAATCCATTAACTGGAACAAATTACACGCCAAATCAAATGTATCAGCTGAAACCGAAATACACAAATGCAGATACAGAAAGGTTGTGGCAAATATGGGATACAGATACAGGCATGACCGCTGTTGACACATTCACAGCGTAATAATAAACATAATTTTTTAATTTCATTTTTAACAAGTTTTTTTAAATGTATGTAATGAATAATTCATTAGAATATGATAATGCACATTGTAACAGAATAGAACAATCACCAAATTTTTTTGAAATTAAAAAATAAAAGTAAAAAGTATAAAGTAATCTAACCAAAAAAGATATTTAAAAGAATTTTGGAAAAAACAGAATAAGGATAATGATATTATTTTAGATACACAATCGATGTACTGAAGAATAATCCGGTAAAATGATGATATAAAATTAGATTATTTTACAAGTAGCTAAAAGAATAAAACTATAATATAAAATAAATGAAGTTTAATGAAACAATAAATGTTAAATAAATAAAAAAGATTTTTATTTTATATCAGTATTGAGAAAAGTAACAGCTGACAACTTGGTAGACAACTTCTTTATGTCTAGAAAATTCTATCTTGCCTTTTATTTTTTTCTCGCTGTGAAACGTATTCGGTCATTTTTTTAAAAATTAATTTTTGTTAGAGATAAGAGCTAAAACTCGGTAAACAACTTCTTTATGTCTAGAAAATTCTATCTTGCCTTTTATTTTTTTCTCGCTGTGAAACGTATTCGGTCATTTTTTTAAAAATTAATTTTTTTGTTAGAGATAAGAGCTAAAACTCGGTAAACAACTTCTTTATGTCTAGAAAATTCTATCTTGCCTTTTATTTTTTTCTCGCTGTGAAACGTATTCGGTCATTTTTTTAAAAATTAATTTTTTGTTAGAGATAAGAGCTAAAACTCGGTAAACAACTTCTTTATGTCTAGAAAATTCTATCTTGCCTTTTATTTTTTTCTCGCTGTGAAACGTATTCGGTCATTTTTTTAAAAATTAATTTTTTGTTAGAGATAAGAGCTAAAACTCGGTAAACAACTTCTTTATGTCTAGAAAATTCTATCTTGCCTTTTATTTTTTTCTCGCTGTGAAACGTATTCGGTCATTTTTTTAAAAATTAATTTTTTGTTAGAGATAAGAGCTAAAACTCGGTAAACAACTTCTTTATGTCTAGAAAATTCTATCTTGCCTTTTATTTTTTTCTCGCTGTGAAACGTATTCGGTCATTTTTTTAAAAATTAATTTTTTTGTTAGAGATAAGAGCTAAAACTCGGTAAACAACTTCTTTATGTCTAGAAAATTCTATCTTGCCTTTTATTTTTTTCTCGCTGTGAAACGTATTCGGTCATTTTTTTAAAAATTAATTTTTTGTTAGAGATAAGAGCTAAAACTCGGTAAACAACTTCTTTATGTCTAGAAAATTCTATCTTGCCTTTTATTTTTTTCTCGCTGTGAAACGTATTCGGTCATTTTTTTAAAAATTAATTTTTTGTTAGAGATAAGAGCTAAAACTCGGTAAACAACTTCTTTATGTCTAGAAAATTCTATCTTGCCTTTTATTTTTTTCTCGCTGTGAAACGTATTCGGTCATTTTTTTAAAAATTAATTTTTTGTTAGAGATAAGAGCTAAAACTCGGTAAACAACTTCTTTATGTCTAGAAAATTCTATCTTGCCTTTTATTTTTTTCCTCGCTGTGAAACGTATTCGGTCATTTTTTTAAAATTAATTTTTTGTTAGAGATAAGAGCTAAAACTCGGTAAACAACTTCTTTATGTCTAGAAAATTCTATCTTGCCTTTTATTTTTTTCTCGCTGTGAAACGTATTCGGTCATTTTTTTAAAAATTAATTTTTTGTTAGAGATAAGAGCTAAAACTCGGTAAACAACTTCTTTATGTCTAGAAAATTCTATCTTGCCTTTTATTTTTTTCTCGCTGTGAAACGTATTCGTCATTTTTTTAAAAATTAATTTTTTGTTAGAGATAAGAGCTAAAACTCGGTAAACAACTTCTTTATGTCTAGAAAATTCTATCTTGCCTTTTATTTTTTTTCTCGCTGTGAAACGTATTCGGTCATTTTTTTAAAAATTAATTTTTTGTTAGAGATAAGAGCTAAAACTCGGTAAACAACTTCTTTATGTCTAGAAAATTCTATCTTGCCTTTTATTTTTTTCTCGCTGTGAAACGTATTCGGTCATTTTTTTAAAAATTAATTTTTTGTTAGAGATAAGAGCTGACACTTGGTAAACAACTTCTTTATGTCTAGAAAATTCTATCTTGCCTTTTATTTTTTTCTCGCTGTGAAACGTATTCGGTCATTTTTTTAAAAAATTAATTTTTTGTTAGAGATAAGAGCTAAAACTCGGTAAACAACTTCTTTATGTCTAGAAAATTCTATCTTGCCTTTTATTTTTTTCTCGCTGTGAAACGTATTCGGTCATTTTTTTAAAAATTAATTTTTTGTTAGAGATAAGAGCTAAAACTCGGTAAACAACTTCTTTATGTCTAGAAAATTCTATCTTGCCTTTTATTTTTTTCTCGCTGTGAAACGTATTCGGTCATTTTTTTAAAAATTAATTTTTTGTTAGAGATAAGAGCTAAAACTCGGTAAACAACTTCTTTATGTCTAGAAAAATTCTATCTTGCCTTTTATTTTTTTCTCGCTGTGAAACGTATTCGGTCATTTTTTTAAAAATTAATTTTTTGTTAGAGATAAGAGCTAAACTCGGTAAACAACTTCTTTATGTCTAGAAAATTCTATCTTGCCTTTTATTTTTTTCTCGCTGTGAAACGTATTCGGTCATTTTTTTAAAAATTAATTTTTTGTTAGAGATAAGAGCTAAAACTCGGTAAACAACTTCTTTATGTCTAGAAAATTCTATCTTGCCTTTTATTTTTTTCTCGCTGTGAAACGTATTCGGTCATTTTTTTAAAAATTAATTTTTTGTTAGAGATAAGAGCTAAAACTCGGTAAACAATTCTTTATGTCTAGAAAATTCTATCTTGCCTTTTATTTTTTTCTCGCTGTGAAACGTATTCGGTCATTTTTTTAAAAATTAATTTTTTGTTAGAGATAAGAGCTAAAACTCGGTAAACAACTTCTTTATGTCTAGAAAATTCTATCTTGCCTTTTATTTTTTTCTCGCTGTGAAACGTATTCGGTCATTTTTTTAAAAATTAATTTTTGTTAGAGATAAGAGCTAAAACTCGGTAAACAACTTCTTTATGTCTAGAAATTCTATCTTGCCTTTTATTTTTTTCTCGCTGTGAAACGTATTCGGTCATTTTTTTAAAAATTAATTTTTTGTTAGAGATAAGAGCTAAAACTCGGTAAACAACTTCTTTATGTCTAGAAAAATTCTATCTTGCCTTTTATTTTTTTCTCGCTGTGAAACGTATTCGGTCATTTTTTTAAAAATTAATTTTTTGTTAGAGATAAGAGCTAAAACTCGGTAAACAACTTCTTTATGTCTAGAAAATTCTATCTTGCCTTTTATTTTTTTCTCGCTGTGAAACGTATTCGGTCATTTTTTTAAAAATTAATTTTTTGTTAGAGATAAGAGCTAAAACTCGGTAAACAACTTCTTTATGTCTAGAAAATTCTATCTTGCCTTTTATTTTTTTCTCGCTGTGAAACGTATTCGGTCATTTTTTTAAAAATTAATTTTTTGTTAGAGATAAGAGCTAAAACTCGGTAAACAACTTCTTTATGTCTAGAAAATTCTATCTTGCCTTTTATTTTTTTCTCGCTGTGAAACGTATTCGGTCATTTTTTTAAAAATTAATTTTTTGTTAGAGATAAGAGCTGACACTTGGTAAACAACTTCTTTATGTCTAGAAAATTCTATCTTGCCTTTTATTTTTTTCTCGCTGTGAAACGTATTCGGTCATTTTTTTAAAAATTAATTTTTTGTTAGAGATAAGAGCTAAAACTCGGTAAACAACTTCTTTATGTCTAGAAAATTCTATCTTGCCTTTTATTTTTTTCTCGCTGTGAAACGTATTCGGTCATTTTTTTAAAAATTAATTTTTTGTTAGAGATAAGAGCTAAAACTCGGTAAACAACTTCTTTATGTCTAGAAAATTTAACATTCGTCTCCCATTTTTATATATTTGGTTTAGAATGTTCGAAAATGCGTAATATGGTCATTAATATTAATTGAAAAGAACCTTGAATTAATTCAATCTGATCTCACAAAATATTTTAAATTACAAACTTTGTCGTTTGAATAGATAATTAGTAGTAAACTCAAATAACTAGTTTATTTTTGAATAAAAATTATTTGAATTTATTCAATTTTGTGAATTTTCCTTCAAAAATCAAGTTTAAATATCTTATTTGCCATATAATCATAAATACAATGAAACATATTCGAAATTGAAAAGAATAACTTTTTCTGTTCTTTCAATTATTCAATTTGAATTTCGCAATATTGGATTTCTCATTAAATACCTATTAAAAACAACAAACAATTTAACTTACATTCAAATTTATTTGTGTTATATTCAATCTTCTCAAAACTTATAATTTTCGGCTATAGCATGATTATATGGTATATAATATAATAAACCTATAATAGTATCATTCTTTCAATTATTTGAAGAGAAAACCGAAAAAATATATTTTCGGTCTATAACAATCCCGTTATTGAATTGAATGTTGCCAATAAATATAATTTAAAATTCTTCTTTAATTTGCCAATTTAGGTTCATATTCCCAAAACTTTAACAAAATTGAGTAATTTCTAATAGTATTCAAGTACAGAAAAATCAAATTGGTCGACCTAATAACATCTTACTTAGATTATAATACCTCATATAATAATGCAAATTTCATATTCAATGTCATTCAAATTTATCGTTCAATTTTTAGTTGATCGACATTATTTTTAATATTACCTTTGACTATATCAAATTCCATTCAAGCTATTCATTTATTTGATTTTTGAATCAAAAACGGTTGTATACAAAAGAAGCATGAATTTTTAATAAAATATTTTTTATCATTTTTTTAATTACAGCTATGGCAGCTAACATTTCCAAACAAGTTAAGCAGTACTCAATCGGATATATCATTGGAAAGGGCTCATCCAGCTCAGTCTACCAAGCATATGATACAAAGAAACAGCAATTTTTCGCTGCGAAATTTATCTCCAGAGAAATCTTCCACGGTGATGGAGAATACCTTAGACATGTTGAATCTGAGCTTAGGATCTTAGAAAGACTCGATCACCCATACATTGCCAAATTCGTTGAAACAATTTTCCTCGAAAACTACATCGTCATTATTACAGAACTCTGCGTAAATGGAACCCTTTCGCAATATAACTTATCACACGAAAAGTTACCAGACTCCAAGATCTATACTATCGTTCAACAGACCGCGTCAGCCTTAAATTATCTTCACTCTAGGGGTATTTTCCACCGCGATATTAAACCAGATAATATCGGCTTTGATGAAAATATGAACGTTAAGCTCATTGACTTCGGCTTCTCTACAGAATCTCAGATGATGGATCAGTCATTGGCGTGCGGAACACCATATTTCATTGCACCAGAAGTCATTTACTCAGAAACATATGATGGTGCAAAAGCCGATATGTGGTCCCTCGGAGCGATGGTTTATTATTTAGTTAATAAGCAATCTATCTTCGGTGACCTTTCTCCAACCCAATATATGAAGAAACTCGGAAAGGTTAACACAGTTGAGATCAATGGCTATGGCCATATGAAGAAGATCCTTGAGAGCCTCATTCAGATGGATCCAAAACAAAGATTATCTGCATCGGATCTTCTCAAGCTCCCAATTTTCACAGGAGAATTAAATATTAGAGCACGATCAGCTTCACTCCCAATCATGAGCAACTCTAAATCAACTACTTCAACAAGAAGGCTTATTATACGCCCTACTATGAAGAATACTAAATCATTTATTTGGTTGTAATAAAATATCATGTATTATGTTATAAATTTACACAGTTTTTTAATTTTTCTGAAACAAATTTACACAAAAAAAGGCCTGTCATTGAATAACAATTAAGAACTATGATATCTATCATATGATAGAGAAGAATTGCTTTTCAATCAAGCTCAATGACTCTTATTTTTCGATAAATAAATTGATTATTCATGATATAAACAATTAGATCATACTCAATATGATATGACTTAGCTCCAATGAATAATTCTTATACGATAAATATCACAGACGACCTTCATATTTTCGAAAAAAATTCAAACAAAAATATATAGAGAACTACTGCTTGAATCTATTTCAAATCTTCCATCATCAACATATTTTGGAATTCCTTTAAAGTGTAGGAATGACAGATTTCATAGAGAAGATGTAATGGGACGAACAGCTCAACATCCAGCTGTACACTAAAGCATACAACCAGACTTTTTCTTGTTTCGCATTGGTTCTTATATCTTTTAACAAGGAGAACACTCAAAGTAAACAAAATTTTTCCATTAGACTTTTTTTTGTGTTCGAAAGACAAAATTTTTGAAATGGCTTTGCAGCAATGTTACAAACAACTTTACAATTACATCCATGAAACAGAGAGTGGATCACTCTACATGGGAGAAGCCATTGATATGGATGAAATTTGGAAAATTATCCTCAGTAATTCGGAAGAATCAATTCAAGGTCTTGCAGGTTTTGAGCAACTATTAGACCAATACTCAGGAATTAACGAAGAAACCGAGAAAATTAACTCTATTATCACTGCTGTCAAGAAATTTTCAAATCATAATCTATCAATTAAAGAAAGGATCAAAAGTGCAAGTGGTCTTATCAACTTTATGGCATACTTTGATGAAAAATCCATGCTATCAGTGATAAAATCGTTTATTGACATTTTAAGAATACTTTGCAAACAATCAGAGACAATTCCATTCAAATTAGTCAGTGATTTATGCATATACGGCAATATTCCAGATGCATCTCTTGCAAAGATCTACGATTATTTACAGAGTCTTCCAAAAGAAGATTTAGTTCCAGTCTCGTTTATTCATGGCCTATTATTCTCGCATTACATGGGCTCACTTGATGAAAGCACCGAACTCGAGCTTGACAAAGTTCTTTCTTCAATAGATAATTTAGTTTTAACTTTAGCGAACGGAACTCCACTTGAATGCGCCGCTGCATGCCACCTTGAATCAGAAATAGGTTCCTTATCGGAAGATGACCCTCACATGATTCTAACAGAGATTTTTGAACCCGCAATTAAATTAGCTTGTAATAAAGACCCAATATTAGCTAAACAAGGCCACAGAGCAATTCTTAATCTATTCAATAACAGACTATGCATTTCTTACGACTATATTATCAAATTCCTCGATTCAAAATCTCAATATACGAATCTTCATCATTATTACAAAGAATTAAGGGAACTTGTTGTCGAAAGTGACGATGAAGAAGAGGAAGAAAACAAATTTAGCGAATTTACTCTTACAGATGCTTCGAGAAAGAAGATTTTGAAATTCTTACATCGAATTATTGTAGAACCAACAACTTCTGACGAAGAAAGAGCCGAAGCACTCCTTACTGTATCGAAATTAACCACAAACGGCATTGATTTGGCCCAAAATTACTATGAAGAAGAGACAGATTTGGCAATTCAGCTTGTAAACTCTGACAAGAAGCATCTCTATGGCAATCTCGCAGTATTCTTCACTCTCCCAGCAATGTTCGGTAACTCCTACATCCACAAACAGATAAAAAAGGTAATTCCGAAATTATATGAAGTTGCAATGGGAACAATGGCCGAAGACAAGGTCTGCGGCATCATTGGTGACGGATTATCTGAAATTGCAGCATCAGACGATTTCGAAGAACTCAAAGGAGACGTTGTTTTACTGATCACGAAACTGTTTAAATCTCCTTCGAACTCAAATTTGGAATCAGCGACGATGATGGTCTCCAGCATGAAGAAGAAGATCGACGAGCACGACGCAGGACAGATCTATAAGTGTGCTGTCGTTGCAGCTCAAAATTGCCCAAATACAACTACAACTCCATGGATTTTCAGCTGCTTGAAAACTTTGATAAAACATTTTCCGGTAGATGAAAAAGTGACATTTGACTTCATCTCGAATGTCATGGAAGGGAAAATTGCGTTTTTGCATGATATTCCTTTGTTTTATAATGAAGAGAACTCAGAGATATATAATTATTTGAAATTCGCGTTTTTGAGATTCAAATCTTGCATTCCATTATATGCAGAAAGGTTCGTTCAGTTCCTTGTAACTGCTATTGATGATATGAAACTGTCCGCTCTCAAGCCATTGACTTCTATGATCCAAAAACAAAGATTAGATAAAAATCAGTGCAAAATTGTTTCGAGATCATGCTACAAGATATTCGAAAACCTTGGCTACACGTATAATGATACTCTAACAGAAGCAGCAAGGTGTTTGGTCGCAATTAAGAAGGTATATTCAGAATTACTTACAGCTCCTGCATTGATTTCACTGATGAAAGAGGTAAATGACGCATTTGATGACACAGAAGAGACATTCAGCGGAAAATTGTACTTCATTTATTTGTTACTTTGTTTATTAATCGAACAAGACGAAACAGATAAGTCAGAAGAAGACCAAGATGATGCAAACCCTAAAATAGAGATAATTGACATGCTAGGTTTGTATCTTGACGAAGTAGAATTTGTTCAAAAACAAAATATGAGTGATGAGATATTGAATAAGATGAATATTTATGTATCGAAGTTCCCAACATCGGAATTGGCCAGAGCTATACTCAAAGTCATGGTTTCTTTCTTGATGTTGCCAAAATTACTCGAATTCCATAATATTTCACAATCAACTGAAAAGGAAATGAGAAGCAATGTTAGAAAAGTTGCTTCAGTTAACAAAGATGCTGTTTGCTTTATTTTTGAGTCTTTTCCAACAAATTATGGAACAAGAAGAAATTTGCATAGATTACTTAATGATTAATATTAGTTTTGTTATAAAGTGTTTATAAAGATATTAGATTTGTTAATTCTCTTTTATTTATGACATCAATTTCGTATCAATAAAATTGCTTTATGAAACAGATCCATTCAATTGGGAAATGATTTAATATTCGAATAAATATGAGAGTTCAAACTAATAAATAAGCATTTACGAAAAGTATTTTAAATTTCATTTGAAAGATTTGAGATATTATAAAAATTATGCTCTACTAAATCTATAAATACTATATCAGATAACAATTCAAGTGCGTCATTGCTCAATATTTTATTTTAAAGTTAATTTCATATATTGATAAACTGGGAAATCCTGAAATGCAATTCCAATCATTTTGCAACAGAGCTGTACTTCAACGATTTTGAATTCTAGCAGGAAAAACAAATATTTCAAAGAAAGAATAATATTTAGTAATATCAAATTGATTATTAAATAGATGTATACTTTAATTGAACTGTACTATATCTATAGTTTGATTGTTTTTATTGAACTCCTTAATCAAATATATTTCGATTTGAATTTCATTTAAAAAATGATGTATTGTTGACAAGGAAAAGTCACATTAAGAAAGATCGCTTTCCTTCTGCTATATTTTTGAAGACTCGTCTTGTGAAATAATATACTACGAAATATAAGAGGAAAGTGGCAGGTAAATGCTTAATATATAGAATCCTTCGTAGGCCGAATACTTGGACAACATCAATATGTAATCTAACCTCGACCAATAAATAAATACAGGCTAAAGTTGTAAAAACAAAGATGAATGATCCTGTAACAGGCGAAACATTGAAACCGCTGGTGATGATTCCCAATACAGACGCAATCAATATTTTGATCATGAATAATCCGCGTAAAAAGTTACTAGTACACCAATGCTTTTCACCCTGAAAGATTTTGATCATTGCTTCATGAGGGCTGAGGTAAGGATGTCCAGCTTCTGTTACTTTGACCGGCTTCGGAATAGTTGGATTGATTCCATTCATAATTTTTGAGGTAATACGCACCCAACGTTTTGGAAATTAAGGTTTTTATTATAAATATCCATTAACATGTGAAATGTAACAACGATATCATGATCGTTTTTTTTATTTTTTCATTCTTCACCTAAATGTCTCATAGTAGTTACTCATATTTGATGGATTTGCATTTGCACCATAAAGTTAGGATTTGATTTTCCAATGAACATCATATTGAGAAATTCGTCTGCTTCTTTACAGACATGATCAATTACCAAATGAAGAGGTGTTTTTCCACAACCATTTGCTATATTTATACACGCAAATTGGGATACATGAATTTCGATTACTTCTCTACTATTTTTCTTGGCCACACAATGAAGATAGGATTTCCCAACAATCTTTTTATTGACACTGACACCATTGGTAATAAGATGGCTAGCTGGTTCAACATAATTGAAAATTGCTAAATATTAAAGGAAAATTCAACCTTTGCATTGCTTTGAATCATTACCTGCACCCTACGAAATTAGCAATTCTGTTGTGGAAACACAAAAATATTGAAGAAATACTAAAAATATTACAAAATTATGAAAAAAATTTACAACATACAATATTCAATAATAATTCATACTTCTTCTCATAGGGTTAACAGACTTGCGCTGAAGCTTAGACTTATTTTCGATTTTTTCGAGTTCAGCAACAATTTTTTGATTTTCAATTTTCAACTCTTCTGTTTCTTCAATAATTCCATCAGCGAGTGATTTCCATTTGGCATGCTTTGTCCTGAGATCCTGCATTTTAGTATCATTTCCTTTAGTTGAGAAAGAAAATTTGCTTTCTGATTGTTCGGCAGCATCAAGCGCTGTTTGGAGCTTTTGAATATCAGATGTAAGAAGTGACATTTGTTGCAAGCCTTGCTTTTGAACTGACTTTAGAATTGTTTGCAAATTAGCAATTTTAGATTCATTCGATTGAGTATCATATTCCATTCTTTGTTTTTCAGTATAAATATTTAATCTAACAGCGTCAAGATGTCTTATATAGTCCTTATCGCGATGATTTTGTTCATTTACTAATTTTTGCATTAAAAGCTTATGATTTTGCTCTGACATTTCGAGTTTGTTTTGCAGTTCTTTCTGTTCGATACGACAATTGGCTTGAAATTCTTTAACTTGGGCGTTCATTTTTGATAATTCATCCTCTGCGGTTTTCAGGCGCATTTGAGCATCACGTATTTTCGCACGCTTCTGTAACTTTTTCTCTGTGCGTCCGAGTGATCTTGTAAGATTGTATTCGCTGACCTTTCCTGCTTCTATTTGAAGAGAGCGCATCATATCAGTAATTTGCCAAGCCTTGCGCACATCGGCATAATCTCTGCTTTGCTCGGCACTTCTTTCTAATTTATTCGAAGCTGCATCAAATTGAGCTTGATATTGAAGGATTTCTGCTTCAAGTTTTCGATGTAATCGCAGATATTCTTGTTGTTCGTTTGATTGTTGCATTACATATGCATTTTCTGCTTCTCTATTTGCGGCATCAATTTGACTTTTTAGATCTTCAATTTGTCTGACGTAAATTTCATGCTTATTTTCGAGTTCATCTGTTAATGTTCGAAGAGCTAATTCAGAGTTGTTTACTTGCTCTCTGATTTGATTGATTTTTTGATCGAGAATTTCAAGCTCATCCAAATTATCTGGTTTGCTTGATGAAATTATCGATCTCTGATTACCAATTGATGATGATAGAGCAGACATTCTTAAATCTGATTTTGAATTGCGATCATTTTGGTTAAAAGAGAAAGAAATACTCATTATTTTTATGGATAAACGTAAAATTAAGCCTTTATTTCCGAATTGAAAAACATCATATCTTTGATAAGATATGCTAAATAAAAAAGAAAATTTGTCAAATGGTCAATATTCGAAAGAATTTTTTAAATTTCTGAAGTATTTGGCTATTGTATTCCCGAGTTGTTAATTTAATTCTGCAATGACTCTCAGCATCTTCATTGTTGAACTGGAGTTAAACTAGATTAAAAATTATATATCAAAATCTTGCTAGTAGCAAAAAATAAACATGGATACTTTATTTACTATGGAAAACAAATTTAATAAAAACAATAAAACGTGAACAATTCGTTCAAAATTCGAAACAAATTATTCCCAGATTCTATTCATTTGAACAGAATCTCTGAGTTTATTAATACCAGAAGACTTATTTTTCATCATGCTTTTAACAGTGAAATCTTGTTGTTGTAGTCTTTTATTAAATCGTTCGATTGATTCTGTAGTTGGCGGCTCAACTTGCTTTGCTTCGTTATATTAGTCATAAACATTGAACATGGAGCACCGAATTTCTTGAACTTGAGTTTGCATTAAATCAAATTCTTCGTCTAGAAGAGTTCGTATATCTTCGATACTATTACTAATGTTGGTGACGCTCTTTGAGCTCTTCAAAGCTGAGCTTGATCTCGTAGAAGATAAAGAATTTCCTGTTTTTGGTCTGTCTGCCCTTGTAACTTTTAAGTATTTCACAATTTCTTTATCAACCGGGTTATCTGTTTCAATGAAATGACCTGACGCTTTAAGGGAATCTAAAAAATTAATGCATTTTTGAATTGCAGACGTTCTTTGAGCAGAAACTAAAATACTAGGTGTTTTTCGTGCGATTTCTTCTGTTAATTTGTTTTGCATTGAATCGTATAATTTTCTTAATGTAGATAATTCTGAAAATATTTCTTCATTTCTGGTTATACGCGCTATTCCGATTTGCTTTGCATACATATCTACCTCTGGAGGTGATATATGGACTTTTAAATTTTCCCAGATAAGTTCATCAGATTCCATTTATAAAAATGAATAAATCTAGTTGGCTTCGAAAGCTATACGCTAAGGTGAACCACAATTAACTTCATATATTAGGGTAAAAATCGTTCAATTCATTTATCACTAATAAAAATAACAACAAATTCTTTATTTATGATTTTCTACTATTATAAAAACAAAACATAACATTATTTCTGTGGCTAGCAATGATAGTAATTAATTACTTTGTGGATTTTTGCCCATTACCTTTTTTGGCAATTCTAATTCGGCTGTAGGTTTATAACACGGGTCTCTATATCTTAACAAACGGTTATCTCTTGTTGGATCTCCAGTGTTTGTGTAGTTTGGCTGTAAATACTTTCCAATTTCGATTTCATGGTATTTAACAAAATATATAGGGAATGTTGTTCCAAAATATGCACCATCTAGCTGATAGAAGCTCTCATATATGTCGCAACATCTTGGGCAGTATAGTTTCACGTTCATAACGCCAGGTTCATCGGTCAATCCGATTGGCAATAAGAATTCCTTGTGACAACTAGCACGAGGACAACATCCAAATATGCAATTTTGATATTTTTCAAACATAGCTTCTAGGCCTTCTTCCGTTACAATATATCTAGCGTGTAATAGACCATAAAGTACACGAACTTCATTAAGAAGTGACTCTTGAATATTACGTGGGTAATCGTTGAAAATACCAACATCGCCTCTGATATATTTGATGCAAAGTCCATAATTAGGGATGAAACGATCGAGTCCGTATGATGAAACAGAAGAATTAAGGAAATCTGAGTCTATTTCACAAAGCCATTCAATGCGTGGAGTTTCGCTTGCCGAACTCATACACCCCATTAATGGAGCTTTTTTCCGGAAAAAGTGACTAATCTCTATTGCTTTATGAAAATCTCATTTGCTTCGTATATAGCATTCTCAGATTGATGAAAATGAATTTTCATGGCTAAATGTACTTGGCCGGTAATTAGCAATTGTTGATATCATAATCTATTAACCAAGCTACGCGGTGACTGAATTAGGGTATGTTATATGAAAACTGGATGAAGCAATTACATATACAAAATAGAAAGAAAATTTTTTACAAATCTAATATAATATTTCTGTAGGATAAAATAAAAGATTGATGTAATATATAAATAAATTGTATAATATATCAATCCATGACATCCATACTAGTCAAAGGAGTATGCAATGTATCAGATGTAATAAAGTACATAATTCGTTTCTTCTTAATGGATCTATTATAAATGAAAATAGTAAGTGCAATTATAAGAGTTAACCCTACTACTACACCTGTAACTATAAATATAATCATCTTTGTCTTACTCTTTTTCTGTGGAATAGGAGTTTCAATTCTATTTACAATAGAATAACACATCAAGTTATCATCATATAAACCTTTCCCACATTTCATATCAAATAATCTGTCTGTACCATTGAATGCCCATGTCGATGATACCCAGCTTGCATTCCAGTTCGAGCAGTTTATTTTCTCTCCGCAAACAACATCAACTTGGACATTATTCCAATCATTTTGGTACTTCAATTCTTGTCCTTCTCCAATATGGGACATAACAAAAGAGATGTTCTTCGGGAATGAGTCCCTAACTAATATGTAAGGAACAGATGATAAAGTGAAGTTAACATTGATGGTCAAATTTTCTGAAAACGACTGGAAATCTACATAAGATAGAGCGTTTTTATCGATATTGATGTTCTTCTTCGGATAAATCGTTCCAATTTCTTGAGTTAATCCGTTTGTCTTTAAATGTAAGTCATCTGTAGCGAAGAATCCTCTTGGAGCAACAGCTGTTCCGGTTTTTTCAATGACTAATTTGTCTGCATTTATTTGGCAATTGACACAATTTAATTTTATTGTTCCATCTGAACTTATATATGGAACTTGTAGTCGAGAGATCTTTTCGAGCATAAAATAAACATTCTTTGCGTTGACGAATAAAGGAATCTCTTCATTATGAACTGTTAATTCTCCATGATAATAAAAGTTTATAGGATTTGTTTTCTTTTTAACATCAAGGAAAATTTTGTTAAAATTACTTTGATTTCCGCTAAAATCGAACTTTTCAAAGGAACTTCCATCAATAACAATTGATGTGGATATATCATTTTCTGTTGTCCATGATATTCTTGATTCTTTTGTTATAGGGATTGTGATAGATCCAAAGTTTACTTCATTATCTTTGAAATAAATTGTTTTTGGATCTCCATTTTTAATATGAATTTCTGTTACATTTAAGCAAGTAATTCCTTTCAATGACTTATAGTCTATTTCCAATTTCTTGCCTTCAAGAATTTTAGGACCTTGAATTGATGAATTAGTAATAATTGCTCCCTTGAATTTGATCTTCTCTGAATTAATTAAAAGGTTTATATCTGTCACTTTTATATTTTCAAATTTGTCAAATGGAAATGAAATTTTTGATTCGATTGATGCAGAAAGACTTGTATATGGCATCAATGATATAGAACTATAGTTCAATATGCTCTTATCTGTCATATAATGTATGGATCTGATGTAAGTTGAATAAGGATTGCATGTTCTGATGATTTCTGTTGTTGTTGACGGACAAGAAAATGGATCAACGCCCTCGCTGATCAAACAAAGGTTTCCACATGATATTGGGTCGTTACTTATCTTTATCTTGTGCATATTCCTCTTGTCAGTAATGCTGAAAAGCTTAAAAAGTAAATAGTTCTCCGGATTCAAAAAATTCAAATCAAAATTCGCAACATTGAGTTCATTTTTTGAAACAATCGGATAAATATGGGCAATATTAAGAGTTGTTGTTTCTTCTATAACAAATATAGTTGCCAGGAAATTATCATTACTGTATCCTTTAATTGAATCAGCTTCAAATTGTCCATACTTCTTTGAAGAATAAATTATTGTGAAGTTAGTAAAATCTGAAACTAAAACATTAGTTAAATAAACATCTCCATGGTTTATTGCGATAGTTCCTGATAATACAAATGTTGCAGAACCATTAAACCATATGTTATTGAGAATGTGATCCATTAAAAGGTCCGAAATATGGATTAAAATGTTCTTTTTGTTGCAAGAAATCGAAGAATTTATAACTTCTAAATTATGAAATTCTACACTTTCCACAAGTGAATCGGGATCGAATATGTTGAAATCTATCTTATCCAAGATTATTCCACTTATTTTGGCTGCTTTGACGTGTGAATAAAAATTAATTTTGACTAAAGCATTGTTGATGAGTCGCATTGGTACGTATTTGCAGAAGTTATGTATGTCAGCAGTTTCGGTTGTTACAATTTGCACATTTACGTTGGCTTCTGGTATCCAAAATGATGGCAGAAATGTAAAATTCAGTTTTTCTTTGGCAAAAATTGAAACTTGGGAGGACTTGATTGTATTGGAAAGGAATTTATTGGAAAAGGTAGCATTTATGTTTGTAGTTGAATTAATGTTGATTATTAATGAATCCGTGTGGGAACGCGTCGTAATTGAAAAATTATTTTGAGGGGATTTTATGACAACCAAGTGGCCAATGTATTCGACATCGTAATCATAATTAAAATCTGATAGAAAAAGGTTAAAAGATTGATAAATTTTTGTTATTTTGATATTCTTGTTCAAATTTTTAATATCTTGACCTTTAAAGAAGAGGTTAAGCTTTTGTGATTGTATGCTGTTTATATATTTCCATGAAAATATATCAAAATTTAGTTCATACCCCTGAACAAGATTCGAATCGCCTAAAACTTGCGAATTAATGATAAATAATTCTGTTGGTACAGCTATAGATTCGATAAAATAGTATTTTACGTTATCAAATGTAATCTGTATCCCGAATTTTGGAGCATTGTATTTAAACCTTGAGATATATTTCATTGATCCCAATCCGCGAAAATAAATAGAACTAGTTTGAGGTCCGAAATATATATGATCGTAGATATTAAAATCATCTGAAGGGACATCATCAGCAAAATCTACATAGCATTCTACTGAATTTGAAAAATTTAGGTAGTTATCCTGTACTGAATGAAACTCTACCTTGTGAGAATTAATATCACACAGATCTGGAGTATTTGTATAAATGCAATAAGAAGCTATTCTTTCAATCATTTAAAAAAATTGAATGGAAATCAACTGATTTTCAAAATTTTTATTACTGCATGAATCAACTATAATTTTTTTTTATGGGAGGATAACTTTATTTTTTAATTGATTAAGAAGTATTCTATTAGGACGTGCTATTGCAATGGATACATCTATGGATAGTATTCAAATACAGAAACAATTTGAACTTTTTGAATTCAATTTTATACGAAAATAATAATACTCAACATGAATTGCTAAACCACAATTTAAATGTATATTCAATTCCCTAGAAATTTTCAGATCAGTCTTCTCAAAAATTTTATAAAGTATTTTTTCCTTGATTCTAAAAAATAGAAAATGATTGTTTATATTACATGAATGATTATTTCAATTCTCTCGGGAACGATTATCCAAAATATTAAAAATAGAGATAGAGTTCAACTGTGTACAATATTAAATGCCTGAACATCACTTCAACAAGCCTCAATTTAGATTCAAATTTATCAGTTGAAAAATGATAATTAAAATCGCATTCTCCGTTGGCCAACTTGCTTTACTTATGATGTAAATCAGAAATTCGATAAAAGATCTATAGGATAATTTTAAATCGCAAGACATTTTTTTCAATAAACCCTTACTTCTCAAAATATTCAGACATCAGAAAGACATATACCGTTTATATTATCAAGGGTGTACTAAAATGCAGTGTAGTATTAAAATGTTTAGACGTAGTATATTAATTGCTTTAACTTAGCTTGTCAAAATGACATTTTTTCACTAAATGGGAAGATTCATATTCATTATTCAGAAAAATCAAGCATTAAATAGTGATAGCAGTTAACTACATGCGCTATACTAGAAATATCTATTGTTCTTTATTAATAAAAATGCAATATTTTCTATAATGAAAAATTATCTTTAGACAATTTGATAGCAATCTCGTATAGACTTTTTTATAAGTTAATAAATAGTTGTGTACATGTACTTTCGTATTATTATTCTCCATTCTCTGAATAAATTTAAATAGTCTCTTAGGAATGGATAATCATGTTACTTTACATGCAAACAACAATCTAATATATATGCAATCATAAAATTAGAGACTATCGGTAGCTTTTAATACAATTGATTTGCAATCAATGGCGTTGGAGGTAGATCTATTTGGAATACACTGTAAATGATTCTCATATCATTCCTGCCAGTCTAACAAAACCAAATTAAAGTTATGGGAAAAAATCAATCGGAGATCACTTTTCTCCAATATTAAAAATAATAATTTTTAAACGCCATCATGCAATGACACGAAATAATATCCAATAAATTAAAAGCAGAGAACTGTTTTGATACGAGAAATTTCAATGCTTTAGATTCAAAATGCGAATATTACATTACTGTTTTCAATCTGGCTAAATAATGAATATGCGATGCATTTTCCATTATTTAAATTTGAAGTGATAATTTTTGAATATTTTACAACATTGCATATTTGAATTAGAAATAGTTTTGTAAATGAAAATAAAGTATTTGATTAGCCAAAAAATTGAGTAAAAAATATAGGTATTTTTTTCAGAAACATTGTAATCAATTTCAAAGTTTAAACGTTATAAACAGAAGTGGTTTCATAAAATAAATATTTACTTGTTATTACGAATTAATATCATCTTGCTCACACATAATTATTGTATGCTCACCTTTTCAGATTTGAATGATTTCTGAAGACTTGGCCAAAGACATTTTCCTTTGAAATATGATATATAAATACATATGTTAAGCATTTTTAATTTTTATCATCGTTTTAACTGAATTTTTGCGATTTTTTCGGATTTCTGAACTTTCTTATTAAAACTTTAAACTACATCGTCAATCAAGCATTATTCTCCGAATTAATTTTTGTGAGCGCTCTCAAATAAAATTGGAAATTCAAAATAAAAATGGAAGAGGAGGATGGCTATGTAGATACTGAGGCTCAGGTGAAGGCCACAGGTGCTGTACAGATTGGCGTTGATGGTCTTCCAGTTAACCATACAGCAGATACTGATGCTGTTAAGATGGAAGAAATTAACCTTGATGAAGAGCATCCAAAAGAGGATACATTCAAGGGTGAAGGCAATCCCAATCGTGTTAGAAGATTTGCTACCATTATGAACTTGTTAAACTCCTTACTTGGTGCTGGCATTCTCTCTGTCCCATCATCTTTCATCAACATTGGTCTTTTCCCTTCGATAGCACTTCTTTCCGCTATAGCTGTCATTTCCTACTTTGCCACAGCTATGATTATGACGCTACAAATAGAAACAGAATCGGCAGGCTTTGATGAGTTAACATTAAAGGTTTCTGGCAGGGTTTCTCAAATCATTTTATCCGTATTGACACTCCTGTTCCTTGAATTCGCTATGTTAGCTTATATTATTTTGGCAGGCGATTTCATAATTAGCTGGTTCAATCTTGCTAAGGTTAACCTCAACCCAATGTGGAGACGTGCCGCAATGATCTTGATTTATTCATTAGTTCTCCCTGTTGCCTTGACAATCCCAAGATCAATCAAATTCTTGTCATATTTCTCAACAGCAACTGTTTTCTTCATCTTGCTTTTCGTTTTGTCAATGATCATCCGTGCCGGAACCAACTTCCCGAAGTCTGGCAAGCACCACAACGTTTCATACGGAAAGATGAGCTTAGACCTCTTCTACGCTCTTGCCATTCATGGCCTTGCATTCTCACTTCCAATCATTGCTCTTCCTATTGTCTTTAACTACAATAAGACAATCCAAAAGAGGAAGATCACAGCAATTGTTGCAACCATCCTTTGTTTCGTTCTCGTTCTCATCCCATCCGTCATCGGATACTTATTGTTCGGTGACGAAACAAACGGAAACGTTTTGAAGAACTTCCCAGATAATGATGTCTTGATGATCATCGTTCGCATTGGCTTCTTCTTCGTTGTTACATTCTCATACCCATGCGTTGCTCAGCCAGTCATGGGATCCTGGGGCCAGATGATTTACGGAAATAATGACGCACCAAGCCTCACATTCTGGCAGCGCGTTATTGTAGAAGTAATTACACATACAATCCCAATTATCATCGCCATGTTCTTACCAGAATCAAAGCCAATTCTTGGTGTCGGTGGTGCCTTGGGTGGCTGCGTTGTAGATTTCTGCTATCCAGCTCTTCTTTGGTACTTACACTACAAACCATCATGGAAGACACTTCAGTTCTGGCTCGTTTGGGCTTTAGGCATATTTGGCTTAGTTACTGGAATTATTTCAACCTATCAGGCTGTCAAAGATGTTATTAATGCATTTAAGAAAGTATAAATCTATAAATATTATGGTTTTTCTAGTATAATTTTCTTACCGATTTTTTATGTTCATTTGATGGAACTTATGCGTTAAGCTACCATAACATGTAGCCATTGATGATTCGTTGCTAGTACTGTATAAAGCTTTAATAGAAAAAAATCAATATTGAACATTTTTGACTACGATTTCCTCTAATTGCATTTATGTTGCTACTAACGCTGAATTGTGTCTATCAATGCTATGTTTACACGATGATTTAAGGGAGTGTAACCTATGATAAACGAAATTATCTCAAAAAGTTTTATAAAAAGGCAATATAAATTTTAATGTTCAGGATACCTTGTTTATATTTTTTCTTTAAGCGTATAAAATTTTTTATATTTTTCAATAGGAATTTTAAAAAGTTCATTATCATCGATTTTTGTTATTGATTTTTGCATCAACTAGCCATCCTATAAATGGATATATCGCGTTTTGGCATGTCGAAAGATTCTTAACGTACATATACGAAATGATAAAATCTTCTCTATTTTCTAAGTACATCAAATGTGCATAACAGGTAATACAATTTCCTCTCTCAAAAATTGAAAGGAGACATTCAAATAATTTCAGGGGAAAATGATGTTAAGGATTCATTATAATTTTTGGGCAACTAATGCTCTCTTCCTCTATTCCACTTCCAGATTTCGACAACACAATCGTCGAACCTAGAATGAAGAAGCCGAAAAGAGCCTTGTTTAGAACACAATCCTGCAACTTCTCTGACAAACAAAACAGAGTTCTTCCAGTCATTAGTCAAACCGATGCAGTCCCAAGAATCACATGCGATACGATGAATGACGTCCTCAATGGCGTATACAACTCCGAATTCAAGCAACTTTTCATCATTGATTGCCGTTTCCCCTATGAATACGAAGGTGGACACATTAAGAATGCTAAAAACAGCAACTCACCTACCGATCTATTCCAACAATTCTTCGAAGAAACAATCAGAAGCTCAATCATCATCTTTCACTGTGAGTTCTCACAGAGCAGAGGACCAACTATGGCAGGTCTCTTCAGAGATCATGATAGAAATGTTAACTGGAATCTTTACCCATTTCTTTACTATCCAGATGTTTATATTCTTGATGGTGGTTACAAAGAGTTCTATGAGAAGTATCCAAACCACTGTGATGGCGGTTACATGAGAATGCATACTCAGGAACATGTAGACAACGGAAATCTCCAACACTACAACACAATCTTCAGAAATGAAATCGAAAAGATCAATGAGAAGAAGCGTGAAGTTCTTCTTCCACCATCCAAGAATACCTGCCCAATCAGCCCACTTGCAAACAGCCGCAAGAGATCAAGTCTGATTGATAGCCCAATTGCCACAAAGAAGCGTTCTCTCTAATATCATTTTATCCAATGTTTGTTTATAAATAAATTTCATGAATCTTTATTTCATCTTTTTTGAAAATTATTAAAGATTTTTAAATTTGATTTAAGTCTAATGAAATTGATTACAAATTTATATAATTGTACATCATTCACGCTTAAGTGTTTATACTAATTTGCTTTAAATATATCAATCTTATTATTTTCGAGAAGAAAACAATCGAATGAATAAGTTTAACCAGTACTATAAGAACAATGTCCGGGCAATGGTGTTTGTTAGAAAAATAAACATGCTATCTTTGTGTGGAGGTTAATATAAATAAAATATTTTATTATATTTATTTAAAACTTATTAGATCTGATACTTTTTTTGTTATACATGTATATAAAAAAAATAAAATATAAAAATAAATAAAAAAACTTAGAAGTAAATCTTGTTCTGAGAAGCCTGGAAAGCATCGTAACCAGTTGTTGTAATAGCTTCATAAGAACCAGCGATGAGAGAGTCAACTGTTTGTACGACTTCCTTTGGCGTCATTCCGAAGCAGAATCTCTCTCTCAGCTTCTTAATTGAGTCAGCTCTGAAGCAAGGGAATCCAGCAGATCTCATCAAGTTTGTGATTGCTTCTATCTCTTCGTGTCTTGCTCTTGCAGCGAACATGCACTGGATCAAGAGCTTCCTGAACAACTTGAAAGGAGCGGCTTCCTTTGATCCGCCCATCAAATCGATCATTTCCTTTGAAAGCTTGAACGGTGCTCTCTCGAATTTCATATTTCCACCTGGAGAAATCTCGAAGATGAAACCGAAATCGATATGGATTACATGACCATCTTCATCGATCATGATGTTTGCGTTGTGTCTGTCTTTGACTTGGAACAAATAGCAAATCAAAGAGTTCGGAGCCATTGATCTGACGAAGTTTTCCTGGGCCTTGTTGAATGCGGCTGTTCCTATCTGTCCGTACTTCGAAATGAAGTAGTGAAGCAAATCTTCGTTTGTTGCAGAACCGATATCGTGTCTTGACTTTGATTTCGGAATCAACTCAATGACACCTCTGTTTTCTCCTGTTGCGAAAACTCTGTATGGATAGACGAAGCAGTCAATTCCTGCGTCTCTGAAGATTCCCTTGAATACCTCGATGAACTGGTACATCATTGCGTCCTGTCTGACATCATCGTGGATCTTGAAGATGCATGCGAATGGAATTGGCTTCTTTTCTTCATCTCTGTCGTCGTAAACTTTGAATTTGACGAGAATTGGAACTCTCGCGTGGCTCTTCAAAGGAACTGAGTTCTCTGCATCGATAGAAATGATCTTGTAGTTTGGATTGGAAGGAATATACAATCCTTCTGGAATATTCATGTCCTTCAACTTGTCAAACAATGCAGAAGGTCTGTTTGGAATTTCCAATGGCAACAAATGTTGTGAAACAAGATCCAAATCATCGATGAACTTAAACTCTGCTTCGTAAAGAGTCCTCTGTTGTGGTGTCATGTGATCAATGATCTTTGTCTCCAACTGTGTAAGAATCTGTGGTAAATTGTCATTCTCTGTAACGTGGTTGTTCTTTTCTGCCAAAATGTTCCACAACAAATAATGTGAGAAAACTTCTTCTGACTCAGAGAACTTCATGAGGAACTTCTGCATCACACCGTGTGTATCGAATCTCAATGACTGAACTAGTTGTGGAATAAACATTAATGATTCATCCCTTGTGAACTGTTCGAAACATCTGGCAACGTAAGAAGCAGATCTCTTGTCATTCATGATCTCTGGAACTAATAACGATAAAGCTTGGACAGGTTTCAATGGACTCCAAAACAGGAAATTAGATTTGTCAAATGCTTGTTGTTTTGCCAAGAAAAGTGACATTTCTGGAACTGTTGCAGCGTGGAACATTGTGTTTTTGATTATCTTGAGGAGGATTGGCGACATCAAGTTCTCTATCTGAGGAAGAGCAGCGAATGTGTAGATAGCAGCTGGATCTTCATTGTACAAAACAGGAACAGTCGAAGAGAGATGGATTGACTGTGGTTTCAACTGATGCAAAGCGAGCAATCTCTGTGTTGCAGGCGAAGGAGTGATGTTTAGATAGGAAAGGAATGTCTGGAGTTCGGAACAGATCATGAAAGTGATCACTGATGTCAATCTCAGCGCGAGTTTGTTGTCTGTCACTCCTCTTGATGCAAAGTTTGTTGTGGCTCTCTGTACAGCTAAAATGCACTCTTTCCTCGTCATCTCTGTTCCGTATAATGAACCTTGAGAACTCCTCAATGAAACTTCTTGTTTCGGTCCTTGAGAAATTCTTTGAGACTGCTGGTCCATTATTTCTATCAAGTTTTCCAGGGTCTTTACTTCGTCCTCTGAAATGTACTTGTAGACCAACTGGTTGCTTGAGAAGTAGTATGACCTCAGAACAAGTTTGAAGAAGAAGATTCTGAAGCCTTCAATGGATCTCAATGCGAGTTTGTTGTCTACTGAGGTGCCAAGGAAGCAGGTTAACTGCGCAAGAGGAAGAACAACAATGATTGAGGCTGGGTGATTGAGAATTGGAACTTCAAAGGCGTGTGCAAGGGCTGGAGTGGCTGATGAAAGATCTCTGCCAATCATTGCTTGCTCAATGAAGAAAAGAAGAATGGATTTCTGAAGTTCGATGGTAACCATGTCGAGTTTGTCGCCGAAAATGCCGGTTCTGGTTCTAATTGTCTCGGCAAATTTCGTTATTAAGAGTCTGGACATGGCTCCAGCGATTTTACGTGAACCGTTCATTACACAGTGCGACCAGGCAATGAATAATGTCTTCTGTGGAGCTGTTGTGACGAGATCTGACAAGATTTGTTCATCTTCGCGGAGAGCTGCGTAAGAAGCAGTTAGTAATAATCTGTCGGACTGGTACTGGACGGCTCTGATCTGTTCCTTGGTGACAAAGCTTGCTTCGCCTCTCAAAAGACATTTCAAAATTAATTCGGTCGTAAACTGCTCCTTTTGAAGCGATGTTAAGTAATTGTAGATTGTATGTACGAAAGATGGCTGTTCGCTGTAAAATGCTTCACGACCTTGGTCAACAACGAGATGTTGAAGGATTGCCATGAAAGCGTAGGGAGCTGCTGTGATGCACTTTGTAAATAAGTCTTGTATGATACCTTGGAAGGCTGTTTGGCGCTCTGGGGTTTGAGATTCCATCAATTCAACGGAATTAGAGAGAGCTCTGAGTACTTTGACGTCGAATAATACAAATGGATGTGCATTTACGAAGTTCTTGATATGAGTATCTACGATACTACGTACTTTTGCGACCGGCCAAGTATATCTCTCGACAAAAGTAACCATTGCAGCATTTGCGCAGCGCCTGCCTTCATCGGGGTCCTCGAATGATTCGATTGCCTTGTTAAACTTGGAGAAAAGCGGATCAACCATCGCATCTAAAATTGCGGAGAAATTCGCTGTATATTCGACTTCGAAGTACTTGAAGAACGGAGAAATAATTCCCTTGTGGGCTCTGAGTTTTTCGAGTGAAAATAGAGATAAGGCGTAAACTGCGTCAGGAAGCTCCATTTCCTGGAGAATCTTGATGTTGATTGTTGGTATATGGCGAGTAAAGATCGGAATGACATCTTGAACCTTTGTCATTGATACTGGTTGAATTAAATTCAACAATTCTTGAACGCGGAATTTAACTGTAGCAAAATCGCCTCTCGTTTGGCCATGGATGAGCGAGGGGAAGAAATGTGCGATAACGTTTAAGGCTCCTTCCCATTGTGAGAAGAAAAGATTGATATTTGACGAAGCAAAAATAACGCAGCAGATCCAAAACTGCTGAAGTAATTTGGATAATTCGATATCGATATCAGCACTAGCCTTTTCAATTGAAGCGACAAATGGCAATAGTTCGCCAATGTAGCCAGCGTAAGATGAAATTTGTATTTTGGACTTCTTCGAGTACTCTGAAAGCATGGATGCGACAGTAATAGCTTGACCAAGAACTTGCTTTGCAAAGTTCAGTAATAATTTCTTTGGAGAGTCCGGCTTCGAGTATGTTGAGAAGATCTCGAGGCATACTTTCGTAAGGGAGATGTAAATGTTGAAGCTCAATTGTGGTTGTGACTTTGATGCATTCGGAGTCAACTGAGTCAAAGTCAAAGCAATGGTTTCGAGGAGCTGGTCCTGCTGGTCAAGGATAAAGTGTGGGAATGCAACAGGAATTAACTCTAAATATGATGAAAAAACTGAAATTGTGTCAGAAGATTTTTCTACACCGACAAGATTGAGAGTAGCGCTGCTCTTGTGTGAAGATTGGTCGTTTTCAAGTCTGTCAGCAAACTCGTTTGGTCCGGAAAGTATGTCGATTATTAATGAAAATGCATTTTTAATGACAAGATCTGATTTTGTTGTCTTAATGATATGGCCAATCATTTTTGGTACTTTCTTTGACCTTGGATGGTGAAGCAATATTTGGAATCTCTCGAGATCATCTAAATGTTTCATGTTCTCGTTCTTTCCAGCAATTGCAGCATCTGAGATGCTTTCTAATTTATTGGTGATTAATTTATCAAGCTGAGGAAGGGTTAACATCATTGAAAAATCAGCATTAGCTGGGATTTGCTTCCTCATTCAACTTAAATTTTCAATATTCAATTCAAAAATTTCTACGATCGCTGATGGCTGTCTAAGCTTATTTTTCAATGTATTGCAATAGAGTCGTCTACTCTTAAGTAACAAATTTAACAAGAGAAAAGATTTTATATCTGAGT
This sequence comes from Trichomonas vaginalis G3, assembly GCF_026262505.1. Taxonomy (NCBI): domain Eukaryota; phylum Parabasalia; order Trichomonadida; family Trichomonadidae; genus Trichomonas; species Trichomonas vaginalis. Next base: position 493,507 of record NC_067206.1, read on the forward strand.
TTTTATGCTTTTCAAGAATATTCAATGAGGTCTTCCTTAGAATTTACTTAATAACTAGGGAATAAAATGATTTATTTTGATTAATTAAAGCAAATCATAGGGTATTTATTATAGTTAACAAGTAAATTTCAAAAAAAAAATTTCTATTTATGTAAAAAAATAAACATTACAAACATATTTATTAATAATATAAACATTACAAAAAATAAGCTTATTTCTATGCTAAAACATTTGCTCCTGGAGTTCCAAATGATTGAGATGCAAGTAATGAGAACAAAGCACAAGTCAAAGAGACAAAATCATTAAGAACATCGAAAGCTCGATATCCTTGTTTGTCCTTATACTTCTCTTGTGCTTCCTTCACAATAGCATTCACTCTAAAAACGCATTCTCTCGTATGAGAAAATTTTTTATCACCAATTTCAGGCATTTTCGTGAAATCATAAGCTCCCAAAGCTTCTTCAAGAGGTTTAGCAACAGTGTATATCATTGTGAACGTGTCATAGCTCTCCATGATGAACTTTACCATTTCGGGAATGAAAACTCTTGGATCATTTGACTTAGAACTAATGTGTTTTCTGATTGGAACAACAGCTTTGTTTATGACTTCTTTAGATACGAAATTTTGAGATCCAGAACAGCAAACTTTTTCAATAAGCTCTGCCAGTTTATTCATCATCTCTTCAATATTGTTATTCTCAAAGTCATGTGGAGGAACTTCCAAGAATTCCCATAATCTATTGCATTGTTTTACAATGATACCTCTCAATTTTTCAATTGTTTGACTCAATTTTGTGATTTTTTCAATTTTTGCACCCATATCTCCTGTTGCTTTTCCTGTCAAATCTTTATGCAATTCCATGAGTTTTGCTATTTTAACTGTCTTCAAGTTCTTGACACCCAGTTTCGTGTGGAACTGCTTTGCCAAGTTTGTTACTGTTTCTTCTATTTCAGATCTTATTTGTCTTCTTTCTTTCATGAGTTCTTCGTATGGCAAAGACAAAGGATTTGGTGCTTCGTCGATTGCGAACATCAATGACTGGAATTTCTCTTCCAGACCCATTCCTTGTGTCTGTGCTGTTGCGTGGTCTCTCATCCATGCCTCTATTCTCTTCAGAACACCATTTGCTTGGTTCAACTGGTTCCTCAAGTCTTCAATGACTTTGTTTTGTTTGTCAAACTCATTATAAATCGCTTGTGGCCCTTCATCTTTTGAAATTTTGAGGGTTTCGTAGACTTTTTCCCATCCTTCTCTGTGTTTCTTTTCTATGCTAATTTCTAGCTCTTTCAGTTCGTTTTTGTGTTTCTTTTCGAGTTCATTGAATGCGTTCATTGTAATTGCTGCTACATCCATGTCGTCTGATGGTGGATTGTCTCCATATAACAATTGTTTCAATGTGTTTTGAGCCATTTGCATTGCAGTGATTTTGTCATTTTGTTCTTCAAGTTTTTGGTTTAAATTGAAGATCTCTGAGTTCTTTATGTCTAATTCTTCATTTCTTAGAACAACTTCATTCTGAGCTGTCTGTACCTGTTCAACTAATTCATCAATTGCTTGTGGTAATTGATTTAAATCAGAAACAGTTGCATCTACTTTCAAAAACGCATCTCTCGCTTTTTCAACGATTTCTAGCTCTTCTACTTCTCTTTTTGCACAAATAGGACACTTCCTGTCGACAACAAACAGCTGCAGTTTCTCTGCATTCTCACCATCTTTCACGAATTCTCCATCTGAATCAGACAGAATTCCACTCATTTTGTTTATTGCTTTTTCCAATGTTAGTTTGGCTCTTTGATCTGAAGTTTGTTTGAGTTCATTGATTTCTTCGTCTTTCTTCTTCAGTTCTTCCTCTAGTTTGGCTACTTTAGCTTCTAAAAGGTTTATTGGATCAGACATATTAGAAACTCTTCGACTTCTTGTAGATCTCGCTGTTGTTTGCGTGAAAGAGTCATCAAAATCTGTATAAATGCTCTGTCCAGTACCTTCAGCAATGTCTAGTTCGTTCTGTCTTCCTGATGTTTGGAATTGGACATCTGCAAATTTGACTTCTGACTTATTAATGTCGTCATCTGGTTTATATGAGATAAGAAGCTGGGATCTTATTTCTTCTAGCTTTTCAAATACATCACATTCAGGATTGATCTCTAATTTGAAGTCTTTCTGGATATCTGTAACAAATTTTTCAACCATATCGACAACACCATTATATTCTGGGTTTGGAGTAATTGTTTCACCAACAGGAGTGTTTGCAAACCTCGATGTGTTCCTCCTTGAGGTTAAAAGTGGAGATCTGACAGGAGATGGAGGTAATTCAACAAGATCCATCATTGTATCTACGAATTCTGTTATTTTATCGAACTGTTGAGTAAGCATATTCATGTCCTTGTCAAAAGAAAAGCCTGCTCTGATGGCGATTACGATTTCGTTGCTACCTGATATAATATCTTGTTTTAGCTGCTTAAGATCACTTTGTTGAACACCACATCTTGTAAATACATTAAAGCAAGCTTCGTTAAACTGTTGATTAAAAGATCTGATATCTCTTATTGGAGTTTCCATTAAAGTAGGCTGTTCATTCACTGCATCTCGCTGTGTTAATGTCATTGTGGTACTTTTACTTAAAGCAAGCATTGTTTCTTGCATTTTTATTGTTGATTTTTCAATTTGATCTTTATTTGCTTGAACTTTTGTATATGTAGCAACATGAGCCAGTAGTTGTTTAATCGAATGGAACTTTAGTGTTATATAGTCATTCAAAGATGTAACTCCTTTTTCTTTGATTGTATTGAATTGTGTGCAAATATCTTGCCATTGTTTACGGAATGTTAAAGTTGAAGATTTCAATTGTGCATTCGAAACAACTCTATTAGAAGGAATTGCTTCCTCAATTGCTTTTATTGACTTATAGTAATAGACTGCGTCGTGATAGAGTGTACGAAAAGACTCTATAGCTGTATTTAATGATTCTACTATATTTGTTTCTGAAAAAACTTTTGCATGGTTATATAACGTAATTTCTTTGACGTTTCGATATAGCTTATCTAATTGTTTCCTAACAAGTATCATGTTTTCTTTGGATGTGATAGTGATGTTTGATGTACTGATTGATTGCAAATCTCGAATTTTTATTGGCTTAGTAATTCGAGGCGAGATACCTGTTGAATTCGAAGGTTTACTCGAAATAGGCACAGTACTGCTAAGTTTGGACTCTCTGAAGCCCCCGTTGCCTGCGACAGTAGGCGCCAGAAGCGTCTTTCCGGAGAGGGAGAGAGTCCTTCCTCTCATAATTTTTTGAGAAATTGAATGAAGAACGGTATTTAATTTTAATATCACCATTGCATACCATATAATAATATTTGATTTTTTTGAGTTTTGAGCAAATTGTCAAAATTTTTGTAAGCTTACACTACAGTTAATCTTCATAAAAGTATCATCTATTAGACGAGACTTTTCTATTTCTAACATAATTTAACTAATTTTAATTTTTTTGAGAAATCTCTTCAATGAATCGGCTATTTCCATCTTGAAAGCATTGGAGAACTATTAATAGAGTACAAAGATGAATTTCTCGATATAATTTATCTTACCGCTTTCATCAGAAAGTGCACGTTTATTTACTGAGTTGATGATTTTGGATGCGGAGAGTTGTCTTTTTCTAACGAATAAGAAACTCTACCAGCTATGCAAACTAATAGATCATCTCGGATTCCAAATAGCCCAGCATAATTTCGAAATAGAAATGTTGCGAAAAAAATTTAATTGTTCGTTAGATATTTTAGAGGAGAAATATCAAAGTAAAGTTCGCGAAAAGTATTTAAAAGGACTCGTAGATCAGGTTGTTAAAGAAGTAGACTTTACATTCAAAGAACGGCACAAAGCCATTCAAGATAAATTTATGAATGCAGTTATTTCAATTAATACAGAGATGACTGAATCCGATATAGAATTAAAATCGAATATTAAGAAAGTTGCGCTCATGGTTCAGCAGCTCAATCAGGAGATAAACAATAACACAACAGTTATTAATAATTTATGCAATCAGACAATGAAAAATTTAAAAGACCAACTACAAAAAGCGCAAGCCAAACATGAAGACGCGATAAGATTACATGATAAAGAACAATTAAAACAAGTTCACAATCTTGAAGTAGAAACAAAAGAAAATCTCGCTCATTTAGATGATGACTTCAATGAATCTGTTGCTCATCTTAAAAAATCATTTCTAGGAACAAATAATAAGAATTTAATCAATAAACTTCAGACCTACAAAGGCGATTTAGAATTCATTGCAGAGAACTTACAGAACTCAAAAAGTAATGCTAACGATTATATTGGGTTGTATAATATAAATATGCAAAAATGGAAAAAACAATTGCAACAGACACTCAAATCATTACCTGATGTGAATGAAAATCCATATAAAGCACAAGATGAAAGTGAGCAAACAGAATATAATAACCAAAAGAAAGAATTACTTGCTCAAAGAGAAAATTTATTCATATACAGGCAAAATGAGTTATCAGATCTAAAATCTCAGTTACAGACAATCAAGACAACTAAGCTTGAAGTCAAACCTCAAGAAGCAACTGAATATATCGAACAAAAATTTAAAGATGAGTTATTAAATCTCAATAATGAACAAGAGGAAGAAGTCAAAGGTGTTGAAGACTCAATAATTCACTTGAACAAAGTAATACAAGAGCTAAAAGAAGAGATTGTCGTTCACAAAAAAAGATTACAAGTTCAAATCAACAAAGACAAAGAAGAAATTGAACAAGCAGTTAAGAATCATTTAAAGAAGATTGATCAAGAAAACAAGAGATATGAAGCAAAATACTTAGATTTAGTAGAAGCTCTTCAATTATTAAAAGGTTTACCAGGAGATGACAAAAAGATACAGGAAACAGAGAAACTTAGAGATATTCTTAAGCATGAACTTGAATTAGTTAAAAAAGAATCAGCAAATCTTCCAAAAGACGATTTCCAGAAAAATGTTGGTTCTTATTTAGAATATCAAAAAGATTTGACTAACTCTGATCTATCAGATTTTGAAAAGCAAGAACAGGTATATATAAATGTCCTTGCACAAACTTATAAAAACGGATATGAAAATAAATATAATCGAATTCAAGAAGAAATTGCAACTGAAGTCTCAAGAATACAAGAAGAATTCGAAGCATTGCCATCACAAAGAGAGAATGTTGATAGCCAACTTCAAAGAAAATATTTAAAAACTCAAAAAGAATTAGAATCAATCGAAATTCCAGATGAATACCAAAAGTTTTTGAAGGAAATGGAACTACAAAGGAAGATTATGATTGAGGAAGCTAAATCTCGAATTGCCAAAGAAAAAGAATTATTATTATCTGAGTTCACGCAAAAGTTATCAGAAGAAGAGAACAGGCATATGAATTACCTTTCAGGTATTTCATTATTCCAGTCTAAAGGAGAAACACAGTATATTCGCGATCAATTCGCTCTTAAGAGGAGAGAACTGAGTGAAATAATAGACAAACATAATCAAGAACTTATTGAACTTAAAGAATTCTCTGTAAGAGATATGATTGCGTCTGTTATCAAAGAATATGATGACGAAGAATTAAGATTGAACAAGATTCTCGCAGAACTTAATGTTGAATCACATAACAAACTCGTTCAAGCTCAAAATGCTCGTAAAGTTGCTGTCGCTACTCTTCAAAATACCATTTTGAACGAAAGAAAGAAAAATCATTCCGACCAAAATCAATACAGAAAAATGCAGAAAGAACAAGACCCGCAGGAGATGATGGACGAGTTACAGAAGAAGCTTGATATGATTACTGGATCGATATCCAACTTGTGGATCAAAGAAAAAGAGAGAAGCAAAGGAGTCAGAGAAAGAAAAGTCCAAGAATTTCTAAAAATCCAAAAAGGACTTGCTGATGAAAAATTACAGAAAACTCTTGACCTGGAGAAAACCGCGAAAGAGAATGAAAGTGAGTATCAAAGCAGAGAAAACATGAACCTTGATGACATAGAAAACAAATCAGACAGCTATGAAAGCGAACTTGCAAAACTTCGTGAAAGTTTGCAAATAAAGAGAAAAAGATTTGCTGAAATTAAAGATGAGTATGAATCTCAACGAAACAACTTCCAACAGTTATATAACTCTAAATCATCCAGACCGGAAGAGATCAGTCGTATAGACCGTCTAGATAATCAGCTCAAAATGCTTGAAGGACATAAGAAACAACTCCTTAAAGATTTCAAACTCATCAAAGAGCAATTAATTATGAATGATGATGTAATCACATCACGTTTTGGAGTTTCTCCAAATGTCAGCATATTAAGAGCTGCTTCTTCAATGCAACCAGCTAGACCATTTACTGCCACTCCAGGACTTAGAAAGCCAATTAAGAGATAACTTAGTTTTATGCATGTATATATATTATTTTATTGTTTGAAATAAATGTTTGTATTAGTTATTATAGAATTTGAATTTAATTTTATTCAATAATCATTCAAATAGAGATCAATCTCAGCTGTTGCAAAAATAAACCATCAAAAGTCGCGCGATCAAGAGGAGAATTATCAGAAGTGAACTTATATGATCTAATTAGCCTGTTCTTCACCACATAAAATGATGATATTCGTTTGACGGCATTTGAATTTGATGGGAATTGTTGCATGAAGAAAAATTCTATTGTATTTGAATGCAGATCCTTTATGTGTTGATTTTTGAAACGAGTGCTCGCTTGTGTATTGAAAATTGTATCAAAAATTTTTTACTCTCAAAATAATTTTATGTAAAGTTCACAAATTATCGTTCATCATAATGATTTTAACATTTTTCATCACCCTAGTCCTTTTAATCAGTTCCTATTACCTCTTAAGGAGATTATTCCGTACCAAGAAAGTCAAGAAACCAACTCAGTTCTTTGTTATGGCTCCATTAGATCTTATGGATCTTAATGGCAAAATGATCAATCCCGACATCATTGAAATATGGCTTTATAAGCTTTCCAAGATCCCAATTGATGGAATAATGATTGATGTCTGGTGGGGAATCACTGAACCAGAACCAGACAAATACAATTTCGACGGATATCATGAATTTTTCGATCTCTGCAAGAAATACGGTCTCAAGATCATCCCGATCATGTCTTGGCACGCATGTGGTGGTAATGTTGGTGATACAGTCAACATTCCTTTGCCAAATTGGGTTGAAAAAGAGAACTTCTTCTACAAAGATGCAAGTGGCAGTGTCGATCATGAGTGCATTTCCTTATTCTACGATCAGTGTTTGATGAAGAACACTACAGTCGTTGGAGTTTACTCTCAATTCATGATTGCATTCCGTGACTCTTTTGCAGAGGAAATTAAGAATGGCCACATTGCTTGCATTGATGTAGGACTCGGTCCATGTGGCGAATGCAGATATCCAGGCTACAGACAACCATGGAATTATCCAGGTGCAGGAGCCATCCAAGTTTACGACGATCAAGCCCTCGAAATCATGAAGAAGTGCAACATCGTACCACCAGAAGGCGCAAACGATTACAATGTCCTTCCAACAAAATCAGAATTTTGGACAAATATCGAGGAGAACAAGGAAGCACTCAAATTTTTCGATTGGTACAACTTAATGCTTGCCGAACATGCCGATAGAGTACTCATTGAAGCTCGAAGAATCTTTGGAGACGAAATGGAGCTTGTTGCAAAGATTCCAGGACTTCATTGGTGGTCAGACCATCCATCTCATGCTGCTGAAGCTACAGCTGGTCTTTATTCCTACAACGATGACACAGGATATGAAAGACTTTGCAGATCTTTCGCAAAATTCAATGTCACCCTTGATTTCTCATGTCTCGAACTTACAAAGAACGAAGAGTCCTACTCACAGCCAGAGAAACTCGTCAGAACTGTCATGGAAAAGGCTGAAGAGCAGGGAATCATGTTTGAAGGAGAAAACGCTCTTGAATGTTATGACAGCGGTTCATATCAACGCTCTCTTCAATGGAGTATTGAAGGATTACACAGATACACCTTCTTGAGAATTGGCCCAACAATGATGAAGTTTTCTAACTGGGTAATGTTTAATCAGTTCGCAAGAGACATGAGAGCTGATGTTGTTTATATATAATCTATTAAATAAACTATCTTTCTTTTGATTAAATTACATTGTTTTCATTTATTATGAAATTGTATTAATATTTTCTGTATTTTGTATGAAATCTATACATGTAATACAATTTTAATGGTTAAAGTATGCATAAAACTTGTTACGATATTCGTCTTTTACGATGTTTCTATCAAATTGCGAATGGTAATTCTTCCACAAATGGTTTTGTAGGAGGATTAATTTGAGAAAATGCAAATATGCGCTATAACAAACATTTTCAATTATGAATGACATCATCCTTTTCGAATTTTGAAATTTCGCCAAAATTTTCATTGTTGGGCTCCATCTTTTTGTGAAATTTATAAGTGGTTAAGTGTATGCATGCAATTTACTAATAGATGTAAAATTTGGCGGTTTCCGCTCTTCGAGATGTAACGATAACAGTGAAAAAAAATTGAATAATCCGCTAATTGAGAAGTATTGAATTATTATTATCGTTTAAAATCGACAAAGGCCCGATGCAAATCTTTACAGAGGACGAGCTTCAGGCAGCCAAGAATCATAAATATTCCGGAACAGACGATTCTCTTCTCGTACGCTTCTGTTTGAAGTACATTTGGAACTGGATGGTCGAGAAATTCCCAATGTGGCTTGCACCCAATGTAATCACACTTACAGGCTTCCTATTCGAAGTTGTATCATTCCTGATCTCATTCATTGCATCAAACTGCATGAGCAAGTCATTACCAGGTTGGGTTTGCATCTTAGATGGTGTCTTCCTCCTCATTTACCAAACTCTTGATAACCTCGATGGCAAACAAGCTAGAAGAACCGGTTCCTCATCCGCTCTTGGCCAATTCTTTGACCATGGCTGCGATGCTATCACCGGTTGCTTAGAATTAATGAAAGTATCCATGGTATTGGACTTCGGACCTTCTGTTAAAACGCTAATATTCGTCTCTTGCATGGGTATTGGCTTCTTACTCACAACATGGGTAGAATTCTGCACTCACAAGTTCTACCTCGGCTACTTGAACGGACCAGATGAGGGTCTTTTCATTCTCGGTGTTGTTCAAATCCTCGTTGGTATCAAGCCCGATCTAAAGTCAAAGTTCGATTCCAAGTTTATTAACTACGGATTCTTAATATGCTTCGCACTTACAATCTGCCTTGTTATCTTCGATGTACTTGTCGAAACATTCCAAAATCCAGCCATCTTCTGCCGTGGAATTGCTTCTGTCATCCCATGTTGGATTACATTCTCAATTTTCCTCGGTCATGCAATCAGATATAACTTCGAAAACTTATCTCCATTCTTCATCATGTTATGCGGCCTTGTTCTTCAATTTGGCGGTCAAATGATTATTATCGCAATTATTACAGCCAGACCAGCCAAACGTCTTTACAGCAAAGTTGTTATACTTGAATGGATTGTCCTCTTGATTCCTTTCATTCCAGGCTTCAAATCCGACAATCTTTTCTGGCAAATTTGCTTCTACGCTCACCTTCTCGTTATGCTTGTTACAGACATCAACGTTGTTTACAGTCTTTCTACTGGCATTGGCATTCCAATCTTCCACATCATTCCAAAGCCACCGCCAGAGCAGAACGACCAAGAGGCTGAAGACGTTCTCAACCTCGTTATCAACATCGAAGACGATGCCGATGTTGATAAACTTGCTGCACCAGTTAGTGACGACATTCAAATTGAAGTACCTGATGAAGAAAATCCAACTGTTTAACTTCTTTTTACTGTTTAATTATAACTAAATATCGATGTTTTACCTTTCAAAAATGTTATTTAACCATCTTTTGTAACTTAAAATCTCCAAATTTTTTTCAAATTCCATTTTTTGGTTTGAAAAAATTATAAAATTATCTTCAATTTTTATTTTTCAAGAAAAATTTGGAAAAATTTAGAAAATTTAAATCTATGATTAATTAGTATATTTGTTTTAAAACGAATTTTCCACTGAGAGTTTGGATTAATTCAAAATTTTGATAAAATTTTATTTAAATTCGGGCCATTTATGCAATATGATTCTTAATTTTACACACACATCAATCCACTTAAATAATTATGTAGTAGTAATTTCAAAAAAGTGTATTTATAAACATTTATTAAACAAAATTTCAAAACAATTAAGTTATTTGAAGAAGAATCGCGATGTTCTCGTAATGAGTTGTTGTGATCTATCATATTCACGCGAAGCAACTGCAATCTGCTCCTTCGTACAGCCGACCAAATCCAAAATAAGAGGAACCATAGTGTTTCTAGAGCTGTTTTCTTCAGAAAAGAACTGCAAAAGAGTTCTCCTCAAGTAAGCCATTGTTACATCATTGGATTCCTGTGACTTTGACTTGGATTTCTGGTTCTGTTGAGGTTTCAAAGTGAAATTAATGAAGTTTTCGATAGTTTTGATGGATTTTATTGGTCTTAACTTCTCTAATTCTTGATTCAACGCTTTGTTCTCTTCAACAAGCATCGTATAAAGTCTGTTTGATTTCTCCATCATCGCGGAAAGTTGTCTGTTTTTGTTCATTAAGTCAATTGAAGCTTGATTATTGGCCAATTTGGACTCTAGCTCTGTTTTATCCATCTCCAGTTTGGATATAAGGTCTGACTGGTCTTTGTTTGAGGCAACAGAAAGCTGTGCGATCTTTTCTGTCAATTGACAAATTTCAACTCTTAATTCTTCAATGGTTGTGCTCTTTGCGGCATCCTGTTTGTTGTACATTTGTATTGTATCCTTGAGTTTGTTGATAATTTGCTCTTTATCATTGAGTAATTGGGTTAATCTGTCATTTTGAGTTGTTTCATTCGAAAGATCTTGGGATTTAGTGGTTATTTCCAATCTGGCTGATCTAAGCTCTTCTTGTAAATCATCGTTGGCCTTCTGAACACCTCGTAATCCTTCAATTTCAACTCTTAATTCTGCAATTGTTTTATTAAGGCTCTGAATTTCAACTCCATCACTTGCGATTGTCTTCTTGTATCCAGATGCTTCATCTCCTTGCTTCTTTAGCTTTAATTTCAGTCCATCTATTTCATCTTGGAATTTCTTTCTTTCGTCTTCAATTCCGTGGACTTCTGTGTTATGCTGTTCGATGCTGTCGCGAAGTTGGTTCTTCAATTGATGGATTCTTTCCTTTGCTTTCGCATTATTCAACTCTGTGATGGAAATAAGGGTCTTTTTGTCTTCATTTAGGGTTGCAATTGTTCCTTCAAGTTCTTTGATCTTGTTGTTGAGGTTAGAAATTGTTTCGTCGTTGGATTGATTTTTAGATTTTAATTCTTGAAGAATTTGATCAGAATTCTTGTTGTTTTGTTGACTTTCAGAGTATTTGGAGTTCAAATCCGTAAGTTGGTCTTCTTTTTCTTTCAAATTATTTTCGGATGTTTCTAATTTTTGTTTTAGTTCAGTTAACTGATCATTTAGTGCTTTAATCTTACTTTCATATTCATCAGTTTGTTTTTTGATGGTTTCTGATTGATTTGCTTTGGAAGATTCGATCTCAGATTTTATATTTTGAGTTTCCTTTGACATTTCTGCTTTTTCTGCTGTAAGACTTTGTACTTTAGCATTCAAATCGTTGATTGTTGCATTAAATTTGGCGTTTTCTTCTTTTGAATTTGTTTCGAAAATTTTATTTTGTTTTTCAGCTTCTTCAAGCTTATTTTTGAGTTCTTCTAAACTTTGAGTCTTAGTATTTACTGATTCTGTAAGTTTAGAAATCTCTGATTCGTAGTTTTCCTTTTGCTGATTGATTTGATTTTGAAGTTGTTGAATTTTCTGTTGGTTTTCGAAATTTTGGCTTTGATATTGATCTACGGACTTTTGTAAGTTTTCAATTGCTGTTTTATCCGCTTCGTTCATATTAGATGAGCTCAAATTTTCATTTCGTAATTTATCTCTTTCAGATTTGAGAGATTCGATCTGAGATTGCGCAGATTGTAATTGTGATACGAGGTCAGATATTTTCGATTTACCAAGATTAATAATTTTTTGATTTTCGTTCTCTTTTTCTTGTAATTTTGATTTTAGCTCGGAAATTTGCTGTGAAAGTTCATCATTTGAGTTTTGATTGGATGATAATGCTGCATTGTTTTGTTTTAAGTCCGAAATTTCTTGTTCTAAGCGAATTTTAATCGAAGCAAGTTCATCAACTATTTCTTTTTCATCATTGTATAGTTTATTGCTTTCTTCAAGCTGAGACTTGAGGTTTTTGATTTCATTTTCGTAGTTTTGATTCGAATCAATTTGGATTAAATTATTGGTCTCTTCTTTCTTTTCATCCTGCTTAGCCGACATTTCTTTAATGATAGTATTAAGTGTCTCAACCTTTTCTTTTAAGCATTTTAATTCTAATTCCTTTGTTTGAAGAGTTTGTTGAAGAGATTGAGCAATTTCACGCGCTTTGTTCTTTGAGGTGGTCTCCTTTTCTTTAATTCTCATTAACGTTGCACAAATTTCTTTCAATTTGTCAACGTCATTGATACCTTTCAATTGATCAGGAGAAAGCGACATAAAATTTAAAATATTATGTCAACGTAATTAACATTGCCACGTCAAAATGCAGCTCAATCAGAGAAGATTTGTTCATAGAAAAGATTTTTCTTTGATCGAGAATATCTTTTTCTGGAAAATGAACATTTATCACCAGAAAATAAATAACTAAGTCATAATAGAAAGATATACCAACAGATTGGATGCTCAATTCAAAAACTATTAAAAATTTCAAAATATCTCAAGAGTAGTTAAGAAATAATTTCATACAATGTCTCTCATATGAAATAACTTCATAGTGATTAATTATTATTCCCAAACTTGAGATTAAAATAATATTTTCTAAATAATTTGGGAAATTATCAACAGTAAGAACAACACTTTAGAAGTATGATTGAAAGATACGATAGAATTGTGTTTAAAAACTATATCAGCAAGCACAACCGGAATTTTCAGAATTTTTGTTGCTTGAAGGATTTGGCCTTGCAGCAGGAGTTGAAATAGGAACTCCATGCGGCGAATTCCTAAGTAGATGATCTGCAATGTAGTTAAACATCTCATGAATACCAGTTCCATCAAGAGCTGAAGTAAGGAACCACTTCATTCCAGTTTTTTCTGACCATTGGTTAAGCATATCATCACTAACTTGTCTTTCTGAAGCCATATCTGCTTTATTTGCCGCAACAATTAATAGAGCGTCATTTCCGGCTATGCGTCTGAAGTTAATTATCCATTCCTCAACGTGCTCAAATGATCTTATTGATGTAATGTCTATAACAATGATTCCGACATTTGCATTTCTGTAATAAATTGGACCTAAAGCTCTGAATTTTTCTTGTCCTGCTGTATCCCATATTTGCATCTCTACGTGATCACCGCCAACCTGCGACAAATGCATTACAAACATAGCTCCAACTGTCGTTTGCTCATTTTTATTGAACTCGTTGTGCACCAGTTTGTTGATTATGGATGTCTTACCTACTGACGCATCACCGATTGTAACAACTCGATAAATCGGAGGCGCCTTCTCACCAAGTAACATTTGAGGACTGATCGATAAAAATTTCAGATCATATTCTTAATTACCAAAGTGTATGCAATATCAATAGGAAAATTTCTGATTCGAAGAATTGAGAAAAAAATCCTTACAATTTTTGTGAAGATGTAAACTTCATTGATTACTTCGAAAATCGGTAGATCAGTGTCAGGACCACCCTATTAACGAATAGTGAAACACATGGATTGCAATCCTTTCTTTGATCTATTCTTGTTTTATTATACGTTTATCCATTTCGATGAAGTTTGTGTTTTAGATTCTTGATACACTCCTTAAAATGTTTATTTGCAATGAGTGAATATGCTATCCTACTTATAGGCATTCAGTTCCAAAAATATCTCCTGATGACATTGTTATTTTGAGATGTCTTTATTATATTCTTTTGTTCTGTGCTTTCAAGAATGAATATTTTAGCTCCATTTAAGGCAAATATGTTATTTAAATATGGAGTCATCCATCAATTTAAAATAATAAAAATTTCGTTGAATTTATGCATTTCTTTCTGATTGAAGAGAGTAATGAATGCAATGGTTTTGTTAAAAAATATGAACATATTTTGAATTCTGAAAGCAATATTTCAAGTTTGATATTCTTCTTATGTTTCTGATTCCATGTATCAAGATTCCAATTTTACGTAATATAAACATATTTTAATCAAACAAAATAAAAACAAATATATTAAAGATTAAGTTTTTCTTGATGCAATTGCAATTTCGACTAAACCTTTTGATGTTTGAGCAAGAGAAATATATCTTGTTTCCTTATAGAAACATTGACCTTCAAGTAATGCGATATCAGCAAGAGCTTCTGCACAAAGAACTCTACGACTTCTATCACAATCTACTTCAAAATCGATGATGTCGCAAAGAGAACAAACAACATCACTGGAAATCTCTTTAAATTCTAATGCTGTGGTTGAACGGATGACTTTCCTTTGATAGACAATGCTATTATTCGAAACTATCTTATTACTTTCTCTTATCAATGGCTGTAATGATGACAAGAGATGTATAGTTTTGACACCAAATTCAATTGAACTAAGAATATTTTCGCATGTTCTTCTGTATTTTTCATCAGATTTACAAAGCATAACAGCATATAAAAATGATGAATATGAACTTGTTCCTCTACTAGATAATAATCTTTGTATCAAAAATAAAGCTGGATGGATATCCGTCTTTTGAATGTTTGTACTTATAACATCTGATATCTTTGATAAACAGAATGCCGAAGTAATGGTGCTCCATGTTTCATTGTCAAATTGATTACAGAAATCTTCCATAGCTTTGCACCAATCCTTGAAATTATTTTTATAACTTGTAAGATCAGGGATTTGGCTTTTATATTCATTAACGCTTGTATCAACAGCTGTAAGTATATTTTGAGTATCATTCTCGCAAATCTTCTTAAATGACGATAGTCTTCTTTTATCACAGTATATCTTGGCTTCAAATTCTGTCAAAGCTGATGGTCCGCATTTTTCAAAGATAACTTTGAATACCTGACGTGATAATTCCATTGATCTGTCACCAGATAAATCACATGAATCAACAGCAATAGAAAGTGCAGTAGTTCTGACAACAACATCTGTAAGAAATGGATTACATTTCTCATTAGATATGCATGATAAAATCAAACTTAATAAGAAGAGTGAAGGATTTTCCTTCTCACAAGAAGAAATGATTGTCTTACAATTCATTAATGGAGGGACTGAATCTAATATTATTTTTGCGTTTGAAACCACACGAGGGTCATTTGATGATGAACATAATTGCAGACATCTGTGAATGATTGTTGTGCAATGTGGATCAAAGTTATCAGGAAAGATTTGAATCAAATCATGAACAGCTGCCAAACTTGAAACACAAAGCTTAGAATCATCACAGAGCATACATCTTACTAAATCCTTGGAAACATCTTTCATCGAATTAATAATTTCAGATGTTGCACCTCTATCAATAACATCTCTGATTCGAGTGACATATTCCATCTCTTTTCCAGCTGCAAGTCGATAAAAATTCCTCTGACTTGGCTTATTAAATTCGAACGGAGTGATTTCAGGCTCACTATCATCATCTAATAAGACATTGTCTTGAGGTTGTTTCTCAACAGGTTGAGGAGGCTCTGGTTTCTTTGATCTAACTGGAATTGAAGAATGAGGTCTTTCTTGTTGAGATCTAGGTGCCTTTGGAGCAAGAGCAGATACTCTTCTACGTTCAACAGGTTCACGACGAGGCGAGAAATCTTGCTTTTGTGGAGGCCTCTGTGTTTTAATTACTTTAGGCGGCTTTTGCGGTTTTTCGATTGGATCTTCTGTTACTATCTTAACAGGGGTCTGTTTAGTTTGTGTACGAGGTTTGTAAACGCCATCATCGTTTTCTTCTAATATTTTCTTTTTCATTTTGGAATCTAATCTACTGAAAAACTCTACAGAGCGTTGCTTTGAGCATGTTTTAATCGATCTTGCAGTTTTCCTTGCATATTGTCTGACAAAAGGAGATGCGTCTTCTAAAAATTTTGCTAAGCAATTATAAAATCTTGGCCAATTTGTTCCCAAGCTCTCAGCAGGCCAATTTTGCATTATATTGTTCAAACACATACTTGCTACCAGCTTTTGCTGACTACCTTTCGATGAGCAGAATGATAAAATGTTTTGAAAAGTTTTTCTTCCAGGACAGAATTTAGAAATAGTAAGGATTGTATTTTTTGCGCAATCAGCAATAAATTGAGTACCATTTGCAAGTTGCTTTGAAAGTGGTGTAATATAATCACCCATTGTATCAAAATCAGATCCTAATTCTCTTGCAAGTAATGAAATTAATAAACAACTTGTTTTAACTAATGCGCTTCTTGAATTTGTTGCTCCATATGTGAGTCCTAAATATAAATCAGGAATTCCTTTTTTGAAACTATCGAATTTTAAAGCCCCACCATTAATGAATGACATAGCTTGAGTTTCAGCTGCAATAATATCATCCCATTCGGAAGAACTTTGAATCATAGAGACGAGATGTTTCGTTAATTCCGCTGCTTGCTCATCACTTTTAACTTCATTTGGCGGAATATCTAAACCTACATTATCAAACATCTCTTTTGTCTGTTGAGCTATCTCAGATGCAGTAGGTTTCCTTGTCGAAGGAACACCCCGCATTTTTTAAACGTACACTTCCTAAAAAGTGACAATCCCAGATTTTATAACAATATCTTCAAATGGCTATGAAATTTAATCAGGAAACTAGGTTCTTAATAAAAATTTCCCTATAAAATATCTCAAAATCTCAAGACAATTCCAAAAAATTTATCAAATAAAAGGTAAGACAAACAAGCATAGCATATGTATAACTCTGGGCAATAAATACATAGAGCATACTTTCAGAAAAATTCAACGACAAAATATTATTTGTAAGAATATATTTTTTCGTTGTCTATGCTTTGAAGTAATTTCTGTAGTTAAAATTGAGTAACCATCTTAATCTTTGCAAATTACAAACGGAATTTTCTTATCTTATTCGTAATTTAAAATCTTGTATAATTTTTTTTGCCTTTTTTAATTGTCTGTGCATATCGATTGATTTGGCTTGGGAAATAGCATCATATGGTTATATTAATATAATTCTGACATGCATGGAAAGTGGTAGAAAAGACCTCCATTTTTAATGACGATCAACATTTGAGGGGAAAATAATCGCTTGAAAAATACGTTGTAAACCTGGTTCAACCGTTATATAATTATTATATATGTCTAAACAGGAAGAAGCTTTATTTACTGATGAACGTCTTGAATGGCTTAAGACAAAGTTAGTCTTAGGTCTTTCATTGACAGATGTTCCACGCGAACAATTTGTCGAAGTTCTTACAAAATTCGAATTAGCTGACTTCCTAAATGGCAAAACAAATAGAACTGCAATAATTTTCAGCGCCGTTGATAGAACAGAAACTATCGAAAATGACGAAGGAAAGGAAGAAGAGGAAGAAGAAGAACCTTCCGAACCTCCTAAAGAAGGCGAAGAAAAGCCAGCAGAAGGTGAAGCTCCTGCAGAGGGAGAAGCTACAGACAAGCCAGCTGAAAAGCCTGCTGAAGAAAAACCAGCAGATCCACCAGCTGAACAAGCTCCACCTGCAGAGAAGCCAGCTGAAGCAGCAGAGCCACCAGCGGAAGGTGCTCCTGCCGAAGGCGCTCCACCAGCTGAAGGCGAAAAGAAAGAGGAGGAAGAAGAAGAGGAAGAAAAACCTCAAGCTAACAAACAATTAGAAGTTCACGTTACTGATTTAACATTTTACTTCGATGAAATACCATCACTGCCAAATGATGCACGTGTTATGGCTTTCTACAGTCTCGTAGGACCACGTAGATCAATTCCTCGTGATCCAAAGAAAATCGAAAAGTGTTTCTCATACCAGGTCATTCCAGGTAACTGCCTCGAAGGCCTCTCTCTTTCTCTTAACAGTGTCTACAAACTTGTTTTCTCAACTCAATGCGATGCTCCACCAGAACATCCAGAGTCTGATCCTCTGGCAGCTGGTGTCGATGCTGATTTCCTTTCAGTATTCAGCAAGTTTGTCGATGAAATCAATCACTCTGTAACGAAATTACAAACAAAACACGATATTAAATTCCCAACAATTTCTCAGGGTGATCCAGCACGCCTCGCTCAAGATGAGAAATATTGCGCTGAACTTGATCAAGCACTCGATTCTTACATTACATTAATTTCTCGTACAATCGATACTCTTACAAAGCAACAGCCATCATCACCAGGCCCACTCGCTGAAGTCGAGCTCTGGAGATCTCGCTATATTACATCATCATCTCTTCTCGAACAATTACATAATCCAGTAATTCCGGAGATCATCAAGATTTTAGAGCACATCGATTCACAAGCTGTTCCAAACTTCGCTACACAGATGGATGAACTTGACAGATATGTCAAGGAAGCAAAGAGCAACGTTGAATTCCTTTCTCTCTTAGAAAGACACTTCAGAAACCTCGAAACAGCTCCACTTCAAACAGTCTACAACTCAATTCCATCAATCATGGACTCTCTCCGTTTGATCTGGATCACATCAAATTATTATAACAATGATACAATCATGCCACCACTTATCGAGCGTATTTCCCAGCAACTTTGCGACCGTGTACAAGCAGAAATCAAGACATCCATGCTCCATGGACCTCTTGACAAAGCAATTCAACATACAAACACAGCTTACATGGTTTTGACACACTGGCACGAGAGATTCAACGAGACACGTGCTCTCATCGAAAAGTCCAACCACATTCCTCGTTGGGACTTCGAAGTTTCCCGTCTTTTCGAGAGACCAACTTATATCCACGAACGTTGCCGCGAATTAATCAACATTGCTCAGAAGTTACAAGAGCTTTACCTCATTCTCGGCCCAGAGCTCAAGTCCGTTACCAACAATCCACGTGTTATCGATGAAACTCGCGAACAAGTTGACAATTTAGTTTCCGCACTCGATCCATTACCATACGAAATCTTCGATAAGAGGCTTAGATCCGCCTGGGAAGGTTCCTACTCCCGTTTCCTCAGTGGTCACAACAAGATTCAGGAGCAATTAACACAGCTCATCAATACATCATTCAAAGACCTTCGTAGCTCCGAAGCTGGTCTTGATTTACTCGACAGATTCAAGAAAGTACAGCTTGCAGGCGACATGAAGGCCCAAATGGACACAAAGTACACAGATGTCCTTGAAAAGTACTCAGAAGAAGTCACAGCGATTGAAGAGCTCTACAACACACAGTGGGCCAATCCACCGATCCTTCCACACCATCCACCAGTTACAGGACGCATTTCCTGGGCACGTTCTCTCTTCATCCGCATGAAGAAGCCAATTCTCAGACTCAGAATGCATCCACAGATCACTTCCGCTGCTTCTTACAAGGATGTCAAGGATCACTACACGAAAGTTGCCAAGTTGATCGACAAGAACAACCAGCAAGTCTTCAACGAGTGGAACTCCAAGACAGAGTCCATCGCAAGGACAGCTCTAGAGAAGCCAATTCTCAGAACAACAAAAGGAAAACTTTACAACACTGAAATTGTAAAGCACTTTGTAAACTTCGATCCATCACTTCAACAGCTGATCAACGAAGCAAAGCATCTCGAGCGCATGGGCTACAAGCTCTCCTTGGATGTTGTCAACGTTCTCCTCCAGTATCCTCACTACAGGAAACTCCAGAGACTTCTCGAGACAATGCTCGCTGATTGGAACCAAACACTCAACTCAATAAACGCTGATGAAGTTCCAATCATCACTGGCTGCATGCACGCTGTCGAAGAAGTATTTTCTGATGGTGCTTCCTATCTCAACTGGAACTCTCTCGGTGTCCATGAATTCCTTGGCCGCTGCCAGAGAGCAATTCACCAGTTCAAGTCCGCTGTCAACTCTGTCTCCTCCAATGTACAGAAGATCAACAAGGCTGTCAAGTTCATTGGTGACTGCTGCACTGTCCCATCAATGGTCATGAAGTGCAGTGACCCAATGCTCTTGTCTGACTTCGCAAACGCTGTCCAGGAATATCACTCTCAGATGCAGAAAGAGATTTTATCTCAGTTCATCGATATTCCACCTCAATTACGTATCATCGAAGGTAACGCTTTATCTGTTATTTCTGTCAATGATAAAGCGACGAAGACAAAGAATCCAAAGGCCAAAGACCAGACACAAAGCATCAACAAGGCTCTCCAGGAATACTACATTCTTTGGGAGAACAGAATTCTCAATGCATTGACAAGATCAACACTTTTGTCATTCATCCAATTAAAGATGCTCATTGAGAAGCCACAGTTCACTGTCGAAGCTCGTTTGGCACCACCAAAGATTGCTTACACACCAGCATTCGATGGCATCACAAAGATCATGACAAAACTTGTTAAAATGATCTTGACAACAGCGAATGTCTGCTTGCAATGGAAGGAAGGAACATGCATCATTCCATTACAGCAGCAAGGAAACGAAGACTCAGAAGTCGAGTTGAAACACTTCGGCATGAGAGTCCAACAAAGTGCGAAAGTCATGGAATTGCACAACGACATTCTTAAGAGCACAGAAGAACTCTGCAAGAAGATCGAACAAGAAGCAGAGAATTTCAACAAATACCAGCCAATTTGGATTGAAGACAGAAAGA
This sequence comes from Trichomonas vaginalis G3, assembly GCF_026262505.1. Classification (NCBI taxonomy): domain Eukaryota; phylum Parabasalia; order Trichomonadida; family Trichomonadidae; genus Trichomonas; species Trichomonas vaginalis. The sequence goes on from NC_067206.1 coordinate 514,327, forward strand.
CAATCATCGAACAATTCAAGAACAAAGATCCGACAATTGCAGAATTCGATGCAAACCTCGCTAAATACAGAAGTTTGTCATTGGAAGTTGCAGCTCTTCCGCACAGCTGCGACATCATGTTTGCAACTGTCGAATTCAAGCCAGTCATCGATTCAATCAAAGCAGAATGTGGACAATGGCTCGCTGGTTATGGCGGTGCTCTTTCTGATATCCTCAACTCAGAAGTTCAGGAGATGGACGCCAACCTCACAAAGATCGCGACGGACATGAAGAAGGAGATGAACGAACGTTCTGACCTCGAGTTCGTTCTCCAGACAATCAACCAGGCACGCGATAACTCCGTCAATGTCGAAAGAACAATGGACAACATCGAAGAACGCGCAAGAACACTCACATGCTACAACTTACCACATCCAGAAGGTTCTGACGCATTGATTGCCAAGTTCAGACAGAGATGGGTTGATATCATGGCAGAGTCAAAGTCTCTTGATGCTTCTTTGACAACAACGAAAGAAAAGTTCACACAACTCACAAAGGATGAAGTTGATGAATTCATCGGAATCGTTCAGAAATTCGCTGAGAAGTTCAACAACGAAGGTCCAGGAAACAACGACACACCAATGGACCAAGGTCTTGAATTGGTTATTAAGTTCAAGCAAGAACTCAAAGACCTCACAACAAGAAGAGATGAATTGTATCTCGCTGAGAAATTGTTCGGAATTGATAAGACACCCTTCCCACAACTCACAAACATCGGTGCAACATTGAACAATCTCCAGCAGATTTATCAGTTGTACGATGACCAGACAAGAACAATGAATGAGTGGTCACAGATGTTATGGAGCGAAGTCGACATCAACATGTTAATTAACGGTGTCGATGGCTTCGAAGCCGCACTTAGGAAGTTACCACGTGATCTCCGTGGTCTTCCTCCATACGAATACATCAAGAACGATCTCGCCAAGTTCAAAGAATCACTTCCAATCTTCCAGGATCTCAAGAACGACGCACTCAGAGACCGCCACTGGTCAGAGATGATGGTCAAGACCGGCGCTGGCATTGATTTCAAGCCAAACGCTGTCACATTGGCCAACATTTTCAAGATGAACCTCACACAATTCGCTGATGTCATTGCTGAAGTTACAGTCACAGCCATGAAAGAATTGTCCATCGAAAAAGGTATCCAGGAATTATCCGATACATGGAACAAGATGAGATTCACAATCCACGACTACAAGAGAACACCAACATCAACAGAAGTCCGTGGTATGATTCTCTCAGGTATCGATGAAATTCTTTCTGTTCTCGATGATAACAAGATGAAACTCCAGACACTTTCATCATCCAGATTCGTTGCTTACTTCTCACGCGCTGTCCACGATTGGGAAGTCTTGCTTTCACAGATCACAGATTTAGTCCAAGTCTGGTTGCAAGTACAGCTCAAGTGGATGTATCTCGAGTCAATCTTCATTGGCTCAGAAGATATCAAGCAGCAACTTCCAGAAGAAGCAGCAATGTTCAAAGGAATTGATGAAAAGTGGAACAGATTAATGCAGGAAACAAAGAAGAACACATTAATCATCTACGCAGCCAAGCAACCAGATAGATTGAACACATTACAGCACCTCGCAACATCACTTGATAAGTGCCAGCGCTCTCTTTCTGATTATCTCGAAACAAAGCGTTGCGCGTTCCCACGTTTCTTCTTCATTTCCGATGATGAATTGCTTTCCATCCTCGGTTCTGGTGATCCAACATCCGTCCAGCAGCACATGATCAAGTTGTTCGATAACTGCGAGTCCCTTATCTTCAAGCAGTCTCGTGGCTCAACAAACGCAACAGGTATGATCTCATCAGAGAAGGAACAATACGAGTTCAGAACACCTGTTCAATGCGAAGGCGCCGTCGAAAACTGGATGCTTTCAATCGAACACGAGATGCAGACAACACTCCATCAGATCATGAAAGAGTCAGTTATCGCATATCCAAAGTCATCACGTACAACATGGATCATGAACTACATCGGTATGTGCGTTCTCATGGTTTCACAGATTTGGTGGACATACGAAGTCGAAGATGCTTTCAGACAAGTCAGAGCAGGAAACAAACTCGCCATGAAGCAGATGAGACAGAAATTGATCAACCAAATCACAGATATCGTCGGATTGGTCAGATCTAACCTCGACAGACAATCACGTCTTAAGATCAACACATTGATCATCGTCGATGTCCACGCCCGTGATTTAGTCGATGGCTTTGTCAGAGATTCAATCCTCGATGCCAGAGAATTCCAGTGGGAATCACAACTCAGATACTACTGGGACCGTGCTGCAGATGATGTCTCCATCAGACAGTGCACAGGCACATTCCAGACAGCCTACGAATACATGGGTCTCAACGGCCGTCTCGTCATCACTCCTCTTACAGACAGATGCATCATGACACTCACACAGGCTCTTTCCATGGGCTTCGGCGGTTCTCCAGCTGGTCCAGCAGGTACAGGCAAGACAGAGACAGTTAAGGATCTCGCCAAGGCCATGTGCAGATTGTGCAACGTTTTCAACTGCGGTGAAGGCTTGGATCACAAGGCTATGGCTAGAATCTTCTCAGGTCTCGTCCAGACAGGTGGCTGGGGATGCTTCGATGAATTCAACCGTATCGAACCAGAAGTTCTTTCCGTTATTTCCGGCCACATCAGAATCATCCAATCCGCTGCTAAAGCTGGTGTCAGACAGTTCGTTTTCGAAGGCAGAAAGATCCCACTCAATCCAAACTTCGGTATCTTCATCACAATGAACCCAGGTTACGCCGGCCGTTCCGAACTTCCAGATAACTTGAAGGCTATGTTCAGACCAGTCGTTATGGTCGTCCCAGATAAAGAACTTATTTGCGAGGTTATGCTCTTCTCAGAAGGTTTCGAAACAAACACACACATGCTCGCAAGAAAGATGATCACAATCTACGAAATGGCTGCCGGTCAACTCTCAAAGCAGCACCACTACGACTGGGGTCTTCGTGCTCTTAAGTCCGTTCTCAGACGTGCTGGTGAACTCAAGCGCGCAAACGTTGAAATGAGAGAAGAAGTCGTCTTGATGACAGCCATCAGAGATATGAACATGCCAAAGTTCATCTTCGAAGATGCTCCTCTTTTCGTTGGCTTGCTTAATGACCTCTTCCCAGATGTCGAACTCGAGCCAATCCACCATCCAACACTCTCAGAAAAGACAGCTGAAATCTTCAACGAATTGTCCTATTCAAAGATGACAGAAGAAATGGACAAAGTCGTTCAGCTTCACGAAACAATGGGTGCAAGACACACATCAATGGTTGTCGGTGGAACAGGCGGTGGCAAGTCTGTCATCATCGACGTTTTGTCCAAGGCACAAACAAGACTTGGAACACTCACAAGACTCTACACAATCAATCCAAAGGCATGCACAGTTCAAGAGCTTTACGGTGTCTTGGATCCAACAACACGTGATTGGAAGTGGGGCTTGTTCTCAAAGATCTTCAAGAACATCAACCAGGCAACAGACAAGAAGGAAGCCAGATACATCGTTTTCGATGGTGATGTCGATGCTGTTTGGGTCGAAAACATGAACTCCGTCATGGATGATAACAAACTTTTGACACTTGCTAACTCAGAACGTATTCGTTTGATGCCACACTGCGCTTTGCTTTTCGAAGTCGGCAACTTGCAATACGCTTCTCCAGCTACAGTTTCTCGTTGCGGTATGGTTTTCATGGATCCTCGCAACCTCGGATTCACTCCATACTACGAGAGATGGCTCAGAATGCACAAGCGCGCCGAGATTCCAATTCTCAACGGCCTCTTCGAGCGCTACGTCACACCATGCGTCAACTTCATCCTCGGAAAGGTCAGCGACCAAGGCACACAACCACCACTCCAGACAATCATCCCTGTCACACCATTGAACATGGTTGCACAGCTCTGCACAATCATCGAGGCACTTTTGCCACCAGAATCACAGGAACTCAAGGACGCCGAAGTCATTGAGTCCCTCTTCATCTTCGCTATCATTTGGTCTCTCGGTGGCCAACTCGTCGAAGATTCAATGCTCAAGTTCGACCAGTTCGTCAAGCGCCTCTCCAACTGGGTTGTCATCGATGCACCAGGCCGTTATGCAAAGGCTGGCCAGTTACCAGGTACATCACCAACATTGTACGAGTTCGAGTTCAACATCGAACAGGCACAATGGGTTCCATGGGCAGCAAGAATCGGCGGCTACGAGATCCCTGTTGGTGCTCCATTCAACTCCATCATTGTTCCAACAGTCGACACAGTTCGTAACCAGTTCTTGCTCCAGGCAATTGTCTCCAAGGTCCACAGACCACTTTTGTTTGTTGGTAAGTCCGGTACTGCAAAGACAGCCGCTGTCCAGAACTTCATGTCCAACTTGGATCAGGACGCCTTCATGACAAGAACACTCAACTTCTCCAACTGCACAACATCAATGGATGTTCAGATGTCTCTTGAAGAAAACTTCGATTACCCAACAAAGGATTCCGCTGTTCCACAAGGTGGCAAGGACATGATTTTGTTCATCGATGATGTCAACATGCCAACAGTCGATATCTACGGTACACAGCAGCCAATCGCTTTGCTCAAGCTTCTCATTGACAGAGGAGGCATGTACGAGCGCGGTGGCGATCTCATTTGGCGCCATGTCAACAAGGTTTCATACATCTCAGCCATGGCTCCTCCAGGTGGTGCCCGTGCGATGTTGGATCCACGTTTCACATCATTGTTCAACATCATCCACGTCATTTCTCCATCTGATGAATCACTTCACCACATCTTCAACACAATCATGAACCACCACACAAGGAACTTCTCAGAAGAAATCCAGCACGCAGGAAAGACAGTCATCGACGCAACAATCACATTCTACGAGGACATTGTTGCTAAGTTGCCTCCAACACCATCAAAGTTCCACTACTTGTTCAACCTTCGTGATCTTTCAAGAGTTTTCGAAGGTATCTGCAAGTCAACACCATCCAAGTTCCCAACACTCGGTCCGTTCATCCACTTGTGGCGTAACGAGTGCCTTCGTGTATTCCACGATCGTCTTATCAACATGGATGACAGAAACTTCGTAATGAACAAAGTTGAGTCTCTTATCGACATCCACTTCCCAAGTGTCAGAGACGAAGCCCTCGCCAATCCATCCTTATTCGGTGACTTCATCAACGAAGGTGGCGATGGACCAGCCATTTACCAGGATCTCAAGGGATACGAGCCACTTCTCAAGCACTTCACAGAACTCCTTGAAGATTACTCCATCGCGAAGAAGACAACATCCAACCTGATCTTGTTCAACTACGTTATCGAGCACTTGACACGTATCTTGAGAATCATCAGAACACCACGTGGTAACGCTCTCTTGATCGGTATCGGTGGTTCTGGTAAGAAGTCTCTCACAAGATTGGCTGCATTCGCTGCTGGCTACGATGTCTTTGAAATCACTCTCACAAGAACATACAACGAGAACGATTTCAGAGAAGAACTTCGCAAGCTCTACAAGATGGTCGGTGTCGAACGCAAGCAGGTCGTCTTCCTCTTCTCAGATGCACACATCGTCAACGAAGGCTTCCTCGAAATCGTCAACAACATGCTCACATCCGGTGTCGTTCCAGCTTTGTTCGAATCCGATGACAAGGAGCAATTCTGCTCAGCTGTCAGAGAAGATGTCATCAGAATGGGTCTATTCGATTCACCAGAAAACTGCTGGAGAGTCTTCATCGACAGATGCCGTGATAACCTCCACATCGTTCTCTGCTTCTCTCCATCAGGCGATTCACTCAGACGCCGTTGCCGTGACTTCCCAGGTCTCGTCAACAACACAGTCATCGACTGGTTCGATCCATGGCCAGAGGAGGCTCTTACAGCTGTCGCAAAGCACTTCCTCGAGGAAGAAGCCGCTCTCATCCCAGAGAACATCTTCCCACATGTCGTTGCAAACATGGTTCTCACTCACGAACAGGTCGTTAAATCGGCCATTCCATTCTCAGCAATCGCAAGAAGACCAGTCCACATTACTCCAACAAACTTCCTTGATTACATCTCAACATTCCGCAAACTCCTCGTCCAGAAGAACCAGTACAACAAGCAGCAGATCCAGATGCTTGGTGAAGGTCTCGAAAAGATCATCCACTCCGCACAAGAAGTCGAAGTCCTCAACGCCAAGTTCAAGACACAACAAGCTGGTTTGCAGAAGATCATCAAGGAGAACGAACAGTCCCTTGAAGAAGCAAACGCTGCTAAAGCCAAGTCAGAAGAACTCATGCAACAGGCTACAGTTAAGAAGAAAGAAAACGAAATCAAGTTGATTGAAATCAACGAAAAGAACAAAGACGCACACGCAGCTCTTGAAGAAGCTCAGCCAATTCTCATCGCCGCCCAAGAAGCAGCCAGTAACATCAATCCTAAGGAATACGCTGCCTTCAAGTCCATGAACAAACCATCCGCAATTGGTGAAGAAATTGGTAACTTGATCTGCGCACTCTTCAACGATGGCCCAGGCCAGGAATCATGGGAAAAGGCTAAGCATTACATGGCTGATCCAGCATTCCTTCAGAAGATGAAGCTCTACAGCGTCAGAGAACGTTGCAAGAACAAGAAGAAGATGGACCGTGTCGCTCAATATTTGGCTCCTCTCAAGTCCAACCCAGAATCAGTCCACAAGGCAGGTGTTGCTATTGAACAACTCTTCAACTGGACAGTCAACATCTACGCTTACTATGAGGCCGATCAGAAGATCAAGCCACTCGAAGATACAGCCCACCAAATGGAGGAAGAACTCGAGGCATCAAAGGCAGAGCTCAAGAGAATCGAGGATGACCTCCAGAAGGCCATGGCCACACAAAAGGCTGCTATTCACCAGCTCGAAGTTGGTAAGCAGAAACAGGAAGAGAACCAGAGATCACAGGATATCTTGGAAGCACGTCTTGATGCAGCTAAGCGTCTTACATCTGGTTTCGCATCAGAAAAGGTCAGATGGGCAGAAGACCAAGAGAACTTCAAGAAGCAGCTCGAGTCAGTTGTCGGTGATTCAGTTCTCGGCGCTGCCTTCCTTTGCTACTTAGGCCCATTCAACCAACAGTACAGAAACCAGCTTTTGTACGACACATTCAAGGCAGATCTCATCGAGAGAGGTGTCCCAGTTACACCAGACTTCTCTCTTCAGAACTTCCTTTCCGACGAAGCAGAAATCTTCGGCTGGAGAGGCGAAGGACTTCCTGCCGATGAACTTTCCATCCAGAACGCTCTCCTCATCACAAGAGCAAACAGATTCCCACTCTGTATCGATCCACAAATGCAGGTCGTCAGATGGATCAAGCAGCACCAAGGAAACTCATTGCATTCAACAAACTTCCAGGATCCAGAATTCTCCAGACACATCGAAAACGCTCTTTCCCTCGGCTCAGGCGTTCTCTTCGAAGGTATCGATGAATTCATCGATCCACTCATCACACCAATTCTCGAGAGACACGTCATCACACAGGGCTCAAGAAAGATCATCAAGTTCAACGATAAAGATCTTGACTACGATCCAGATTTCAAGCTCTTCATGACAACAAAGTTGACATCACCAAACTATTCACCAGAAGTTTCCTCTTCTGTCGCCATTGTCAACTGCTGCGTCACAGAGCAAGGTCTTCAGGAGCAGCTCCTCGACATTGTCATTGAGAACGAGCAGACACAATTGCACCAGAAGAAGACATCCCTTGTCAAGGAGACATCCGACAACAAGCGCCGTCTTCAGGTCCTCCAGAGAACACTCCTTAAGTTGCTTTCAGAGTCACAAGGCGATATCACTGAGAACGCACAGCTTCTCGCAACACTCGAAGAAACAAAGACAGAAGCTGCTGATATTTCAGTCAAGCTCGAAGCAGCTCAGAAGACAACAGTCGAACTCGATGCTCTCTACAACGAGTACCTTCCAGTCGCTCGCCGTGGTTCTGTTTTATTCTTCTCAATGAACAACTTGTCTTCAATCAACACAATGTACGAGTACTCACTTGCTTCATTTAGCGAAGTCTTCTTGAACTCATTGAAGACATCATCTCCAACAACAGTCATCTCCAAGAGAATCACAAACATCTTGGACCACTTGACAAAGAACGTATTCGAGTACGTCTTGACTGGTTTGTTCGAACGCCACAAGCAAATGTACGCATTTCACATGTCCCTTTGCATTGCCAGAGAAGCCGGAAAGGTCGATCCAGATACACTCGACTTCCTTCTCAAGGGTAACATCGCTCTCGAGAAATCCGCTTCACCAAATCCATTCCCACAGTGGTTACCAGACCAAGGCTGGCAGGATCTCCAGAAGATTGTCACTGTTAACCAGGTATTCTCCACATTGATTGACGATCTCAGCGAGAACGAGGAAGAGTGGAAGAACTACTACAACGATCCAACACCAGAAGCAGCTGGAAAGTTGCCAATGGGATACCACGACAAACTCGATCCATTGCAGAGAATGGCCGTCTTGAGGTGCTTCAGACCAGACAGACTCTTCCTCGCTTCGAGAGAGTACGTCCAGTCAACAATGGGACCAAACTACCTCAAGTTCCCAATTCTCTCTTACAAGTCACTCTACGAACAGTCCACACCAACAGCCCCAGTCCTCTTCATCCTCAGCCCAGGTGCAGGCCCTGCTTCCGCCTTGTACAAGCTCGCAGAAGAGCTCGGCATCACAGGCGACGAATCAGCGGCCACAGCACCAGGCGGACAGCCAAGACAGAACAACGTCAAGTCAATCGCTCTTGGCCAAGACCAGGAAGAACCAGCCAGACAGATGCTTGTCACTGGTGCTTCCCGCGGTCACTGGGTCATTCTCCAGAACTGCCACCTTTTGACATCATGGCTCAGAGAACTCGAAAAGCTCGTCGACAAGGCCACACAGCGTCCTAACCCTAACTTCAGATTGTGGCTCACATCAGACCCAACAAACAGATTCCCTGTCGGTCTTCTTCAGAGAGCCAGAAAGGTCGTCACAGAACCACCATCTGGCCTTCAGTTGAACATGGAGCAGTCATTCAACACAATCACAGAGGAACAGTTCGAAGAATGCCCACACTTCGCATTCCAGCCACTTGTTTATGTCCTTGCCTTCTTCCACGCTGTCGTACAAGAGAGAAGACAGTACGGAAAGATCGGATGGAACGTTCCTTACGATTTCAACCACTCCGATTTCACTGTCTCAATGAAGTTGATGTCAACATACCTCACAAAGGCATTCGACAACAAGGACACATTGATTCCATGGGGCTCACTCAGATACCTGATTGGAGAAGCCATGTACGGCGGCCGTGTTACAGATGATTTCGATCGCCGCATCCTCATGACTTACTTGGATGAGTACATGGGAGACTTCTTGTTCGATGAATTCCAGGTCTTCCACTTCTTCAAGAACAACGAGCGCTCTTACGATCTTCCAAAGGCTCACGGCCTCCAGGAGTACACATTGGCCATTGGAACATTACCTCCAATCACAACACCAGATGTATTCGGCCTCAACGTCAATGCAGAAATCACTTTCTACCAAGACGCATCAAGAGACATGTGCCAGAACCTCATGAACATCCACTCCTCAAGCATGAGCACATCAGGCGGTGTCTCAAGAGAAACACAGGTCGCAGCAACAGTCACAGAAATCCAGCTCAAGCTCAAGCCACCGTTCAATTTGAATGAAGTCAGAGCTTCATTCGGCGCCGAAACAACTCCAGTACAAATTGTTCTCATCCAAGAACTCGAGCACTGGAACAAGTTAGTTTCAGTCATGTCTGTTTCACTCGCTGAATTACAGCGCGCCATCGCTGGTGAAGTCTCAATGTCCAACGAATTGGAGCAGCTCATGAACTCCATCTATCTCGGCAGATTGCCACAGTCATGGGCCAAATACGCTCCAGAAACAGAGAAATCTCTTGCAAACTGGTTGTTGCACTTCCAGAGAAGATACGAACAGTACGAAGACTGGTACAAGAACGGTGAGCCAAAGGTCATGTGGCTCTCCGGATTGCACGTCCCAGAAGCTTATCTCACAGCTCTTCTCCAGACAGCTTGCAGATCTAAGGGATGGCCGTTAGATAAGGCTACTCTCATGATCACTGTTTCAAGCTACCAGAAGGCATCACAAGTCATGCAGAAGCCGGCACTCGGCTGCTACATCTCAGGCATGTACTTGGAAGGCGCTTCCTGGGATATGGAGAAGAGATGCTTGGTTCTCCAGAGACCAAAGGAACTCGTCATGGAGTTGCCTTTGCTCAAAGTTACTCCAATGGAAATGAACAAAGTTAGAACTCAAAACATGCTCAGAACACCAATCTACAATACTCAGAAACGCCGCGATTCGATGGGCGTTGGCTATGTCACAACTGCTTACTTAGAAACAACAGAACATAGATCATTCTGGATATTGCAAGGTGTCGCAATTACAATGAATATTCGATAATAAATAATTTTTTTTTCCTTGATATTTTTATAAATTGACTAAAGTATTTTTAAATTCTATAAAGGTAACTCTTTTAGGGAGTATTGTATTTTTTGTATTTCATTAGCATTTCTTTTGAAATTCAGATTTTATTTTCAAATTATATTCTTTGTTGCTGTAAATGATAATGGAATCCAACAATATCGCAAAAAGGCGCATTATCATCTTAGGAATTAACAGTGCAGTCATATTGATTTGATTTTTTTATCATTTTATAAAAGGTCTGTCAACTTTACGGAATGCATATATAGCAACTAATTATAATACTAAGTTTATTGTGATAGTAGTTTAAGTTCAAAGGCAAATCATTACACCGGTAAAGCGTAAGATTTTGTAACCATGCTAAAAATCAATAATGTTGGTAGGAAGAATATTCATAAAAATTCATATTGAAACTCATCAATAAGTTTATTACCATTGCCATCACTTGAAATTCTTTGGTGAATAAAAAAACAATCAATAACCCATATGCCTCCATAGGACAGTTATAACTGCATATTTGTAAAGCACAGTTTGCCTTAGTCAGCCCTGGATCATTTCGATTATCTGTAGCAAATTTTGTCAAAAATGAAGAATTTGAAAGGATCTACATTTGTTCCCCTCTTGTTAAAGCATTGAAATTTCATATTTCCAATTACAAGCAGAAATTTATATAATGAATTAAATTGAATAATTTACTTATCGTAAAATTACATTAAAATTTATCTATGGGTAGTGGGATTTCGTCTGATTCATCAGGCGACACGCAAACCATTAAGGCCATTACAGATAAATGCTTTTCCCCATCCAATCTTGCCGCTTTGTTTTCGGAATACAACAGAAAAACAATTCCATTGAACCCGGAAGCGAAAGTGGAGCCTTTATTGTTTTCTATTCTTATCGACAAGATAGTTACCAATAAATTTACACAAGAACAGATCGAGCCGAGCATTTATAATACAATAACAGACCAAATAACGCCTTTTCTCTCTCAAGTCAACTTCTTTGCGGACCGGTATGGGTATGCGATTCGAAAATTACAGTCAAAATTGCATAATGAGCCGATTGAACACGAAAAAAATTGGCAAAACGCCTGCCAATCGCTCAATTCGGATAAAAGCTCAGCCAAAGACATCCCATTCGTCCTAGGTGCCATTTTTTCTGTCTTTTTTGGCCTACAGGACGAAATAGATAAAGTTTCCGAGAAAGACTTTGACCAAGTCCTTACGAACTTGCTGAATGTGATGCTTACAGCTCCGATCTCAGACAATGGATCTATCAATCCACAGCTGATATCGAAGTTCAATTCGTATTTAGTTTCAAATGCAACGAGGAATGTATTCAGCTCCCTCTCAATTCGTACGAAAATCATCGCCTTTCTCCTCAAGGTTGCCGAAATAGATGGTGGAATTACTACAATTATCTCCTCTTTATTCGTGGAAATGAGTATTCCACCCGAATCGCCAATAGAGAGCTTGCTTCTACCCAAACTCGAAATCTACCCACAAATATCTAAAGAAAACTTCGGTCACTGGAAGAAATTTTGGAATATTGAATTGCCCGCGATACAATCTTTCACTGCAACGCAACAGAACATATATTTTTCGGCAGATTATATTTATAAATTAGATATCGTCACGGGAAATCTCGAAAAACTACAGATCGAATCGAAATATTCTTTAATTACAAATGATTCATCACAATTATACATTTTTGACAATGTTAAATCAGCACTTTCAATATACTCACTCGAAAATTACACCTTTACGAAAGATCTCGCAGGAATTTTACAAAATCCAAATCAAATTCGCTCATTCTTGCATTTTAATTCATTTATCTACATTTTATACCAACTAAACAACCAAACAACTTACGAGGTCGAGGAATATTCGCTCGGAGACGAAACAATGGTTTGTACAAACAAGGGCCAAATACAGACCCCATTTAGGAACTGCAATCTGATAGCGTTTAACAACGAGATATGCCTGATATCGCCAGAAAGTAAAACAATGATTCCTTTCGCGTTCGCCAATAAAGAGATATCACAAACTAAACATTCACCATCGACAATACTATGTCCTGACGCAATATATATTACTAGCTTCGGACAATATACTTACACTCTTGAAAAAATGTCCGGAAATTACAGAATGAAAAGATTTGATAATAAATTCGGTTTAGCTTTAACATACGAGCCTCTCGTTAAGCAACAGTCATCAGAGAATATCAGCGGGTTCGTGGAAGACATTATTTTAAGCTTAAGTTACCAATTAATTAATTTGATACAATTTTTATTCTCAAAACCGATCCACGAAGCAGATGCGCAAGCCAAGAAGGCCGTAAACTTCTTTATCTCGCAGAATCCAGAGGAAACACTGCTCGCCTGCTTGAAATTAGGTTGGAAATGCTTGGAAGAGACGGAATACTCGGTACATTTCAGGCAAACGATACTTTTATTTATATTACAGGTGTTGGTCGTTGCTTTACGGTTCTTTACGTTCAGATTTCCTTATGATTCAAAAGATGAAACTTTTATTGACGGAAATGCGAAAGAAATCTTCGCCAAAATCAGGAGATTTATCAAGACAATTGCTCTAAGTGATATAGCAACTGATTCTATCATCTCCGCTGAGTTCCAAGTCATTAATGCTGGATTTAAATATTTATACAACCCCTTTTACACAGATTTTACAGAATTAGTTAACAACATTGGTAAGAAATCCCATGAATACGTCGCTGCTGCAATCCCATTCCTCTACGGCTCAGTTGCCTTAATTTATTCGATAAATCAGAACACAGTTGCCATTTTAGAGAAATACCATACTCCTTCTGTCCTGGCCAACCTATTTTCGAACCAAGTTCCCTTCATAAATAACGAACTGCTCTTCATTACAGGACATAAATACAATGTTGAGCATGTTTTAGCGAATTACATCAGCTCCATCATCGATTACTTCTCAAATATCCTCTGCTTTGAGAATATCAGTATCAGACCTCAAGACGCCGAAGAGTTTATATTGCAAGTTGTCGCGAGAATTTTATCTCTCAACAAAAAGTCATCAATTATATTCGGATCCTTCGCAAAATCGATTCTGTCGCTCCTGAAGATATTTATAAAGGAGTACAAACAGACAGATTCGGTCAAATCCGACGATGATATTTTATCTCACCCTTTAAACGGAACAACAAGGGTCAGATACAGCTCCCAGACATTTGAAACAATGCACCCATATCCGGCCAAGCAAGATAAGGAAACTCCCTTCGAAATGTGCGGTGCATCCGAAATTAAGATAGAATTCGACCCACAATGTGCCACAGAAGCAACAACAGACTACTTACAGATTTTTGATAAGTCAGAAGGCGGCTCCTCGGCCTACAAAACCCTTACTGGACCTGCCGGACCAGGATGGCCAAGGGAAATCATCATAAACTCAGATACGTGCAGGTTTTTATTCCATTCAGAGGAATCCACTAGCGATTGGGGCATCAAATGCTTCATTTCTGCTAATGTTCCAATTACAGATTCTTATATCACTCCTATGGTCACAATTATGATCGCAAACTTACTCTGCTTTGCATTAGGATGGAGTATCGAACAGATTGCATCGGTAGATGAAACAGAAGAGTCACTTCAAAGCCAAATTCCACCAGATCACCCATTAACTGAAGAGCAACAGGAATTTCTGAACAAAGTGGCCGACCACAATAACGTACATCCCATTGTAACCGCAATCCGATCCAATGTTCGCATGTTTAACAACAAAAGAAATCAAACTAACTTCAACGACGACGAAATGGACTGTCCGTGCATCGCAGCTGCCTTCAGACAGGCAAACCTTGTATCAGAGGCCATGAACTACGATCCCGCGAAACCTCCGAAATCATTCCAAGATATAACATTGAGATTACAGAGTTTGAAGACACTTTTGAGGCAGAAGAGCCAACCAGTTGTAGGAGACATCGTCAAACAAGAGGAGATTGCAGGAGATATACGAAAAGCAATCATCAAAAAAGCGAAATACTTTGTCAAAAACGAATTTCTCGGTAAAACAGTGATAGAATTCTTCACGATACTGAGATCATCGAAACCATTGTCATACTTCTACGAGAAGAACAAGGAAATGAAGCAATACGTCCTGTCAGTGAAAGAAGTCCCTCAAATGATTCAAGAATTCTTAAGTTTACAAAACGTTTTTCACACAGGCAAAATTGCATTCATTTCACAACTGAAGAAAGGGGCGATTATCGCAGCAGAGAATCCAGAGACATTTGACACTTTGATTAATATGATTACAGGAAATGTTCCTAATTCTTTGAGATTGTTTATCATGAAAACAATTTTGATTCACAGGGAATTAAATGAAAAACATCTCAAACAGATATTGTTGTTCATTGTCCATTTCAAGCCGAAAGAAATAGAAGAAAACGTGTTCGTGGAAAACATGTGGTTGTTCATATTGAACCATTTGATTAATTATAATTTTTCCCCAGAAATTTTCAATTTGTTGGTAGATTTTATCGTTAATGAAAAAAGTGACATTTCTGAAATGACAAAATACAAGATTACCATGATATTGTCATTGTTGATTAATAGTAATGTTAACATTGATGTCATTAGTATTCTCAAGAACTACAAAGTTGATACTCCGAGACATTTATGTTCTGTTTTACGTTTGTTTTGTTTCTTTTTGAAGAATTCGAAGAAAAATTTGCCAGAAAAAATTTATTTCTTGGACAAAGAGTACAATTTCTACAGTTTCATCAAACTACTGTTCATGTTCATCGCTAATCCAATCATACAAAAGAAAATCGATATCCAAGAATTCCAAAAATTTGAATTACAAAGTCACTTTTTCATTTCAAGTGAAGCAATTTTTTGTTTGAGGAATTTAATGTCTGATCCAGTGAACCAAGACCTGAAGAAGCGCGTGAGTTTAGTCATCAGAGAGTGCTTGGATAAACAAGAAGCATCCGAGCAATTACTTGCTTCCTTCGTCATTTTGGGAGGAGGAATGTTGCCTCTAAGTTATGGTTGTTATTCATCATTGGAAGATGGAACTGTTTTCTGTGTTTCTGAGATAGATCAGCAGTCATACGACGTGTTTGGTTTCAATGTTAATAATCTCGAGTGGATGGCTGTGAAGAAATCAAGATTGATGCCTTGCTCGATAATGCAAATTCCATCATTCGAATTCAACAAAAGTAACATTCAATTATTTAATAACATTCATCACAAATTTTCTGAACAACCGTCAAAATTTGTGTCATGTATCAGATGTGCAGTTATTGCATCATGTTATACTTTGCTACCTATTATATTGCAGAATAAGAAACTATCACAGGAATTCGAGAAATGCGATGATTTCATCACTTCTTTGATATCAATGAGTCCTTTGAATACAAATACAGAAAAATTTGAGACAATTCCATCATTAATTTCAAGTCTCAACTATTTCTTGAGTGTTAACAGCACTAAGATGTCAACAATGATTGACGAAAAAGTTATACAGAAAGAAATAGAACCTCCTATTTCTCCGCCACGCGTTAGATCTAATTCCAAATATTCATTTGATGACAGAGAAGTTAAGAACATGAATACAGTGATTCCTTTCTCAATGATGAACAAGAGACACAAAGAGTCACCGACAAAAATGGTTTGTATTTTCGGAAGTGCGGAAATAAACGGAAGAAAGTTCAAATCAAACGTTCCTTGTTTGTATGTCGGTGATAAAACACTGAATTCACATATAAATCCATTCTATTTCGAGATCAAAGTTGTTCAAGCTCCTTTGTATCATATGTCAATTGGTTTCGCTGATACGAAATCTCCAATGGGTTTCTACAAATTGACATTGCCGACAAACGAAATGGAGTCTCCAAACGGATTCAGCAAAGTCATTGGTCCACAGCTGCACATCCAAAACGGAGACACAATTGGTGTTGGCTACTCTGAGGAGAAAATAATTTTCTTCTACAACGGAACAAAATTCAGTCAATCCATTGATTATCCCAACTTCGAAGAATTCACTCCTTTCGTTTTGGACAGTGGAGGAAATGGAGAATACGAGTGCAACTTCGGTCAAGTTCCGTTCATGAAAGGCGTTCTCCAGGAAAATCTCTTCGGATGCGAAAGATTCTCTCTCGAAAAGTTCACTTACAAAACTAACAAATTCAATTTGGATTCAATTGATGACGATCAAAATTATGACAAAAAAGTGTCAGATTTATTACCAATTTTTGATCCTCCAAACGAAGAATTTGTTAGAATTGAGCAAGGCAAGTCAAACAATGAGTCAAAGACACCTTACATCATGAAGACTCCTGTTGAAACAAACATTTCTCAGATCTCTTTGAACGGACCATGTTTAGTTTACAGAATCAGAATCAAACCGAGTGAAGCGAACCAAAACGAAGCGATAAACATACCGAATATCAACAGATGGATGTACAACAGGATGGGAATTGTCACAGGAATCACCTCTTCCGCATACAACTCATCAGATATTGCATTGGAGTTCTACAATCCTGCAACAGCTGTGAAAGAAAAAGCAGTGATAAATTCAAGGTTCATAACAAAAGTTGACAGAGAAAGATACATCGGATCAGATTTCATGAACAAAATGAATACGGAATCAACAGCGAGTGAAGCATTGTATTACACAAGGAAGATAGCAATAAGAAGCTCAAGATACGCTCTTTTAGTCATGATTTATAACAATCCAGAATTAATTGTCAAATTGTGGAGTTCCGTCAAAAAGAAATTGTCAAGTTTGTTCTCTGTTTTGACTATTGAATTGAACACATTCACTCAGCATGTAGAGATCAATCCATTCATTGTCGACAGCTCCAAATTTGTTCCAATGACTGTTCTGATTTCTGAGAAACTGAAAGAATTGTTAGGAAAAACAAATTTGTTGATTTTCAACGATTCTAGTTTGCATTGGTTTTTCTCTGTTATAATGAAATTGGCCATTCACGGATTAGATGGATCTAAAATGGCTGATTCCAGCAACAACTTGTACGAGAACACGAAATCCTATTACAAGTTCAATACGCCGGCAAACACAGGAAACTTCACAATAGATCTCACATTGGAAGAACAAAACGCTGTTGGTTTTGTCGTAGCTGTTCATTCGGAAAACAATATACAGCCAAGTTACGTTTATTTGAATGAAAATGACATCACTTCACTTGCCAGAGATGTGAAGTTTCTCACTGGAAACAAACTGCACATCAAAGGCAATGGATCGATAAACAACAGAAGGAAACTGAAGTTCGCTGTTTTACCAATACAGTCACACATGAGCGAACAATGTTCTAAAACTCCTGTTGGCTCTTTCCACATTTTGCTGACGACTTTGTCTTACTATTTCTCATTCCTCGAGAAATGTCCAATGAAAGACGTCAGAGCAGACTTGAAAGAGTTCCTTCCAATGGCCGTGAAACTGATGATGAGTGATGGATTGATATCGAGATTGGTCGCTTTCGAAATCATCGCTCCAATTTTGTCAAGATTGGATTGGAGTGAAGATGAAGACGCTTTTTCAACAAATTCCGATGTTTCAAATTACATGACTTCCTTCGAGGCATCGATCAATCAGAACGACTTCTTAACACCATCAGCGGAACAAGCGATTTTGTTGAATATAATGCTCGATTTGAACAGATTGTATTCGGCAGAAAAAGCAGCAGCAAGAGACAAAACAAAGATACCTCAATATTTCCAAATGTTGATGGATAGAGCGACAAACAAGCCACAGACGAAGTTCGACACAATATCAGCATACTTCACACACGCAACAGCTTTGACTCATGATTGGTCGTTCCCTATAAGATTCCCTTCTTTCTTGTTAATCGAAGATTTTCTTAAACAAATGCCATTCACGCCCGTAACTCTAAAAAGTGACGATTTTTCAGTTGATGGCAAATGTTTAGTATATAACTTTACTAATGAGAATTGGGACAGTGCGGAAATAATTCTCAAAAACATTTTTACAGTCGCCGTAAATGGAAAAGACGTAAAAAGTGGAACAGTCATCACTTCTCCAAGTAGAATCACAATTCACGCCGATAAAAAGGATTTCGAGATTGTAATTAAGATGAAGTTCCCTAAGTACGAAGAAGGCTTGGCTTTCTTCACATCCAAGTTCAATGAATTCCTCCAAATCTGTGATGTGATGAGATCGAAATGGACTCCTAAGATGGATGAAGAACTTTTAAAGATTTTGAGATCAATAAACTCAGATGAAATTGCATCAGAACTGGCAGATGAAGATTACGCGAGATCACAGCTTTTATCAGCAATTCCTCAGAAATACGTCAATGTCCGAATTTCCCTTGTTAAACAGCTCGATTCGATCATGGAGTATCTTCTAAAGAAAGTCGATATAAAGACGAGTGGTTTGTTGGCTGGGGGACTCCTTGCAGCAAGAACAGCCATCGCAACACGCCACAAACAAGGAATCTTCAAAGAGAGAGTGTCAAACAACTTGAAAGACAACAACAGATTGCACTTGAGATTCAACAGATCAAGAGCCATTTTGCACATGAACAGACCAGATCATCCATCAGCTTCCACTTTGTTGAGGCAGTTGATTGAACAAGTTCCACTGAGATTGATTGATTCATTGAAGAGAGATTCAGTTCCATGGCATGTAGATTTGATCGGAGAAGGCGCTTTGGATGCAGGTGGACCAAGTAGAGACATATTCAGCCAGATGTGCATCGAATTATTCCATCCAAGCACTGGTTTGTTCATCAGTTCTCCAAACACTCAGTATTTGCCTAGAAATGCTCAAAACGTTGACAGATTCGTGCCTAATCCAAGCTGTACAGATTTAGTGCAACTGGAATACGCAGGAGTGTTGATGTCAATTGCTTACGTCAGTCGAATGCCTCAACCATTTAGATTCGCTGAATTTGTTTGGAGATTTTTGACAGGACACCAATTAACAATTGAAGACATTTACTCAGTTGATTCCGCTTTTGCTAGTTCGATCAAAGCGTTTAAAGAGAATCCTGCGAAGACATTACTAGCACACGAATACTCCTTCACAGTTGTTAATGTCGCAGGACAAGTCAAAGAACTTATTCCTTACGGATCAAGTGTCAAAGTCACAATGGAAAATGTACAAAAATACGTCAAATTGTGCAAAGAATACAGAATCAAAGAATTATTGCCACATTTGACATCATTACGTCGTGGAATCCTTCATTTCTTACCAACAGATGCTGTTACATTACTCAGTTCATGGGAACTCGAGTTGTTTGTCAGTGGAGACACAAATGTTTCAGTCGACGAATTGAAGAAATGCTGCAAATACGACGCAATGGACAAATCATCGATAATGCTGTGGAAAGTTATAGAGAGTTTCACACCGAACGAAAGAATGTTGTTCATCAAATTCGCAACAGGAAGAATGGGATTACCATCACCAGGAATGTCATGGCACTCCAGCCTGACAATTACATGGCTTCCTCTCCAAGGAAGAACAGATGAAAACGCAGAGCTACCGACAGCACAAACATGTTCTTCAACGATAAAGATTCCGAGATACACAACAGAAGAGTCTATGGCAAAGAAGATAAGGACAGCTATCTTCTACGGAGGAGAGATTGTTAATGATAGAACACAGAATGCAGCAGATATAGTTCAACTTTCATAATCTTTATTTATATATATATTTTTAGATTTTTTTTATTTATTTTAAAAAGTGTTTTTTATTTCTTTAGATATAAAATTAAATTCACATCGTTTTCTAGTGTATGGTGAGAACAACATTCACTTTTTTGGCGTTTGTTTTTTCTCAGAAAATATTTTTAAGGTTTAAAAATTTCAATGCTTCATATTCCATAGTATTTGACTTTTTTATGGTTATTTGCATCATTGTTGCTTATTGAATTCAAGTATGAAGATGAATTAAATACTACATTAATCGATGTTACTCCGAGCGAAACAATTATCATTCCGAAGAATGTTGCCAGAATTAAAGATAGTACAGTTATTAACCATGATGTTACCATTCGCCCGCTAGAATCTCTCAGATACGTCTTAAAATATTTGAGTTTTGAAGAAGATTCATTATTAGAAGATCTCGGAATGGGAACATTTTCATATTTTACACAACTCATTAGTGTTAATCTGAGCATGTGCAATCATCTCCAGCATATGAGTAGCGGTGCTTTTAAAAGTTCAAATTTAAATCAAATTTTCCTTCCGATGAATGGAGAGATGAAAAGTATAAAATCTGCTTCATTTTTTCAAACAAATTTGAAGAGCATCTCTATTCCAGATTCTGTTACACAATTTTCTGGATATTACGATGACCCTATTTGGGGAGGACCATTTACTGGATGTAAGTCATTAACTAATATATTTATATCAGAAAATAGCTTATTGACTAAAATTGGAGGTGCATTCGCCCAGAACTCTGCAGTCACTAATTTTTTTATACCAAAAAATTGTAAAATCAACGCTTCTGCTTTAAACCTTATGAAAAACCTCATTGTCACAATAGATTCTAGAAATCCATATCTGAGAATACATAACAAATGCATTTATAGCTATGACTATAGCTCCTTTTATTGGATTCCTATTTCCTATACCGATTTTTTAACTTTTTATCCTAATTGTTCCATTATTGAAACAGAAGCATTCAGAGGATACTCAACAATGAACGATATTGTTATTGCACCAAGTATAACAACAATCAAAAAAAAAAAAAAAAAAAAAAAGGTAGTGGGGCTTCCAGGCACTTCGTGCCCTCTAGCCCCGAAGATGTTTAGTATAAATGAAGTTTTTATTCGGAAAATTGTTAGTCTTCTGGTGTGAATTCGGAGGACTCTTCTTCTTCCTCCATTGCTTCTGGGAAGAAGCCTTCTTCTGGGTCGAAAACATTATATAATGTTTCACTTTTCACAAACTATATATGTTTTCATGTTTTGTCACTTTTCTGTCACTTTTCAGGAAAAAACATTTTTATTATTATATATAAATGAATTTTACAAAACCACCGTTACCGTTCTTTGAAAATAAGAGTAGATGTAAAGATATTCTATTGAGAGAACTTAAGAAACTACCGAATGGTCTAACATTTGTAGATTTGTTCGGTGGAAGTTTCTATATATCCCATTTGTGCCATACAATATTCCCAGACTCAAAGATTATATGCAATGACTTCGACAACTATATGAACCGTCTCAAACATATTCCAGACACTAACAAAATATTGAAAGAGTTAAAAGAAAAGATACCTATAGGTAAGATGGAACGTATACCATTAGATAAGAAAAATATTGTGAGAGAGGTTTTGAAAAAAGCAGAATATATAGACTGGGATAGTATATCTGCTAGACTATTATATAGTGGTTCTATAAGAGTTCATGACATTGAAACACTTATGTCAAAAGTTTTATATCTTAACTATACAAATGTTTTCAAAGAGGACATAGAAAAATATATTGAGGGTATAGAGTTTGTGAGATGTCGTTGGACAGAGTTGTATGAAAAATATAAAGACAAGGAAAATGTTTTCTTTATAGTGGACCCGCCGTTCTATAACACATGCGATTTTCAATACCAAGTAGACTGGACTTTGAGAGACTCTTTAGAAACTTTAGACGTTTTACATAACTGTCCATGCTTTTACTTTACATCCGATAAAAGTGGTTTGGAAACCGTTATGAAATGGTTAGAGGACATACATGACTATGAGTTTAGATATGACAAGATAGAATATGAGAGAGGTCCTATAAACCGGAGAAAGTGTCATAACAAAGAAATTTTACTAGTAAGTAAATGTGGTTTGAAATAGGACTACTTGTTTTAGGTTTTTTTCCATTGTGTCATTTATTTATTTGACGTGGCAGAAAAGTACAGAGAATATGAAGATGAACCAATGCCTGCAAATGTTCAGCATATGTACTCGTAAGAGATATTTTTATCTAATATTAAATGGACGCACAGAACTTAGCGAATGCACAGCAACCTGGACAACCAAACCCAGAGAATATTCCAAATGAAGTTAGAATACAAACTGCAATGGCAAACTATGGTCAAGTGCCAACAGATGTACAAATGCAAACTGCCATGTCAAATGACGCTGCGTTAGGTTTGCCACCATGGTATGCAAATATGAGATGGAAAGAGTTTTATACAAACCCTGAAGTGGGATATAAACAACTTTATGCAGATGACGCGAACACAGGAGTTGACCCAGAATATGTTTTCTACCAGAGGAGAAACAGAATGTATGAGCTCCAGTTAAAGAATGCTATGGAACTCAACAGGAAACGTAAGAGACTAGGCGGACATTAGATTTTTACATATAGTAAAATGGGTTTCTTCAGTAGTATTGGAAACTTCTTCAGAAGAGTTGGAAGAGGTATATGGAATGGAATAAAAACCGTAGGAAGAGGAATTTGGAACGGAGTCAAAAATATTGGTAAAAGAGTAGG
This sequence comes from Trichomonas vaginalis G3, assembly GCF_026262505.1. Taxonomy (NCBI): domain Eukaryota; phylum Parabasalia; order Trichomonadida; family Trichomonadidae; genus Trichomonas; species Trichomonas vaginalis. The sequence goes on from NC_067206.1 coordinate 537,282, forward strand.
TCAGTTCGTTGGTATTATACCTAAAGACCCTGAACCAGAAGAACAAGCTCCTGTTATACAACAGCCTGAACCTGCACCACAGTCTAGTTGGCAACCAAATCCAACACCTCAACCGTATTAAAAAATTATATTTTTACCGTTCGATAGTAGTTGTATATGAAACTAAGTTCTAAGTAAAACGCATGGTATAATGGAATTATTCTCTTTCTTCCATCTGTTGTAAACCATACTTGAAAGTCTGAAATACTTCCACTTGGTGGTTCATATAGCTTTGTAGGTTTTTCGTAAAAGTCATTTGCCAAGCATAAAAAAGAGTTTTGTGCACCAGAAAATGAAGCATGAACTATAATAGCATCTGAGTCGAAAACATTTTCATATGTTCCATTAGGGTTTTCGACTTCATAAAAGTCCGGGTGTACTGGATATTCTGCAGGCTGATTTAACATCCTCATAAATCTATACCATGCCAAGTTGTTATATTTTGTAGAAATATAAACGTTTTCTCCAAGGTCTTCTATTCTATTGATTTTAACAGTTGCATTTTTCCTGTCATATATAATATCGAGATGGTACTCTCCTTCGTCAATGTTATACTGGTTTGCATATTCGATATAGATATCGTTTATTTTTTCTTGAAAAGCTTGAAGAGTTGTTTCTAAGTTTACAAGCAAACTAACTTGTAAAAGTTTTCCCTGTTCAAATTTCTCATACATACGTTTTTCTTTGTTATAGTATCGAACTTCAAAACCGACCGTAAATGGGAAACCATGTATGGCTTCTGAAATGAACTTCATTCTACGAAAGCCAATAGCTTTTGTGACGGATGGGTCTCTTAACCATCTTAACGGGTAGTCAAAACGATAGCCTTCATGCTTTACGGTCTCTGTCTCAAACTTTTGACCTACATTAGTAAAAAGTTCATCTAATGGTTTAGTTGTAGCAACTCTAGAATTTTCTTTTTCTATTGAAAGCATATTTTATCTAGAATAAAAATGTCAAATGAAACAGCGTCTATGAGAGAAATACAACACAACCGACAACTCATTATACAAGCTCTAAATAAGAACACAACAAACTTTTCAAACTATTCTAAGATATCTGAGTCATTGAAAGAAGGAAACTTAAAACTGACATTAAACCCAATGACAGATGAGTTTCTGTTTCAAGACAATAAGAACCATACTGTTTGATAAATCCAACAAAAGGAACTTTAAACGAGAAACCTATAAATGAACTTCTTTTGAAAGCAGATGTTGACAACAAAGCTGACAAAGAATATGTAGACGATGCAATAGCAAAAGAAGAAGAAAGAGCTAACAAAGCTTATGCAACAAAAGAACATACTCATCCTGAACTAGCAGACAAAACATATGTTGACAATAAAATGTCAAGTGAAGTGACAAGAGCTGAAAACGAATATTCTAAAAAGACTCATATACATTCTATATCTGAAATAACAGACTTACAAGAAACCTTAAACAGTAAAAGTGCCGTTGGACATACACATACCATTGCAAATATTACAAACTTACAAGAAACCTTAAACAGGAAAAGTGCCGTTGGACATACACATACCATTGCAAATATTACAAACTTACAAGAAACCTTAAACAGGAAAAGTGCCGTTGGACATACACATTCTATATCTGAAATAACAGACTTAAACGTTAGCCTTGAAAAGAAAGCAGACAAGAACCATACACATACAAGTTTTACAACTGTTGCTATAGAAAGTATTGAAGGAACGGTTGAAGAAACTGGTGGGGATGTATTATATTGTAAACCTCCTAACTTTCCACAAGGTTTAACATCGGATGACGACATAACGACGATGAGAAACATTAGATGTAAAGATGTTTATGTCATGAAGGATGAACATAATATTAAATTCACTGCTCAAGATTTATATGACAAGAAAGCAGACAAAACAGAGCTTCAAACATTAAAGACAGAAATACTTCAAACATTATATCCTATAGGCTCTATTTATACGTCAATGAACTCTACCAGACCAGAAACAGTTCTGGGTTTTGGAACTTGGACTCAAATAGTCGACAGGTTTTTGTATTGTGCAAACTCTTCAAAGGAAACAGGTGGAAGTAAAACGATTTCAGGTGAAAATTTACCTGCACATAGTCACTACATAGATTTAAGTACATCTCAAGCAGGTTGGCATAGTCATAGATTTTGGGATTGGTCAGGAATGACAAAAGGTAAAGGATATGATGTTAAAGAGGACGTTAAGTTTGCTATAAATTGTTACTGGAATAACACTGAGGGAGGAGGATACCATACACATCGCGTTTCAGGGTATACGCAAACAACGGGACAAAGTAAAGACTACATGCCACCTTACATGACAGTTTACGCATGGTATAGAATTGCTTAGTCGTCATTTTCAACTTCTTTAGCATATTCGTCAGGAGTTGTCTTATATTTGTTAGGAACTGTCTTTGAAAGTATACCACCTTGAACTTTGACAAGTTTGAAACGAGGTCTGACAATAGTAGTTTTATCTTCTGCTTGCAGTGTGTACATTTTGCCATGTTAGTTAGTATACCTAAGTCGTGTACTGAGGCACTGCGCGCCTCCGTACACAACTTAGCTGTTTTGACACTTTACAAAACCAGTAACGTATATTTTACAACACAAACACAAACACCAACTTAACCTTAAATATTTATAAAGCCGCCAACCACTTCACCTCACTACTGTAAAAATAAACGTTCTCACTTACAAAAGTATTGCAACTCTTCCCATTGCTGTGCTTCACACAATAGTTCATATTCTTCAGTATCGCTGCTGTCGCTCCAATCGTCAGAGTCAAAATCACTGTCATAGTTTATACCTGTAAGTTTTGACAAAGCTAATGAAACACGTTTACCGTTTGTATCGTATGCTTGTATAAACTTTCCATTCTTCATTCCTTCATAAACGCTCAAACTAACTTTACCCTTTCTCCCTCGTATCTGATAGAATGTATTTTCACGAGGAACGAAGAACAAATTCTTGAACTCATGACCATTGTAGTTTGTTATCTCAATAGTTTTCGTCATTTACATAAAAATAAAATAAAAAATAAACTTAAAAATAAAATAAAAAATTAATGATATCACCACCCTCACACGTATGAAAACATCCATTTAAATTTAGGTGAAGTGGTGAGATCTCACCTCTTTTTTCACCCTGTTGAATTCATTGCTTTATAACTCTCTTCCTTTCTCCAACTCTTCTAACTTCTTCCTAAGTTCAGCAATGTTGTCCTCATGAAGTTTAATCTTTCTCAAAATTCCTTCTTTATCTAATGGTTGCTTTATCTTTCTAAACTGAACTCTACCATCCTTCATAGTATGAATGTAAAAACCTTCTGGAATAGTTCCTGATTTAATGTATTCTACCAAAAACTTTTGTTTCATTGCTTCAGTGACTTTATTTGTCATTTCAATCAAATAAAAATTTTAATATTAAATAAAAATAACGTTATTTTTCAGTAAGGAAACGCAGGAGTTTTACGATTTATTTGAGGAGTAGGTTCTGGTTTAAATGTTGGAGTCGGTTTAGGAGTTGACTTTTGAACAGGAGTTTGTACTTCCATAGGTTCAGGAGTTATTGAAGGTTTTGCTTGTGAAGGCGTTGGTTTTGGCGAAGGTGTTGGAGTTTGTTTAACTTCAGCTACTTCAGTATTATTTATAACATTTGCTTTATTTCTTTTCAACATCATTACTGCTCCTGCTGTAGCTAGCAAACCTAGTGGGAGACCATATTTTATATAAGGACTTGACCAAATGCTATTTTTGACAGGAGCTGGTGGAACACCTAACCTTGGTGAGACTGCTCTTTGCCATTGTGCAGCTCGTAAGAAATATTCAATAGGTGCTCCATAATCGTTTGGTAAAGTTTGTTTCATAGATGGTGAAGGTTCACGAGAGCTTGATGAAGAACTCATTTATAAACTTTAAAAATAAACGTTCATCCTTTATTCCTCACTGTCGTCCGTAGCTAAGTTATAGTCATCTAATCTTATTATTGGGATTCCATTAGCACGCACCTGAATGGCAAAGCAACAATCCCTCATAAATCCAATAAGTGGCTTTGGTACATTTTCAGTTGCTAGTTCAATAGGTCCTTTAACAGACAATTTGTATGTTATTGGAGCAGTAGATGTTTGACCTTGTTGGAAGCAAAAGTCCACTTCTGTTGGAAAACCACATAAGAAATGTGTGTTGTCATAGCTATCCCATTTATGTTCCACACTACCATCATCCACCAATGACCTCATAACATCTTCATTAAATCCTATCATATCATTGTTTGTATTGCAGGCGTTCGCAACCATTTCATAAAATACAGGTCCATATGATTTTTCAGGTTCTGCAGGCATATTTCCATAAGCTCCCATGGAAAGCTGAAGATATTTAAACTTAGGGTTCTCAAAATTAACATAATAGTTGTCTTTCTTTCTAAATAGTGCCCAAATACTTTTAACATTAATAGGCGTATAAGCTGCTGTAAATGTTGCACTTGAACTATCTGTATTCTTTGAGAATGAACCGTCCATAGGAATCCAATCCATAACTTTAACAGGAAAACATAAAGCCTCGTTTTGTATAATGTTCTACAAGTTCTGTATAAATGTTAGGGTCTAAAGAGAATGACTTTGATGAATGAAACATTCATTAAAATCCATCTTTGTTCGAAATAGTTGCTGGGTTACAGTTGTAATAGTAAACTGTTCCACTAGCTTCTACTGCCTTCGTTATCATAGTGAATGGTTCATTCCATGGAACAAATTTATTTGTCGGTGGATTTGAATCTGAAGCAAATGCAACTTTAAGAGTTGGATTGAAAGCAATGATATCATTTACAGATATAGATGTGCATTGTAAGGCGTCGCTACTGAACTTTACTTTAAGCTGAATGTTTCCTGCAAAAACTGGAATAAATCGAATAGCTTCTAATGGAAGGAATCTTCTAACAGGAATTCTTAAACGAAGCTTAAAATCAAATGATTTTCCTGCTGTAATTGGACCACTAACAATTTGTCCTGTTCTGCATGTTCCCGAATGACTCCATACATCTTCATGTCGAGTCTTTGAGAAAACATCTACTTTCTTTATTTGTTCGGTAGTTTGTGAGTTTGAAGTTATATATGCTTCTTCTCGTGCGTTGTCTTGAGAATATACGATACGACCATTTGCAAGGATTTGATATCCAGCAACTGCATAGAAAGCGTCATCGAAACCAATCCAAAATCCTGGTGGGTTTGTTTTATTGGAACCTGAACCAATTTCTTTATCTGCAATAAATTGACCTTCCATTTTATACGTAATGAATGTATTGTAAAGGTCCAACATATTTTCACCAGGAGGTGAGAGATTGAATGTTACCCATGTGTTATCTTTAGCAGTTCCAGGTTGTGATGGAATCTTTGCGTCAGAATATTTTCTATTAGTGTCACCAATTTGAACTGCATTGTCTATGATATCGAAATATGAGCGAATCTGATGAATATGCTCTGCTGGAGTAAATTCGTTTAACTGTTCGTTCTGCATGTATTTACTTCAGAATAAAAATATCTATTTACTTCATTATTCTCACTCTTCTTCTTTGGCATTCGTGGTGGAAGTTGTTTCTTGACATTTTTCAATGAACTGTACATTCTCTTTTGTCTCAACTTCTTTCACTGGTGGGTCAGGGTTCTTTGACTCGGTTTGTTTTCAATGAAATTCACGAACTTTGCAATAAGCTCTTGGTTCGTTATTGAAAGTACATCTGGCTTCTTTTCTTCTGGTTCTTTTGGTGGCTCAGTTTGAACAGAAGGTTTTATATGGGCTTCGCCCTCGGTGCCATACACCTTAATGTTGTCGCTCTCTGCATTCGCTAATGGAACCTTTCTTTTTCTTACGTATATTTTACCATCTTTACTCTGACTTACATAATAGAAAGGATGTTGTATTCCTCTTGCGTCATTTAATATAATAGACTCTCGCTCTGATTTTGACAAGCTCATTTTTACATCGGTTAAAGTTTTAATTTTATTTTTTATCTGCAGTCAAATGACTCAGACAAGTCATATGGACAAGACCCAAGGGGTCATAGATGTTGAAGCATTGAAGAAAGAAATTCGTGAGCAAATTTTATCCGAACTGAAGGAACAAAAACAACAAAAAGCCAGAGAGACCAAAGAGAAAACTTAGTGAAAAACAACTTGCTGCATTAGCTGCTGGAAGACAAAAGAACTCACGTTTGCTGGCGAAAAAAGCTAAAGAAGCTGAAGCAAAAAGCTAAAGAAGCTGAAGCAAAGAAAGAGTAAATGGTTTATTTTTTATCCGAATTAAATGTATAGACAAATACCTTTAACTGTTGCGTTCAGTAGTGAAAACCCTGACGTCAAAATAAAGGGGAACAGAGTAACGTTTAAGTTTCAACAGACTGGATTGTGAACATAAATGAAGAGAAGTACATTGGCATAACATCTATGTATATAACACGTGCTTTCAGAAAGGTTGACTTTATACTTCAAGTCGAGATAGAAAATACGAACAGTCTTTAAGCGCCCAAAACATTCACATATACAAATACTTTAAAGACGATACAACATTGTTGCAATGTATGATTTCATTTAATGAGATGTTCGAGAAAAAAGTTCAACATTGAAGTACAAACTTTACAGCCTTTACGTGAGTTTCTTGCACAACTGAAAGAAGAAGGTAGTCGGCCACAACTTATAGACTTTCATTATGAATTTAATGAAAATGAAGATGGAACTCATGACTGTCAGTTTGTTATATATTCACCATTCAATGAAGTAGCTAAAAAGAAAAATCCATTACGTATAAGGTTTCAAATCTCTGAACCCAATGATGATTTCAAGAATGTTTTCAATTATGATGCAATGCTTCCGAGGAAAAATGAATTTCAAAGATTGTAACACCTGGCATTTGGGATAGAAAGCAAGCTATATTATATTCAAACTTAAGTAAGGGAGTTGAAAATGAGTTCATTAGTCATACAAGAACTTCACCACTTCCTAACCCTAAATACTATAAATTAACTGGCTTCAATCGTGAGTTTTGGATAGACATGTTCTCCACTCATGACCATAACTGCCCAGTGTTCTTACCTCCAGACCATAAGGACTGTCTCTATATTGAAGCACAACTCTTAAACTCTACCATCGCAGTATTGTAAAATCTACGCTAGTTTTATTTTTTTCTGAAAATTTTATTTGAGTGAAAGGCATGGAAGGTGAAGACGTTTGGGAAACACTTGTTGCTGACAACGACTATGAAATTAACACAGAATATCCACACAATATTAGGAAAAAATCTACAGGAAAAATTGTGAGTGAATGGATGAGCGATGGATATTATAGGTTATGTTTAAACGGTCAAAAATACTTCAAGCACAAACTTATAGCAGAACAATTCATACTTAACCCAGACAACTTACCTCAAGTAGACCATATAAATCATATACGAACAGACAATAGAATAGAAAATTTAAGATATGTAACATCACAACAAAACAATAAAAACAGATGTAAAGCAAATGGTATAAATTACAACTATGTAGATGAAATTGGTGAAAACTCCATTGAAGTTAAAACATATGGAAAACATGAGTTCGATGATTTATACTATGACCCAGAACAAGACCTCTTCTATTTCTTTAATGGAATTCGCTATAGAGAGCTTCATGTAATGGAAAACAATAAATGTGGAACTCTGTATGTAAATGCATGGACTGTAAAAGGAAAACTTACAAAAATTTCATACAGTGCATTCAAACGTCAATATAATCTTATATGACCTCACTGCTGACAAAAATAAATGACCTCATTATTTTTTCTCATTCATGTTCTCAGAACTTAAGCTTTCTTATGAATGAAGTCTTAGTCTGAATAGAAAAGTTAAACTTTTCAGCAAAGCAAGGTTGACATGACTTACATAAGTCAAATCCAATCTCTTGACCGTCATAAAGTGCTTTGTAAAGTTTCATTAAACTGAACTCAGAGTCTTTGTCATATGTTCCAACAGGTATGTGAATGTTCTTATCTTCATTGTAATAGCATTGTATAGCTTCAGGAAACATTTCATTTGCTGTTAAAGCAAGAACGTCTTGTTTGACACCTTTGCAACGTGCATGAAATGCAACTTCATTTAAATCGTTAGTGAGTAGGTCTATGTAGGTCTTCTTTCCACAAAATATTGACTTGTATGCTAAACTTTGTTTTCCAGGTGTTATTTCTGCAAAGTCAGAATGGAACTGACCTAATGTTTTACCAATAAGTTCTCTACCGTATCTCTTCTTAAACTCTGCTGCAAGCTTTGGTATGTCTTCATTGAAAATATGCATGCTATCACAGTCCTGGTAAAATATTTGAAGTCCCATATCTTCAGCAGTACAGAATACTTCACACATTATTCTCTTCGACATTGATAGAATATTTACACCAAGTGGACAGAAGTTAAAGTGTCTGCAAATGCTTTTCGTTAGCTTGAAAATAGTTTTATCTGAACCATCCAAACCTTCGAACTTCACTATATGGTTGTAGTTTCTGATGGCATATCTTATAGCATCTTTGTCATTTACTATGGTTATTTTTGACTCAATAGGAGATAGAATAGTTTTGCCATAAATACTGTTCAGAATGAGCTTTATATTTTCTTGCAAAGGATTTCCTTCTTTCTTATACTTTAACCTTAACTCAAACAACTTCTTTACTTCATCTTATATTCTAATATCTCTGTTTCCATCGTAATAGTATCCTTGCAACACTTCACATTTGACACCTTGATATTTTATGAGGTCTTGTAATGTTATATGGTCAACATACATTAAACAGCAAGTGTTTGAACTTCTGGGAACGTTAAGTTCTGGATTTAGTTCAGGGTCACAAACTATTAAAGGAAAGTGTCTATGTATTCCAATCTCTGTTATCTTAATGAGAACAAAGAAGCCAGACATAAACTTTTCACCAATGGGTTCCTTTTGGTCGTCATCGAATAAATGTCTCATGAGATACTCTGTGCTTAACATCTCATCCTTCAATACTTTTGGAATTCCTTCTAAAGTATAAAGTCTCGCGATAGCTGAGGGATATAATGAAACAGCATCGAAGTCAGCAATGAGTTTCTTTTCGCTCTTTTGTTTCATGTTATCTGACAGCATACATCTTCCACCTTGAATACAGCGTGAAATAAATTCTCTTGGTTTATTTGAGAGGTCATATAAATTTCCATTCGGGAAGTACACTCTGTTCTCAAACAATTTGTTAGCAATAGAACAAATACTAACGTAGTCATATACGTTTAAATCAAACTCTTTCAATAAGTCATTGCGGAACTTTACAAAACCTTCTCTTAAAATTCTTACATCTTGTTTGCAGTAAAATGTGCTATATTTTTCTAAGTCGAAATGGTTTTCATCTATTCTGCAACCTTTGATGGAATCTATGTTTTTCATGAATGTATCTGCATCCTTGACAAACTTACAAGCTTCAGAAATGACACCAGTTCTGTTGTCATTTGCTAACAAAGTACTGCTGTAGTAGTTGTATGGAAATACTTCTTTCGGTCCTGTTTGTAAGTTAAACATAGCAGGAAATAGTTTAAGCTTCTTATTTATAACACTGTAAGAGTCTTTTATAATAATTGCCCTTCCTTTATATAAGCCAGTTATTTGCATTGTTCGTGAACCTTTAATGATGGGAGTTCCTTTCACTTCTGTCATGTGTCTTAAGATGAAGTTTATATCATAGCTGAGGTTATGGAAATATATTAAACTCTTGTCAGGAAGTCGTTCCAAAAATTCTGTTGCACAGTTCTGACCCCAAATGCTTTCACTCACTGAACCATCTTCACTGTCGTAACATATGTTAAAAGCTTTATGAAAGCCATCGGTACTACACTCAAAGTCAGCAAAGAAAACGTGCTCAGGAATGAACTTGCACTTATTTTTATTTACTTCTTTTGACTCGGCTTTCTTCTTCAGTTGTACACAATACTTTGGAGCATATGTCAAATCTTTAAATGGTGCAAGGTTCTGTTTATATAAGTCAGTCGTATATGTGAAAAGTTCTCCATAAGAAATAGGTTCGAAATATTTGCACTCCCACAATGTTTTCATAACATCCCATAGCGGTGTAGTTCTATCCATGCGAACTACATATTTGTTCTCTCTCATTGTATATATTTTCATCTGTTTCTCAATGTTCATTCCACCACAAGCTTTGAGAATTTCTTTATAGTTTCGAATGAAATATGTTGTCATTGGAAGTCTTTCATTTAACATGTAGTGGTCTTCAACAAGAAGTAAGTCAATAGTTCGAACAGTTTCACATTCTTTTGGTATGTATCTCTTTATTTCATTATGTCTTGAGTCATTGAAGTAACCAATGGTAACATTAAATGCTATACCTGTTGCGTCAGAAATTTCTTGTACTTTACTTTGAGGAAAGTCTCTAACACGAATGACTTCTCTCATGTGGTCAATAGTTTCTTCATTTACTCCAGCCTGAATGCAAGCATAAACGAAGCAGTTATCTTCTGTCATAAGTGTTGCAGTTCTTTTGTTCGGTTCATTGAAGATTTGGTAGCGTTCAAGATTTATAGGTAATGTACAAAGATACTTCCAGAACTGACCGCTTCTTTTCTTATAAAACTTCTTTTCATCAAGGATTTCATTCCAGAAGTCATCTATATCTTGTTTATCTCCTGTTTGTTTAAGTCTGTTCAATAATCTTTTCTGTCTTTCTGTCAGTGTGCTTTCATCTCTATATGGTCTCTTTTTTGGTTTGCCTTTCTTTACATCTGACATCGTTAAGCCTTCATATTCTGTTAAATCATACATCTTTATTTCGGTAAGATTCTTTATGTTTGTCAAGAAGAAGTCATAGTGCATTTCAACAATACCTGCAGCATTTGCTTCTATCTCTGATATAAAGTTCTCCTTCAAGAGCTGATGTAGTAATGTTCCAATATTATTGAGGTTTAACGTAGAACATTCATACTTTCCACCAAGTTTATAACATACCATCCATCTTTGTTGGGAGTTTATTTTAATTTTCTCTAAGAGTCTCATGAAAACCTTACCGAAATGTTTGTGTAAGTAGTCTCTGTTTGGTTCATCTAAAGCTTCGATGTTAAAGTCAATGAGTCTATTGCCTGACTTCACATTTCTCTTCCTATTCTCTTCATCTTTCTTTAACCATCTCTCACCTTCTTTTGGTTTGTCGTCAATGGAACGAATGACATCGTTAGCTTTACGAACTTGTTCTATAGCACTTTTAAACATCTCTCTTCTCTGTTGTTTCAGTGTGTCGTCTCTTCTTCTTGTTTCACCAACGTTTGCATTTGTTATGTCAAACATTTCTCTTCTTACTTCATGAGGTATTGAACGTCTATGATATAAGTCAATAGCAACGTCATTTAAAGGAAATGCTCTTGCATTTATGAACTCATGAATTCTATCATAAGTTATTTCACCATTGTAGTCATTGAGGATGTCAGCGAGTGCTTTTTTGTTTGTTGCGTAATGCTTTGCAACATCTATGTTAGCTTCTGTAAGAAGTTGTTTTATTTCCGAGTGTTCTAACTTAGACAACTTCCGATACATCTTTAGTAGGAAATAAAAAAATATTTTTTTGAAAAAATTAGATTAGATTTTTTAAAGTTATTTTTCAAAATAATTTAATATTTTTATTTTAATGAAACACATGCAAGATTGCAAGTTCTTTTCATACAATGCTCTCGCTAATGCCATCAAGAATGAGTTCAATAATGCTTCAAATGTTAATGTTATCTTTAACAAGAAGTTTGTGAAAGAATCTAAGTTTGGTCAGTATGTCAGACCATTAGCTATCGTCATTGACCGCAAACGTTATACTTCACAAGAGTTAGCAGTAGTTTTGAAACAAAAGAGTTTCTTCGTGAATGTCAAAGATACTCATTATACTGTCATAAAGAACTCTAACATTGACTTCTTCAGTATTGCTTTAAATCTTTCCGAACAGAAAGAATATAAGAAGGGTGAAACAAATGTGAAATATTATCCTTCATCTCTGAAGACAATAACGAACAAAGATGTTATACAGAAATTCTTACCAAAGGTTGAAGAAGCTTCTATTGACATTGACGAAGGAAGTGAAATGGTTGAAGAAATTGACTCTGAAGCTATTTAAGCAAAAATATATTTTTGGTTAGTCTTCATATGGATATTTTACAACAATTTCCCAATGTATAAACTTTTCATACGCTTTTTCATAAGCTTTATATACCTTCAGAAATTTTGCATAATCTTTAGAAGCATTTAGATATTGTTTAAATGCTTTATATGTCTTCAGAAATTTTGCATAATCTTTTACATGTTGTTCGTTCTCTTCTTCTGTTATGAGTTCCGAATATTCTAAATTCATGTTCTTTCATATGAGATAAAATTTTATAAAAAAAATAAAATTAGCTTAGATTTTTTCATTCTTCCTCTTTGAAGTTGTCGAAATATTCTATTATCTTTTCTTTCAGTAATGGTAAGTCTTCTTTGAATGTAAGTATTGTGCAACCTTTGATGTCATAGTGTGTTTGAGGAAGAGTATTTTTGACAATTTCTTTTATTTGCTCATTTGGGGTCATTGAAATCGGTAAGTTTTCGCGATAGAACCAATTTCTGTCAGATTTGTAAATCTTAGCAAGGTCGTAAAAGCTTTTGTTGTTTCTTCTGACTAAATGCAACATAACCATATCTCTGTCTTCTTCATTTTCCATCTCTTCAGTATAAATCATATACTTATAGTTCTTTTCCTTTCCTTTTGGTACCGAACGTGGTATTCTTTTCTGTATGCTTTTGTCTTTGGATTCAATGACTTCATCTTTTGCATGAAGTTTCTTTTCCATCTCTCCACGTTCTTGTCTATGAATTTCATCTAACATCATGAAAATATAACAAGCGTAACGAGGTGAAGCCCACATTGCTACAGCATTTACTAAAAGTCTATGAACATAATATCCTTTCAAACCAGGTGCCAAATTCTTGCGATTTTCGTACGGAATCTCTTCCCTCGGTTTTCCGAGGGAAGCAATCATATGAGGAAATTCTTCTAAAAGTTCTTTTGCCTGTTGGTTTTCAAACCAATGATATGCTTGCTTTGTAGACTGAAGAGCATTCATTATACTTTGCATTTGATACATATCATCTTTGACTGAACGAATGAGACGTAACTGTTTGTTATACTGTATGTACTCATATTCTTCATTTATGGCTTCATGAACGATAGCAGTTGTTGTGTTCTCTGTTGTTGTCATATCTGTCTTTACATACAAAATAAAAAAAATATTTTATAAAAAACTAGCATTATTTTCTGACTTTCACAAAAGACCAAAAATAAACGCTTTACATGTATTTTTCAGCAACTTCGTCAAATAATTTTATAGCTTTACCTATCTCATCTACTTCAAACGTTTCTTTACCTTTTATGGGAGCACCATACATTTTCTCAAACTTTTCAAGTAGTTCTGTTTCTGCAGCTCTCATATCGTTAACAAACACAACCTTGACTCTATTGACTGTACTGTCATATCTTAGAGTTATATTATATGTTCTTCCTATCTTATATCTTTTTGTATTGAAGTCCTTCGGTTTCTGAACGATGTAAAGTAAGCCCTCACTGCAACGTTCAGTATCGAATGAACCATATGTTATGAAGTTATATCCAACAACTGGGTCAATCCATAACAAAACTATTGGTATAAGACTTTTGTCTATAAGATATGCTGTAGTTCCATAGAATCTTACCGATATCATAAGCTCAGGATTTCTTGTCAAAATTTTCTGAGTAGAAGCAATTCTAACCCAGTCGTGTGGTTTCTTTCCAGATGGAGATAAAATGTCTGACAAAGAATATTTCTTGTATTTCTTTGAGTATCTTACGTTTAAATCACCAATTCTAACCACTTTGGTGTCATTGTCTATCTTTCTAACTGTTTCAAACTCAATGTTTGTCATTTTCTGTTCTTACATACAAGATAAAAATATTTTTTTTAAAAAAACTAACTTTATTTTTTCTATTTTGTATCTTAAGGAAATTCATGAAATTTGGTCATTTTTTTCACGATTTCAGGGATTTTTTTGACGAAGTGTTAAAGTTCTCTTCGTAAAAAAATAACAGTTATATAATGAAATTTGGTCATTTTTTTCACGATTTCAGGGATTTTTTTACGAAGTGTTAAAGTTCTCTTCGTAAAAAAATAACAGTTATATAATGAAATTTGGTCATTTTTTTACGATTTTCATGAGTTTTATGCAAGACCAAAAAAGTCTAAATCGCAATTTTTTACGATTTTCATGTATAAAAGATATGATTTCAGGGATTTTTTTGACGAAGTGTTAAAGTTCTCTTCGTAAAAAAATAACAGTTATATAATGAAATTTAGTCATTTTTCACGATTTTAGGGTAGATGGTTAGATCTCACCTCTTTTTTCACCTCTTTTTTCACCTCTTGAATTTTCATGATTTCATCGTACATGTTTTGTCAAGACTTCTTCGTACATGTTTTGTCAAGACTTCTTCGTAATGAGCGTAAATCAGACAAAAATATATTTTAGGTGAAGAGGTTAGATCTCACCTCTTTTCTCACCTCTTTTTTCACCTCTTGAATTTTCATGAGGGTCACCAGGTCCCTCGATCCCTCGGTCCCTCGGTCAACTAACATCTTTTTGAAAATGATGACAACATGACATTTTGACAACAACACAGGAAATAAACTTCTTCGTATATGTTTTGTCAAGACTTCATCGAAATGAGTGTAAATGTTTTGTCAAACATGAGCGTAAATGTTTTGTCAAACATGAGCGTAAATGAACCAAAAATATATTTTAGGTGAAGTGGTGAGATCTCACCTGTTTTCTCACCTCTTTTCTCACCTGTTTTTTTTCACAAGCGTTTTACATGAATTGTACGATGTATATTTGAAATCCTAAACAGTTTTGTAGCTTCTATTTCTTCTGTCAGTATATCGAATGTTTTCACAATGCCGAAAGTCTCTTTATACTTCTTCTTGACGTCAGATAGAAGGAAATCTTCTGCTGTTGGATAGTTTTTGTTCAGAAATTCTAACATGTCCATTTTGTTTTCTGCTGGTTTCTCTGCTTCTTTCTTTAAGTCAGCATAGTCGTTTCTCATACGTTCTATCTCTTTGACGGAGTAGTTATATCTCCTCATTGCTGCTTTACATTTAGAACATTGTGGGTTCATTTTAGCATTGTACATTGAAATTTGTCCTGCTAAAACAACTAAAGCGTCAATGGTTTTCTTTAACTCAAAAGTTGCTGGTTTTATCTGTTCGTTCCATACTTTACCTCTTCTATCTTTATCTCTTATCTGCCATACACATTCAGCAACTAACGAAACAAAGTTGTCGTAGGTCTTAAACTCCTCCGATTTATATATGTCAGAGATGTTCTTATATACCATGTCGCAATCTTTGTCCATAACCTTATGGTTGCAATGAAATCCTAGAAACTCATAGTTAACCTTACGTATGAACTTCTTTATTTCTACTGAGTCAGTTGGTTTCACTTCTATTTCATCGAATTCTGGAATAGTGAGCTTTTGTTGCTGTATTTCAGGAAGTTTAGGTAGATGGTCGATGAGGTCCTGCATGTCGTAAAGATACTGTTCATTTGTTTCATCTTTCGCACAACAGTCTAAATCTCCTTGGAGAAGTTCCTGCTTTATCTTCTGGATTTCTGTTTCGAAAGTATATGAAGAAGGAATGAAGCTTTTCATCTCTACTAACATTGAAGTTGGGTTCATGACTAAAGAGTTTGGTGCTGTTGTTGCTAACATGTTCTTACAATAAAAATAAAAAATATTTTTTTAAAAATACTAACTTTATTTTTTCTATCTTAAGGAAATTCATGAAAATTCAACGGGTGAGAAATGAGGTGAGAAAACAGGTGAGATCTAACCTCTTCACCTAAAATATATTTTTGGTTCATTTACACTCGTTACGATGAAGAAGTCTTGACATTTTCCCGACTGTTGTCAAAATGTCATGTTGTCACCATTTTCAAAAAGATGTTAGTTGACCGAGGGACCCTCAGTAAACATCTCATTTTAACTCACTTTTTTTTCTATCTTAAGGAAATTCATGAATTTTCATGAGGGTGAGAAAAGAGGTGAGAAAAGAGGTGAGATCTAACCTCTTCACCTAAAATATATTTTTGGTTCATTTATATCTAATGAAAAAGTTTAGAAGAATTTTCTTATTCTTTCTGGCATAGTTTTGTCTTTCCAGTACTCCCGCTCTAATGGTCCCAGATGTGTTGGCTTCGACTCTCTCAAGTTCTTAGATGGTATAACATCTTCAACGCCTCCTTCATATCTTACTTTATAAGTGTCATCGTTTATGTTATAGCCAAGTATTTCAATAACCACTCCTCGCTTTGCTTCGTCAATGGTTTCAGCAAGTTTGCCATTACTACTTTCAACTAATTTATGACGAGGGTAAAATGCTATGGAGTCGTCAGCAGCTTTTATAAGATATCCATTACCTTGCGTAGAGTCTACGATATAATAGTTTCTACTTAACCTTAAACGTTTCTTTGTCAACGGTTTGTCGTCAAGAACTACACGAACTTTTGTACCAGGAATGAGGGTAAATTGTGTTGAATTTATGATATTTTGTGTTTGGCTTCGTTTCTTTTGTATATACTTTTCTTCTTGTTGTTGTGTCATTGAATTTGGTGTATGTCCTGTTGTAGAATGTGTTGAGGAATTATATACTTCGAGAAAGTGTTTCATTGTTTCTTCGGTAAAGTCTCGCTCTTGGTTTAAATCTCTGAGAGTCCTTATGAAGCGGTTTATGATGCCAAGTATGTTATGGTTATGGTCTTCAGTAGTGTAGTGAGTTATGTTATGCTTAATGAGAAATTCTGTGATTTCATTACTGAGGTATGCACTGTCTTGGTCTGATGTTAAAGTACTTGGGCTATGTTCTGCTACAAACTTTTGTAAAACTCTTAACACTTCATGAGTTCCTTTATTTTTCATTGGATATGCATATGCTTTGCGAGTGTTAACATTAATGAAGATGAGGAATGGTTTATGTCCTCCTTTTCTGCTTTGAATGAGAGTGTCAAATTGGTATGCGTCAGGAGTGTTGGAGTAAATTGGTAAAAAGTAGTCGTAAGGGTTTATTTTTGTTTGATGTACAACATTTTTGTCAAAGAACCTTTTCACTTCAGCTCTGTTAGTAAATCCCCAACTCTTTGCAGCTTCATTGAACTTCTTAAATGACCTCCATGGATGTTGTTCGAATACTTCTTTCAAGCTCATTTATGTAAAGTTAAAGATTTTATTCTAGGCTCAAGCGCGTTCATTGAACGCGGTACCATGCGAATATAGTCACAAATGGTGGCATATAATCTTCACCCGAGCCTGTTGGATTTGTTGTGAAAGTGTGTGAATGATTTCCTGTGGTTCCACAGAAAATACCTGTGCTTAAATCTACTGGGTCACTTGAAATATCATATCTATGCATTCCCTGTCTATCCGAACCTGCTGCAAGATTTGTATAACCTCTTTTTGTTATTGAATGTGAATGACTACCTGTTGTGTTTGTAGTTCCTGTATGAGTGTGCGGTGGAAGGTTTGCTTCTTTAATTTTCTTCGAACCACCTGTTTGCTTTGAAGAGTTCGCACAGTATAAGAATTTATCTACAATCTGCTCCCACGTACCGAAACCCAGAACTGTTGCTGGATTTATTGAGTTCATTGACGTATAAATAGAGCCTGCAGGATATAATGTTTGAAGTATTTCAGTCTTTAATGTTTGAAGCTCTGTTTTGTCAGCCTTCTTGTCATATAAATCTTGAGCAGTGAATTTAATATTATATTCATCCTTCATGACATAAACATCTTTACATCTAATGTTTCTCATCGTCGTTATGTCGTCATCCGATGTTAAACCTTGTGGAAAGTTAGGAGGTTTACAATATAATGCATCCCCACCAGTTTCTTCAACCGTTCCTTCAATACTTTCTATAGCAACAGTTGTAAAACTTATATGTGTATGGTTCTTGTCAGCTTTACTGTCTAACATTGCTGGGTAGTTCATGGGTTTCAAAGTTTCTGGCATGACCTTCAATGTTCATACATTTACTATTTAAGGAGTTTAGTGTATCTTTTACGCTTGTACTTGGATTCTCTAAAGGTGCACTTGAACCAAGGGTATAGTTCAATATTATGTCGTCTGCTCTAACAGTAGTGAAGAATTTATGTGTATGGTTCTTGTCGGCTTTACTGTCTAATGTAGCTTGAAGTTCATTTATATCGGAGATGTTGTGTTTATGAGATTTCAAAACTTTGTTCATTGCTTCGAGTTCAACTTTGTCAGCTTTACTTTTAATAGCATCTTCAAACGTTATTTTTGACTTAACTCTCAAAGTAAATCTTGGTTCAACTAATACACCTTTAACAGAGAAAGTAGAGGCATAAATTTCATCGTTATAACTAAATGCTTCTGGTGCTTTACCCGTGTCATACTGTACAGTACAGCTTATGTCATAACCTTTAGCACGAATGTATTTATATCTTCTTTCATTGGGGTCTTCCGTCTTCACTTCTTCAGTTCGTGTTAAATATCCATGGTAGTCCGTTATAATCTGTTCGTCTGAAGTTATATAATGAACGTGGTTTTTATCTGCTTTTTCGGCTAATTTCTCTTCTATCTCATTTATTTCAAGTTCATGCCTACCACCACCTCCCGAAGAAGTATTTTTCTTCAGCTCTTGAAGAACGTCCACTTCGCCATCTTTGGTGTCAATAATGAGACTTTGTGTTAAAACCTTTCCTGTCTTAATGGATGTTTGTAAAACTTCTTCTTCACCGTGTTCGGGGTCATGGTCGTCATCATATCTTGTGAAATCAGAGATGTTGTCATACATTAAGCATATCTGTCTCAAAAGTTCTGCTATTTGAAACTGGAACGAAAGATATACAGAACTTTCATCATCTCCTAAAGTCAAGTCTGCTTTCTTAAGTATTTCTTGAATGTATGCAATGAGAACAGAGTACCTTGGAAAATATTCGAACAATATTTCATTAGCTGTTGGTTTTGGTGGTTCCTCTGGAGTTTCTGTTGTTTCAGTTCCTTCTGTAGGTTCTGTTGGAGTTTCTGCATCTCTTGACTTCAATGCTCTTGCTCTCAAAGACCTAAATGTTAGAGCACCGGGTTTTACAAAGGACTTTATAAATGCTTTAATAGTTCCTGGTAAGTTATTGTTAGCATTAAGTAAGTTCCTTATGCTTCCATCATGTACGTCCATAGCACTATGTAAAAAATCTATACTTTTCTTGTAGTCAGCAATAGACTGACTGTGATTTTTTAAAGATTTGTCAATACCTTTAAGCCAATCTTCATGCATGTCTGATACTGAGCCAAGAATATCATTTGCTTCCTTTAGTGTATTTTGTGCTTTTCGTAAAGTATCCAATCCCGTACGTGCATTGTTTGCTATACGTCTTACAGTATCTATTTGACTCCTTGTTTCTTGCATCCAACCAGATAAAGTTTTAATAGTATCCGAACCATTTGAAATGAAGTTCAAAGCATTTTTAACGTCATCTAAAGCTTCTTCACCAAGTACTGCCCATATCTTTCCGATTTGGTATTGAAGAACTCCATATGAAGCAGCTGTTAAACCAGTATTTATAAGGTCCCATATCCATGATTTAGCAGTTTTTCCATCCTTTCCATCCTTTCCATCCAAACCGTTTTCGCCTTGAGGTCCTTGTATTCCTTGTATTCCTTGTATTCCTTGTATTCCTTGTGGTCCTTGTGGTCCAGTGTCACCCTTCTCTCCTTTCAGTTCATCTTTATGTTCGTTATAATATTCTAATGTCATAAGGTGTACATCATTACTGCTACCAGCAACGCCGAGAATTTGTTTCTCATTCATGACTAAATTCTTTAGGCATTTAATGTTGTCGTCAAATCGAAAGCTCTTTAACAATTCAATGAGAACATTCAGTACTTTCACTAATGAGGCATCTACTGTAGAATTTATATATTGCAACGTTCCATCATTTATGATAGGAACTTTACTTATTGTAATGAATGGGTCATAAGTGTTAAAAGTATCGAAATCAATGACTTTTTTAGTTTTTCCATCGTCAATGACTAAATCATTGCCTTCAATGGTTAAAGTTGAGTTTTCGTTTACTAGTTCATGTGCTCTTCTTGCTTCATTTGTTTCATACGCATATGCAGCAATAGTCATATTTTAATGAGAATAAAATGTTGTTCTATTTGCAAAGTACAGACCCAAACGAATACGGGACAGTAAAGCTACAAACAAACTTAGGTCTTCAGAATGAAGCACTTGCTTTCAGAGTTGTTGACTTCAATACTATCGCAACTTTTGTCATAACAGATGAAACAGATTTCATAGAGATTGAAATAGATGACAAAAGAAGTTTTATAACATTTCCTAACAGAGCAGAGTATAGAATAGATAAAATTGCTGGAGTCATAGATACTCTCATAAATGAAGAAACTATTAACAACATAGATGTCGAACTCTCTTCTGAGGGAACATTGAAGTTCAGTAGCAAGAAAGAGTTCAAGATAACACGAATGAGTCATAGAGTACAACTTCTTTTGGGAGCATACCATATGACATTTCCTTTGAAAAGTGTTGACAAAACGATTGAGATGAAATCTGTTCCATACGTATGTTATGGTAATTGTTTGTACATTGAGTCTAAAATAGCTAATGTCACAGGCATTTCAGGAGTTAATAGTAAAGGTTCAGTAGAATATAAATCCTTCTGTTATGCAGTCAATTCAATGTTCATTCCAAACGTTCCTGTCATAGCAACTCATTTAGGTAAATGGGTTCGCATTAGTCCTCATAATTTGAAAGACATGCAATTCAGACTAGTTGACTTTCAGGGCGAGCCTGTAGAACTGAAGGCACCAGTGCGAATGACTGTTGAAGTTGACTTTTTAGAAAATATTAAATGCAACAGCTTACAGAGAACTCAGAGCTAAAAATATAAAGTATGAATGTTATGTTATTAGGTCATGAACTTTGGTTGTTGCTGTTTGATGAAACAAATGAATTAGTTATGTCAGTCAAGAGAACAGAAAAATATTGTGTTAGTGAAAACTGCACCAAGTCAATAAGATTAGGTTTGCATTATGAAGATGAGTTCGATACTGTTGAAGAAGTTTTGGATAGATATTAAAATTGCTTTAATTTACTAAAACATATTTCAAGCAAAGTTTATATTCTGTTGAAAGTTTGTATACTCGTTCGAATATTTATACTTAAACTCAACTCCTGGAGTACCTGGTATTTCAATGATGCGGATGTTACCTATTTTCATGAATGGTGGCGTTTGACCACAGCATTCGATTTCAGGGTCGAGATAGTCAATGACACATTGTTTCCCTGTTATTCGTGAGATAACATTTTCAAGGTCCTCCTTTGTTAGAATTATTTGGTTCTTACTTATAAGATTTGTCAAAAGCTTCTTATCGTCTTTGAGTAAAATTGTTTGGTATAACTGAAGAAGGTAATGGTCTACGTTATCTGAAGGATTTGTTTGAACATTTGTGTAAGGGTTGTCGTTGGCTTCTCTTGAAAGAATTTGGTCCAGTGGTGGATACTCTAACTTAACATCTGATGTAGCGTTAGCGTTTGAAGCTGTGTTTAAATTCACGGATTTCAGCTCTGGTTCTGGCTCTTTCAAACACTCCGAACTATAATTCTTTATGACAATATTGTTTGTCGTTCGTGAGTCAACATTTGATGTTGGTTCAATTGGAACATTAACGGCACCAGCTAAGATGGATTTGCTTCTCATTTCATATAGAATAAAAACCTTTTATATGTATGAAATGAACAATATACTCGACAAGGGTTTGAATGTAAAGCTAACGAATGAAAATATTGTTGAATTCACTGAGACAGGTGTGTGTATAAAGATGTAGAACTACTGAACAAAAGAGCAAGGGAAGAAGCAGGAATATGAACAAAGGGTGGAAGCCTATAAAAATTTATGTCAATGATGGCTCAGGAGGTTCAAACATAAAGTATGCAGAAAGTTATAGAGTTTATGCTCTCAAAGGTGAAAAGCCTTCATTTAAGAACAGCTATTCTAACGCATATCCTCAAAAGCTAACGGATGGGGAAGTGGATGATATGAATGACAGCAAAAATATTAACAGAAATGGCGACAGAGATGCATGGAATTTGTTTACCATCAGTCAATTGAAGGTTAAACTTTAAAACAATGTTGGTCGTTCCCATGGAATATTTTTGACTTTAATGGTATTAGTCATGATATGAATCTCAAGGTATGAACGAGGAGAGATGAGAGACTTATATGCTTCCCAAATTTCTTCAAAAGGTAATGTTATACCTGACTGTTTCCAAATGAGTTCAATATCATAACGTGAGAAACCTTGAAAGATAACGAAGTCAGTTATGAGACGTTTTATGTTTAAAGCAAGAAAAGCCATGTTTGCATAAGTATTGCTACAGTTAAATGGTAATGTCTGACTTTAGTTATGATGTTAGCTAATGGTGAGTCAGGCTTTGACACTAAACCTTTTCCGGCGAAGTCGTCACAAACGAGCAGAGTGTTTGAAGGATACTTTTTGAAGGGGTATTTTGAAAGTTTTGACAGAATGTAGTTTGTCAGTCGTTTCATATCGTAAACTCCTGAGTATGACGTAAGTGGTGTTTGTCAATAATTCTTTCCATCTCTCAGAAGTCTTTTGCATTCCTGACTGTATAAATTCAACGATGGCATAATATTTCTCTTACGTCGAATGTAACGTTGAAGAAATTCAATGAGTTCACTGTCTGGAACTTTAACGACAGATGCTTGAACTTTACTCATAATGTTTTCGCTGTTGAGTCCATAGAGTCTGAAGTTGCTGATATAATGATTTGGTCATAGTAAGAGTCGTTTCCTAAACGCTCTGTTATGAGTATATGACGAATGAGGTTAATGTCTTACCTGAACCCATCTTTCCACAATAGAAATACACACCATTTGAACAGAACTCATAATCTTTGCTGAAAGGAAGAATAGAGAAGAGTTAAGTTTGTCTGTAGTTTCATTCATGTCTTCATCTACGTCATGTATTAAATGCTTCATTTTATCTCCATTAAAAATGCAAGTCAGAAATATTCAGAATATAGCACCGAGTCTAACTGACAAGAGTATAAAGATATACTATGAACATGTTATGATGAAACCAACCAAAATTCAAGAAAGTCAGTATACTTATGAATATCCAAGACACTGGGTAGAGTATGTAGGAGGTGAGAAAGCTATTGAAATAACAGTTGAAGTATTCCAGCAGGAAGAACAATATTATTGAAGAACTTTAATGTTTTGAGATATAATGATGAAACAAAGAAGCAAGATAGTTTTCCTGTTGCTGTGTATGTGAACTTAGATACAGGAGATGACATGAAAGTTTTTAATACAAAGCTTCAAACGGTAGTGAGAGAACAACTTACTGCGGAAGGACATCCATTACCTTCAGAAGTTACCATAGCATATAATTTTGAAACAAACTCAATAGATTTTAAAGTCGTCTCTG
Organism: Trichomonas vaginalis G3; assembly: GCF_026262505.1. NCBI lineage: Eukaryota > Parabasalia > Trichomonadida > Trichomonadidae > Trichomonas > Trichomonas vaginalis. The sequence continues at coordinate 560,906 of NC_067206.1, forward strand.
CAAAGAAGTCAGGATTTACATTTAATGAAGCAGATGTATATTCGAATGAAAACTTCAAAGCTATTGCATGGTTAGATAATGACGATTGCTTTAAGAAAATATTTAAATACAGTGACTCAACGATGTCAATAGATGACCTTCGTGGAATGTTACCATCGACGTTTACAGTAGAAGGTTCAGCAGGATTGCTTACAAGATTGTCAATTGGTGGTATTTGGTCTCGTGAGAACATTGTTATAAAATCCAGTATAAGTGAATTTGCTGAAGAATCTATATTATGTCTTTCAAACTACATGTATTCGCCGCCGAAGCATTATAGTATAACAAACTTTGTCAGTAAGTTTAACATAAGACTTGTCGAACCTTCTTCAATGAAAGATGTTGTGCTACCTAAAACGGAAAGGATGGACTCATTATTGAGATGATTTTAATAGCATATTAAATGAGCTTGTTCTTGAAGGTCATTCATGATGAAATAACTGTTGTAGAAGATGTTAGCAATTGTTCAGACATTTTGAAGCGTATAGATGATATAAGAAATAAGTTAGATAGACCGCAAAGCGGTGAGGGCGAAGCCCGTGAGAACGTTTATGTTTCATTGACTTTCTCCAGTAACGAGAACTTTTATGAGATAATATTGAAGAGAGATGATTTTAATATGGGTAAATGGTAGCTTGGGCAGCTTTAGGCGCAATGGGAACAAAAGCATTAGCATTTGGAGCAAAAGCACTTGGAGCTTATGACGCAGTAAATAAAATGAGTGGAGGAAGGGTTTCAAGACATTAGATGCAAATAAAGGAAAGATTGGAGGCTGGGTTGCAAAGAAGTTAAGATTAAATAAAATAGGGCTCATAAATAAAGCATCCAATTTGGTTGCGACTGAGTCAGAAAATGCTTTAGGAAAGGACGATGAGTTTGCAAAACACGCAAAAGACTTTAATGACCAGATGAAAGGTGAAACAATGCATTTAAATAGAGTCGATGGAACTAAAGAAAATGTTTCTTCTCCACCAGTAGTTCTTCCGTATGGTCCCTATGGAATGTATGGAAACCCTTACGAAAGACCATTTGACCCATTGACTGGTGGAAGTAACTGGTATCATTACGGACGAAGAAGAAAGACAGTCAAGTTGGAGACAGACGTGAAGAAAGCAACTAAAAGAAACCAAGGAAGAGAGTTATAAAGCAATGAATTCAACAGGGTGAAAAAACAGGTGAAAAAAGAGGTGAGATCTCACCACTTCACCTAAATTTAAATGGATGTTTTCATACGTGTGAGGGTGGTGATATCATTAATTTTTTTTTATTTTTAAGTTATTTTTTTTTTATTTTTATGTAAATGACGAAAACTATTGAGATAACAAACTACAAGGTCATGAGTTCAAGAATTTGTTCTTCGTTCCTCGTGAAAATACATTCTATCAGATACGAGGGAGAAAGGGTAAAGTTAGTTTGAGCGTTTATGAAGGAATGAAGAATGGAAAGTTTATACAAGCATACGATACAAACGGTAAACGTGTTTCATTAGCTTTGTCAAAACTTACAGGTATAAACTATGACAGTGATTTTGACTCTGACGATTGGAGCGACAGCAGCGATACTGAAGAATATGAACTATTGTGTGAAGCACAGCAATGGGAAGAGTTGCAATACTTTTGTAAGTGAGAACGTTTATTTTTACAGTAGTGAGGTGAAGTGGTTGGCGGCTTTATAAATATTTAAGGTTAAGTTGGTGTTTGTGTTTGTGTTGTAAAATATACGTTACTGGTTTTGTAAAGTGTCAAAACAGCTAAGTTGTGTACGGAGGCGCGCAGTGCCTCAGTACACGACTTAGGTATACTAACTCATGTTTGCCTAAAACTTCATAATATTCTCTTGTATACTTTCTTCTATTTTTACGAACACGAATGTGAGTACCTGTCGGGTTCCCATTGTTGTCATAGTCAATAGTATTTTCATATGGGTCGCGTTTAGGTATTTCTATTTTTACTTTGTCACCTTTCTGAAGTTTGAAGCCCGGCATTCTTTCTTGTTTGTCTCTTTTGACTAAATTATTAAATATATAGTCTTTCTCTAAGTCAGGGTTGTTTTTCATTTCTTCGGGGGAGTGGTTTCCCAAACCTTTTTGTTTACGGCTATTGTAAATATTTAAAACTTGTCTCATCTTTGCCATGGAGAAGTGTCTATATTTGTCGTCATATGACATTTCATTTGCTTCACCACCATGTGGTTGGTTAAGTCTCTTAACATTTTTATACAACCGTCAATGACACCAAGAGCAGAATGGTTTTGGTCGACAATGAAATATTGGTTTACATTTTTTGAACGCAGATAGTTTTTAATATCGTCTGATTTGAAAGAACTTTCACAGTCAGATGTCAGTTTTGTTGGATGGTATTTGTCAACGAATATTGTCAAAGCAGTTTTCACATCTAAAATATTTTTGGACCATAATGGTATGGCTTCACAGTATCTTGTGTTTTGACCGACAAATATTAGCCAGTATGGTGGTCCATCTGTTCTAACTCTCGGAATGTTTTCCAAGATATCCATAAACCAAGCATTTGGTGTTGAACTAAAGATTTTTACCATGAGTGCTTTCTTTGTCGCTTTAGAAACATAGGGGTCCTTGTTTGGATTCGTCATTTTTTAACCCATAAGAAATGGGTTTATTTGGCGCATTAGCAGGAGTTGCATCCAGATTTTTGCCCGCAGTGGGAACAATAGCCAGAGGTGTATTTGGAGTTGGAAGGAAGATTTTGAGTACATTAGGTATACTTAAAGAGAAAGCACAACCTATTATACAAACTGTACAGAAAGGTTGGGATGTAGCACGAGATGCAACAAATCTTATTCCAAATCCTGAAACAAGAGGAAAAGTTCAAGGATGGATGGACAATGTAGGAAGACAAGCAGGAAACTATTATAACAAAGCAAATGACTACTATAACCAAGCAGGACACTATATGGACCAAGGTGAAAGATTCTTTAACAGAGGATATAACCATGCACAACAGTGGGTAAACAATAACCAACCGCAACCACCTCAAACTTGGGGAATGTAAAATTTTTTACTGAGATGAAATGAACAATACAGCATTGAGACAAATGGGTTCAAGATGGATTTGTCGGCTTCCAGCAGTTACACAACGTGTTTGTAAAGTTCTTCCTATACCTCAGGAAGTTTTAGACCGACTTAAAAAACCTAAACAACCAGTTGAAAACAAACCAAACTAAAATTTTTTACTGAGATGAAATGACCGAAGAAGTTGAAACGGTAGATTTGACACCACAAACAAAAAGTTCAGAACCATTGTCAAAACCTGTCAAAGAACTTACAGATGAAGAGAAAAATTCAATAATAGAAAGTGCCAGGTCTGGAAATACAAACTCTAACTACAAAGTCACTTTTCATAAAAATGGAACGGCTAGTATCTCAAAAAAGAAACAGACTCTCACAAATAAAATATTGAAGTCTGAAGGAGCTTTCGAGACAACAGATGGAAAAGTTTACTTCACTGACCAACAGTTCATTATAGAACATCTCATTGACTTAGAGTCGAAATATTCTAAACTTTACAACAAACACAAAAAGTTGAAAGGAAAACAAAAACAAATGGCATATGATATTTATGAAGATGTTGACGACACAACTGTTCCTGCAAGTGAAGTAAAGTCAGAGGAACCGAAAAGTGACGAAAAACCGATAGAAGAAGAAAAACCAAAAACTGAAGATAAACCAAAACCAAAGTTTAGTTTGGAAACTAAACCAAGTCAACCTTCATTAGCTGGTATGGGTTGGCGTCAAAGACTTATGGCAGCAGGCGGTTATGTAAAGTAAAGAAAAATATTTTTTTATTTTATTTGAAATGTACGCTGAGTTTGTTGGAGAAGACCGTTGGGAAACTTGTTTGTTAGATGAGAAATATGAAATGGCATACCATTTTAAAACAATATATTTTTACATATATTAAATGCTTCAGGTTGAAAAACAAAGAACAAAAGTAGCAGATACAAAACCGTTAGACTATATCTTTACAAATGCTGGTAGGACTATTTCAGATGAAGAAATTTCATCCGAGCATACAGGTTTGACTATCCAATTCGTTGGCTTCAAAGTCCTTCAGATGCAAAGGCAATAGGATTTAGAAGAGTTTTGTTTTCAAATAGAACTAACGCATTTATGTTCGCAGTATATTTTCATGGGCAGTATAAAGGTTCTGATGGTCTAATAGACAAATTTGACGAAATGAGAATCTTTACAGTTCGTTCAGACGAAAGTCTTGAGAAAACTCTAAATGACTTTCAAACTCAAATGAACAAATATTATTGGGAATTTCAAGAAAAATACGACTCTTTACTAAATGGAACATACTATCTGAAACTAGAATATGACAAGATGAACTCCACCGTTTCATTTCAAAAGATTGAAATTAACCCTCCAAGAGATACAGAGTTTTTATTTTGGAAAGTAGACAAACGTTCTTGGGCACAATTTCTTCGGTTACTAAACCAGAACGAACCATTACCACCAGATGGTCCATTTAAATTTATACTTCCACCAGCAGATTTGACAGTTTATAGAAACGTGTTTGACCCTCAAAATGTTATGTGCCATGCAAGTTTCAGTTCAAGCAACAATAGTTTTCTATGTATTGGTAAGGACTTTTATGACTTTGCTTCTAAATTCTACGAACCACCTAGTAACAGTTTCTCTGACTTTCAAGTTTGGTTCACAACAAATGGTGTGCAACATATTCTTCCATTGTACTATGACTTTTATCTCGAATTGTCTTTCATATATAACTACGGAAAAGTGCTGAAAAAGTATTGAAAAATAAAGTTTAGGTGAAGTGGTGAGATCTCACCTCTTTTTTCACCTGTTTTTTCACCTCTTTTTTCACCTAATTTTTCACCCGTTGAATTTTGTATAAAAACCAACCGCCGGAATTCAGACTGTTGCTATATTCTTCACAAAATGCTTGTTTTGAGGTCGAGCCACTTTTGGCTCCACCGTATTCTTTCAACCAAAACTCATGAAATTTGGTCATTTTTCAGCAAAAATATATTTTAGGTGAAGAGGTTAGAGAAAATCTACCCTAAAATATATTTTTGCCGAATTCTGTATAAAATTCTGAGTAAAATGACATATGGAACACATACTTTTTCAGTAAGGACATATGAGGTGAAAAAAGAGGTGAGAAAACGGGTTAGATCTCACCTCTTCACCTAAAATATATTTTTGCCGAATTCTGTATAAAATTCTGAGTAAAATGACATATGGAACACATACTTTTTCAGTAAGGACATATGAGGTGAAAAAAGAGGTGAGAAAACGGGTGAGATATACCCTTATACCCTAAAATATATTTTTGCTGAAAAAAATGACCAAATTTCATTATATAACTGTTATTTTTGACGAAGTGAACTTTTGCACTTCGTAAAAAAAAATCCCTGAAATCATATCTTTTATACAAAATAGAAAAAATAACGTTAGTTTTTTTAAAAAATATTTTTTATCTTGTATGTAAAGACAGAAAATGTTAAAGGTTGAGTTTGAAACAGTTAGAAAGATAGACAATGACACCAAAGTGGTTAGAATAGGTGATTTAAACGTAAGATACTCAAAGAAATACAACAAATATTCTTTGTCAGACATTTTATCTCCATCTGGAAAGAAACCGAAGGACTGGGTTGGAATTGCTTCTACTCAGAAAATTTTGACAAGAAATCCTGAGCTTATGATATCGGTAAGATTCTATGGAACTACAGCATATCTTATAGACAAAAGTCTTATACCAATAGTTTTGTTATGGTTAGACCCAGTTGTTGGATATAACTTCATAACATATGGTTCATTCGATACGGAACGTTGCAGTGAAGGCTTACTTTACATCGTTCAGAAACCGAAGGACTTCAACACAAAAAGATATAAGATAGGAAGAACATATAATATAACTCTAAGATATGACAGTACAGTCAATAGAGTCAAGGTTGTGTTTGTTAATGATATGAGAGCTGCTGAAACAGAACTACTTGAAAAGTTTGAGAAAATGTATGGTGCTCCCATAAAAGGTAAAGAAACGTTTGAAGTAGATGAGATAGATAAAGCTATAAAATTATTTGACGAAGTTGCTGAAAAATACATGTAAAGCGTTTATTTTTGGTCTTTTGTGAAAGTCAGAAAATAACGCTAATTTTTTATAAAATATTTTTTTTATTTTGTATGTAAAGACAGATATGTCAACATCAGAGAACACAACAAAAGTTATAGTCCATGAAGCTATAAATGAAGAATATGAGTGGGTTCAGTTTAACAAACAGTTACGTCTCATTCGTTCGGTCAAAGACGATATGTACCAAATGCAAAGTATTTTGACAGCATGTTTTGCACCAGACACTAAACACGCAGACGACTGGTTCAGAAACCAAAGCACACAAGAACTTTTGAGTGAAATTTCTCTAGACCGACTTTTTTCGGTCTTGCATAAAACACATGAAAATCGTAAAAATTTGCCAATAAATTTAAGAGGTTGGTATGTTCATAGACTTTTAGTAAATGCTGTTGCAATATGGGCTTCTCCTCGTTATGCATGGTATATTTACAGACTTCTTGACGATTTACATACAGAAATTAGAAAAGAGATGGAAAACAAGCTTGAAGCAAAAGACAAAAGCCTTCAGAAAAGAATACCACGTTCGGTACCAAAAGGAAAGGAAAAGAACTATAAGTATATGATTTATACTGAAGAGATGGAAAATGAAGAAGACAGAGATATGGTTATGTTGCATTTAGTCAGAAGAAAAACAAAAGCTTTTACGACCTTGCTAAGATTTACAAATCTAACAGAAATTGGTTCTATCGCGAAAACTTACCGATTTCAATGACCCCAAATGAAGATGTGAAACAAATAGTTCAAGATACTTTACCTCAAACACACTATGATATGAAAGGTTGTACAATACTTACCTTCAAAGAAGATTTGCCATTGTTAAAGGAAAAAATAACAGAGTATTTTGACAACTTCAAACAAGTAGGGTAAATGCACTCTTTATTTTTACGCTTGACTTCAGATGGCTCAGGTAGCTCTATAAGGTAAATTGCCTTGTCAAATCCTTCTGGCATTCCGAGTCCTTCCTTCCGACAGGAAAAATATTTTCCTTCCGACAGGAAAAAAATTTCCTTCCGACAGGAAAAAAATTTCCTTCCGACAGGAAAAAATTTTCCAGTTGTCCGTCCGTAAACCATTCAAATTTTCGAAAATTGAGAACTTTTTGGTCGAACTTCAGAAAAAGTTTTTCCTTCCGACAGAAAAAGTTTTTCCTTCCGACAGGACACAAACGGATGACTGACGTTCCTCTTCCTGAATGTCTTCCAAAGCCAGAAGAACCGAAAGCTGCAGAACCACAACAGACTAAGACTAAACACTTACATTTTTTACGCTTGACTTTTTACAATTTGAACTTTGTTTGCGTAGATATGAATTCTGAAAGAAGTATGAGGGTCTTGTATGACTTTGTACTTCTCCCATAGTTCATGTCTGTCAAACTTACCTGCCATGGACTCTTTCATAAGTTCCATGAAATCGTCTTCGGACAATCCGGGGAAAAGTACAATGTCAGTAAGTATTCTCTTTACATCCTTACTTAAACTCTTTGCTGTCTGTACACAAATGACAACAGAGATGTTGAAGTGTCTGAGCTTCTTAAGAATTCGACACATGTCTTGTTCTCTATTCTTTAACAAAGGATGAGAAGCAAAGTCATCTAAGATAAGAAGACATCTGTGAGGGTAAGTCTTCCAATCGTAAGATTGCAATTTCTTCGAAATGTATTCTATCTCTTTCTGTTTGTTTCTGAAGTGTTTCTTCTCTAATATTCTCTGCATTTCCTCATTTGGGTCTTTAAACTTCGAATTATATACTCATTTATAGCATTATACTTCAAAACTCTTCTTTGGTACTTCTTTATCCAATCTAACAACTCAGAGTCTTTTATACATACTAACTTAGACTTCTTTATAATATCTTTGAACGAATTGACGGTTTGGTCAAATTGACCAGAAGTACTACAAATGACAACTAACTCATAGAATGGGTTCTTCTCATCTAGTTCTTGTTGTTGTGCAGCCATTTTAAGATAAGTGAAAGTCTTACCCGACCCAGGCGGTGCAATTAGACCTGTTATACCATTCTGAGCAAATAAGAACTTGTCATGTATGGGTTTTATCTGAGCATTTTCCAACTTCCTCTTGTTCTTATTTAAAACATTCTCAAATTTTTTGTCAATGTCAGCAAACTTTTTTTCTAACATATTTTTAGAAAAATTAAAATTTTTATCTTTTAGAAAATGTCTAGCGATTTCGCTATCTATATTCGAGACAAGCTTTTCGACAGCAAAACATCTGTCGACCATAAAAATCTTACATAGTGTAAACAAGAAAGGTGAATTTGTTCTAAAGTTCTGTTTCTGGGAATATGACAAGAACCATAAAACATTAAGCAGAGCAGTCTTAAAATTTGTCAATGACAGACTTGTTGACAGAGATGACGCCTCTTGGAGAGATGAAGTCCAACAAAACTTCTTAGAATGCAAAGAAGACACATGCACTGTTCTTGAAGATGAAATAGAAAACAGAATAGAAGAGCTATTAAAGGACAAAGAACTTTTACAAAAATATGGTTCTGAGAAGTTTGACATAACTCCACCAGAAAAGAAGAAGAGAGAAAAGAAAGAAAAGAAAGTAGAAGAAGAGAAGAAAGAACCTGAACCAGTTCCAGAGAAAAAGAAATTTGACATGTAAAAATAAAATTTTATTTTTAGAACATTTCTGGGTCAATGTCAATGTTCTCTTCCTCTTTAGGAGTAAACACTGGCTTAGACTCTAAAATCTTTTTACCCAATTTACCTTGAACTTCTACAACTTTAGACTCATAATATTCATAGTCGTCTGCTTTCTTTGGTTCATAAGGTATAACAAGTTTGTATGCTTTGCCTTCTTTAAGGTTTGAGAACCTTCTGTCAAAACTTTCTTTGACTGTTAACAAACCTTCTATGTCTAAGTCTTCAAATTTCGCACCATTTTTAGTCACAATAGCAAACTTAACTGGTTCGATGTTCCAAACTTTGCTGAATGAAGACTTTTCAAAATGGTAGAAGTAAACATTCAAATATGTGAATGGGTCTAGTTCTTCTTTAAGTCCTGACATGTACTTGTTGACTGAGATGAATTTTGTCATCTTTTCTATCGGATAAAAAAATATTTTTTTTTTAAATTTACTCAGAAAAATTTTTCTTTGTATATACACCATTCTGTACGTCTAAAAGACTTTTGACATTTGCCAAGAATGTTCGTTTAGACGCTGTCATATAACCATACTCTTGACAATATTGTTTATACGAATCGTACAATGACCTTTCATCTAAACACTCAAAGTCAGTTTCATCTATGAACAGTTCATATACACTCTTGTTTGCTTCTAACAATGTTTGTCTCTCTTCGGTATGTGGAATTTGTCTTGGATTGAACTTTGAAATATCTAATGTCATAAAATATGAGAACAAGTGGTTGTAAAAGTCAGATGTCAAAGTTTCTGACAAAGCGTCAAAATATTCTGTATCTTGCATATGAGAATCTGACGTTCTGACAACTACATATCTTCTGTCAGAACTTTCTAACTTCATCGGAACAGCATTGTTTGAAACCATAATGAAATTTGCAACATTTTCACAAACTCTTTGGTCTTTATATTTTCTTTCAACAACTCCAACTTTGTCTGTTATAAGACTCTTCAAAGCATCTGAGTTTAAAACTTTTGTTGTATCTATACTTTGAAGTTCGTTACATACTATAAGTTTCATATTCTCTATTGAAGAGTTAAATTTACCGCAGATGTTTTCTAAGTTTGTCATATTAGGGTTCGAATAGCCCTCTAACAGTTTGCATAAGATATCTGTAAAGAATGTGTTCTTACCTGTTCCTTGTTTTCCAATTATAATGAGAGCAGTTTCATTTTTAGCACTTGGATGTTGTAAGATGTTTGCAAACCAACATAAGATATACTCATAGACTCTTTCGTTTCCATTGCATATAATTTCTTTGACATGGTCTAACCAAGCTTCTATAACATTTTCTTTCCATTCTACTTGTTCATATTTATATCCAGTGAAGATAGAATAGAAGTTTGGAGATGGTGTATAGAACTTTATACCACGAACTGAAAAATCTTCAAGTTTTGACAATAAGATATCCCAAGCATCTAACATCTTCATACCAACTTGTACGACTTTTATTTTCTTAAGTTTCTGTTTACATTCTTGTTCTGAAACTATTGTCGCTTTAGTTTGTTAAAGACTACATCCCATTCTTTCATAACATAACATTCTGGGGCAGAGTCGACATAAATGACTAAACGTTTCAAATTCTCGACTGCTTTGTTATAGTCTCGAAATGGACACATATTTCTGAACGCTTGGAAGTCATAAAAATCTGAAACATCTATTCTGTACATTTTTATAAAAATAAAAAAAATATTTTTTTATTCTTGAGCTATTTGTTGCATTTGTTGTTCTTGAGCTATTTGTTGTTGAAGTTGTTCTTGTAATACAATACTTTCACCAGTTGCATCTTCCAATTCGAAACTTTCTGCCGTCATTGACAAATACATAGGACATAAAAGTTTTACAGGAACAAAGTTTGCGTCAACTAAGGTTAAGTTTATGTTTGCTAAAGTGTTTGAGTTTACTAAAGCTGAAAACTCTGCATTCGAAATGAACAATAGGCAAACCAGCAGAGAAAGTGTTGTTTATACGCATAAGTATTCTTTTGGTCATAGTAGTTTCTGTCGACATTCGAATAGCACTTTGAACCTAAGTTTGAAACAATATATAAAATAGGTGTGCTTAAAGTCAATGGAACAGACATTCCTTGTATGACACCTTTTCCTGTTATAGGAAACTGTTGGTAGTAAAAAACCAGATATAAAGTTTGTATTATAGCTCATATTGTTTATAGTAAACTCAGTCGGACATCCAAACATAATGAAACCTGCTCTAGTTGCAGCACATGTGACACCTGTACTTAAAGTATTAAATAAGTCAACAAAACCTGTTGGTGGTATATCTGAGTAAGTATCTTCAAAGGAGTATTTTTTACCATTCACAACAATAAAATCTTCTGGTGTCAAAAGAGCAAAACAGGCTTTAGTCGTCATTGTGTTTTAAAGTTAGTTTACAATATCGTCCTTGAGGACTTTGTAAGTTTGTTGTTATAGAATTATATGACTCAGGGTTTTTAGTCGTAATAGTATAAACCATTGTGTCTTCTGCATTTACATATATTTAAAAGTTTTTCTGAAAGTGGAGAAGAACTTCATCTAAACTTTCACATGGCGTTTCTTGAAGTTCTCTGTCTAAGAAGTTCAAATATTTTGTAAAGACATAGAACTTTTCCTTTGTCTACACGAACAAACAAAACAGGGTCTTTCATATCGTTCAAAAGTGTGTAAAGTCCTTTACATGAAATAAAGTCTATATTATTTTCTTCAAACATCTTTCAAGAAGTTTTGACATTTTTACTTAGCAAATAAACTTTAATGAAATGTTGTGGTCGTCAAATATTTATAACGTCTGGGAAACTATATTTTAAGTTCAACGTTTCACCTCCTTTCATAACGTATATCATGTCAATGACATTATATGAAACACCACAGCAACCAATGTCGGGCTCTATTTCTTTGATGTTTATATCGTCTGCCTCTGTCAAAAGTTTCAATAGTTCTTTCAAAACTTCATGAGGTGCAATGACATATGAGTTCACTTTTACAGGGTTGTGTTCGACCAAGTTTAACATTATACCTAAAGCTTGACAAATCTTCTCCTGAGTTTGAAGTTTGTCTTTCAGTTGTTGGTAGTCGTTTCGAATATCTGCAACAGAACTTAAGTCTCTGCTAACTTCAGGGTATGTTGGTTGTTCTTTACAGGAACTATTGTTATACCATCTTCGTCTTCGTATGGTTTCCCCACTTCAACATCTCTTTCTTTGACATTGACAATAACACTTTGACTGTTTGTTTGAGTTGGTGAATTTAACTTCACATCTGCCACCGCATTAAACCTTTTAAACACTTACGCTTCTATTTTTCGGAAATGACATTTTACTTCGAATAAAAATATGGACGTATTTGAGTATCTCTTCGAATTGAAGCAGAACAAAGTTTACACACACAAACAATACAATACATTGACAGAATAGTTCTTTACACAAACAATGGAAAATGTTATAGAATAGCAGTCTTTGCTGAACCAAATATTTTCATAAAGCAAAGAAAGTTGGTATAACTGAAATGGTGAAAGTTCTTGAAGCAGACAAAAATATAACTTCAAAACTTACAGATATTTCTAAAGGTAAGTTTATAATACAATTTTATGTCAAAACTGGCGTACTGTCAATATTTGATGGAGAGAAGTCAGTTCAAGAACAACTTACTGACCTGCTGCCAAAATCTGCTCGATGGAAGCTGTCGTTATGCCAATCTGAGGAGCCCCAGCAGGTTTCATCGAACGAATCTTCAAAAGAGCATCTTCCGTGAAAAGTGCTATTGGTTTTGTAAACTTCTTTGCTTTCAATTCATCTGGACCGTCTCTGTCACCAGTATATTGTATTTGTACAGTACCAACAGTTGAAATACACATAAAGTCTTCTGAGTCAGCAAATGGAATGCCAAGCCAAAAGTTTGAACGGTCTCCATTTGTATATTGAGTTTTTGACCTCCTGTATGAGTCCATACTTTCACATATGGCATAATAGAACTTTGCATTTCAGGGTTAATGGTTGTTGTGAAGTTGTTGTTAAAGTTTCATAGCATCTAATGTCAAGTTGTATGACCTCATATCCTCAACTGTAGAATATTCTTTCTCTTGGATAATATTTGCCATCTATGTTTATATGATATTTAATACCGGGGTTGTAGAAACAAGAATAGTCATTTATAGTTCGTCTGAACAGTACAAACATAGTATCTGCATGTTTCATTGCAGTTGTTAAAGCAATATCTGTTCTTGCACTGGGTCAGCACTTTGGTTTCCAACTTCACCTGCAAAGTCTTTGACAGATATTTGGTGTATAGGGAACATAAGTGGAACTGCAATATATTTGGCAGCTAAAGCATTTGAAATATCTGGGTCCAACATATAGACTGCAAGTCTGCTTTCTATTCTCTTGCATTCAAATTTTTCGCATGTGAAACTTAACTGGGTCCCAAGCAGTTCCAGCAGCATTGAAATAATAGTTTACTTCAGTGTTTGAAGTTTGAGAACCAAAGTCTAAGTCAACTTTGTCTTTGCAAAAGTCACAGAACTTGGCTTCCACCAGTTCCAGCTACAGTAAGAGTGAATGGGTCTTGTGTTGGTGCAATGACTAAGTTTTTTTGCTTGGAGTAAGTTCGATAGAAATTTTTCCTGCCCAGTTTGGCAAGTATCTTAAAAACCTGAAGATGAGGAAAGATGACAAAGGAACTCTAAGTTTTCAGTTTACTTTGGTTACTGCTGCTGCAGTTTGTCCAGAAAGGTCAACATAAACTCCTGGAACGTTAGGGTCAAGTCTTCTTTTTTCTCAATATTTGCATACTGGTCTGTTTGTTCTCTAGCTTGTGGTTGTACTGAGTTTCTCAAAGCGAACCATTCATAGTTTGCCCATGTTACTGTTTGAACTAAGTCAGAGTTAGAATATATCTTATATCCCATGAAAACTTCTGGAGCATATTGGTATCCGACATAGAAAATTCCATTGCAACCTTTTTGTCAGACAACTTGGCAGAAGGTTTTATTTCAATGTCTTTGTTCCACGTATAAGAATGAGTTGTCAATAGAAATAATATGAAACCTGTCGCAAGCAATATCTACTGTTGTTGAAGAACCTTCTCCAACTCACCTACATTTCCATAAGAAACAGCAGTTGTATATTCGTAAGTTCCAGGAACTATTTCTGACCTTCTAATGGCATTGTCGCATTCGTTATACCATTCGAAACATTTCCATTCATGGCATCCAAAACTGTTGGCGTTATATTCTGAGCGGCGTACATTTCATATGGGTAAAAATATAGAATAGTTGAATTTATATGTCATAATAGAACCCACGTGACCAAGCTTTACTTTCTTCCTGGCTGAGTTTTTAACTCTTCTTTTTCCTTCATTGCCACTACTTTCACTAGATGAAGTTACTTCTTCACTACTTTCACTTTGTTCTACTCTTCTCTTCTTCTTTGGTGTCGCTTTTGGTAACTTGCCTCTGCTTCAAGTTGTTGCATCTTTGCCTCATGTTCACCTAGTATGTTGTAATTTCCCATGTCCTTTTTGCCTTTGGGCTCTGGTCGCCCATCTCAGGTAACCTATATCCTAGAAAATTTTGTCATAGTTTGTATTTGAGTCTTCGCGTATTGTTTGCATGACTCTTTCCTGAGTTTCCGGTTCAAGCTCTTCAAACAGAGCTTGTCCATATGGAATAAGCTCGTTTCCAAATATATGTTTTGTAGCCATTCTGGTTTTCTTTCCATGTTACCAACAATCTTTTGTGAATGGGAAAGCTTTTACCCAATGTTTCAGTCTTGCGTCATTTATTTCTGTAGTTGGTTTTATTTTGTCAAGGAACATGTTTTTCATACTAACATTTCATTTGGTACTGTCCGTTTGAGTTTTCTTAAATATTCATCCCTTCTCGGTTCATTGTCTGCAAAGTAAGTTTTTATGACATTTTGTAAACTTTCGTTTGCAAGGTCATGTACAATAGGTTCTCTTCTTCTCTCTCCCTAACTTTCTTTCTAAACTCTTCACCAAATATACCATCTTATGGTTCTGTGTAGTTCTTTGAGATAAATGTTCTAGAACGTCAGGTGTTATATTCCATCGCCATGTTCATTTCATACTGGTCCAAAATATCTGCATCTTTCATATCTTTCATGGCATTAAAGCCGCGCTGAAAATACCAGCTATATCTGGTTCACCATTGACTTCCATTGCGTCTACAACTTCTTGGAATTGTGGTTGTAAGTTTATGAACCACCTATCGGGTTAGCTTTATGACCCCATCTCATTGTAGTTCATAGTCTGCAGAAACAAAAGTAGGTTTGTTTTCCATATTGGTTAGGTTCTGAATGAACTTTAAACAATGTTTCATTTTATATGTTTTGTTGAAATTTAACCTTTTATTTTCACCGAGTTCAGCCAAAGATTGAACGTTATATGGTCGTAAGTAAAAAGGGTGTTTATTTGTGTACATTTTCTTTCAGTACTTCCATTCTATGCTGAATATTTTCATCTGGTGTTGGAGTCTTTTGTATGTCGGCAACATTTTTCGATATTCTTCTACTATGTCAGCCGAATTTTTCTTAGACTCTTGGAAAGATTCCATATTCACCTCATACTCTTGTTGAGGGTCAAGATTTTTCGGCTGTTCCAAATCTTCATCTAGTTCTGTGAAGTTAGTTTCCAAAGGAGGGACTTGTTCGTTTCCTTCAGGCTCTTCTAGCTGTTGTTGCTGAACTATTCTTCCATGTCTGGTTGTATCTGAACTTCTTCTGTGGAGTTTTCTTGTACCTCATCTGCTGGCATTTCATATATTCCGAGACCGTTTTTAACAAGTTCCCTATCTAAGTCATCCGGACTCATAAACCTTTCTTCTTTCGTTCCGTCTCTATTTTTTACGCGTTTCATGAAGAGAGTTGAATTGTCATTTAGCTCTGACACCAAATATCTCGAGTAAATTCAGTCATGTCATTTGGATGAAATGCTATTAAATCATATCCCTTAGCGAGCTTGTATTTTCCAGGTTTGAAATTATATCCCATTTGGTGCTGAGCCATAAAGCTAAATAGGTTCGGGTCAGTATTTCCTTCCTTGAACTTTCTAATAGCTTCTTTATATCTGTCACTAAAGTCAAGAGTAGCTGGGTAACCATAATCTTCCTTTAGCATTTTTAAGAATTCTTGGTTTCCTTGTTCTCTACTTCTTTTATGTGCAGGGTTTTGAACTGTTGGTTGCTGTGCTGGTTGTGGAGGTGGTTGTTGTGCTGGTTGTTGTTGTTGTGCTGGATTTGGTGCATGCCTGTGTCTGTGTCCATGTGACGATGTAAATGTTTTAGGTAGTCCTGGTGCAGGTGCTTCTCTTGGAGGGTTTGGTGGTATATAGGTTCCACTAGCTAGTATATAAGTTCCACCAGCTGGCACATATGTTCCATCTGCAGCATAGTGTCCTACCTGACTTTTCATTTTTAAGAAAGCATTTACTAGGTCTGTTTTGGTCTGTTGTAACTCTTTTTCTTGACTTTCCACAACAGCTGCTCTAACGGCGTCATAGGCACTTTGAACTGCCTGTCTCGTTGCTGCATCTGTTATTTTCGTCATATTTTGTGCTACTTCTCTTAACTCTTTGTCGAAACCTTCAGACTTCAGTTTCTTTCCAGATGAGAAGTCGTTCACTAGTTTCACCTTACTATGAAGAGCTTCGAAGGCGTTCTTAAAGTCAGCATTTGTTAAAGCTTCATTTGAACTGTCTTCATCCGCTTGTATTTTTGTCCTTATTGACCCTATAAGTTGGGCTGCTTTAGCGTTGGCTTGGGTATCTAACCAGTCATTGTTAGCTTTTATATATTCTGCGCTTTTCATTGCCTTTTGCATGGCTGCGTCGTTATTTTTACTTTCTTGTGCTAAGTTTTCATACTGTACGGTTTGGTTTTGCAACTGTAAAAGTTTTTCTGCCTTTACATTTGCTTCAACTTCTTTTTTATACTCATCGCTATCCATATATGTCTTCAGGGCTTTTTGTTTTATCTCTTCATCTTTCAGTACTTTATATTGAGTAGTATGGTTTTTCAAATTTACAACATCTTGTTCCATTTTTGCTACTTCTGCTGCTTTTTCTGACACTTTTTTCGCATATTCCTCTGTACTTAGTTCTTTCAGTTGTTCTTCTTTCTTCTTTTTCTCTACGTTTAACTCATTGAGTTTCTTTGTGTGTCTGTCTTATTCTAGTTTCTTTTCGTTTTCACTTATTTGTTTCTGTATGTCTATGTTTGACTTTTTGACATCTGTTATTTGATTTTTGAGTGAACTCAAATTCATTTGACTTTGAGGGTTATAAGCTGTTCCGTCTGCAGCTCCACCATAGCCTGCCATTTTCGCTAAAAGTGCCGCTCTTAAACCCCCACTCTGTGCACCAATAACTCGGTTTAAAAGCATAGGGTTGCTTGACATTTGTTGCAACATAGTGGGGTCATTCATTATTTGTTGTTGCAACTGTTGTTGTGGTGTCAGTTTTACTATTGGATGTTTCAATGCTCTCTTCCTCTTACGTATATTCTTACGTAGCTTACGTGGCATTTTAAGTGAAGTAAAAAACGGTTTTTGACAGATGTTTATATGACACTTTTTGTTCAGCACAAAAAACTACTCGGTCAAAGTGTTGTCAGTTTTGTA
Organism: Trichomonas vaginalis G3; assembly: GCF_026262505.1. NCBI lineage: Eukaryota > Parabasalia > Trichomonadida > Trichomonadidae > Trichomonas > Trichomonas vaginalis. The sequence continues at coordinate 578,376 of NC_067206.1, forward strand.
AAATAACCGTCCTATCTTGTTTTAAAATGGAGAAAAGGCTTCTCAAAGTATACTTCCTTGGAACGCCCGTAACTTTTCCTGTAGCGACGATAGACCCTTACTTGTCCGGACAAAGTTATACTAAACATCTTCAGGGCTAGAGGGCACGAAGTGCCTGGAGGCCCCACTACCTTTTTTTTTTTTCAATCAAATTTGATGGCTTGCGCGAGTGTTATTGCAGGTCAATTATTTTTCAGAATAATATGATTGAAACGCCAAATTATCAAATACTTTTTTATAGTGTTGCAGTAATTAAATTGCCAAAAACTCTCAGAATTGTACGATCAAATACTTTTGCATATTATAGTGGAAAATACATTGAATTTTATTCTGATATAGAAAGGATTGAAAGCAAAAGTTTTGAAAATTGTGTTAATTTACAAGAGATTAAGTTTCATAAATTAAAAAATAGTTTGATAATCGAATCGAATTCTTTCAAGAATTGTGAGAAATTGAAATATTTGATATTCCCAATCGAGAGTAGTGATATCATCACATTCAATTCGACATGTCTGATCGAATGTTATTCATTCATCGGTGTTAAATTTTACATGACTATTCCACGGAATATCAAGAAATTTAATGTTAGTACTAAATCTCTGGACATTGATGTTAGCACCACAAACACTCAAGGTGATCCAATCAATTGTGGGAAATTCCAACTTAAACATCCATTTGACGAAAAATGCAACATTCCAATTCATTCATGCAATCGATTCTCATTATCATTCAACATACCAAATATTTATGTCTTTATTTGTATCTATATTAAATAAAAACATAATCGATAAGGCTTCACACCAACATTTTTTATGGACTCGAAAATTCCTTTTTTCAAAGATTAAATATTGCTTTCTTCACTATAGGCACAAATCTATATTTATATATGCTGCTATAGACAATCTCCTCTTAAGAACTTGGGATAGCATGAGGGACTGAAAAACAAAGTATTCTACAAATCGAATACTCTCTCAACATTGAAAGGACCTGCCAGTCGAGCCTTAATGTTTAAATCCAAATGTTGAATGTGTTTTATATTTGAAATACTTGATAATTGCATTTATTATATAGAAGTTTCATGCTTGGGTTAGCATAGTATTATTGCAACCTTATATCAATTTGGGTTAAATTATAGTGCCGATTGATCCATTTAAATCTCCGAAAATTCAATGATCAATTAATTTCAAAATCAAATCAGGTTCAAAATTCGATTCCAAGAGGTTGGTTTTGTTTCTAATCCTAAGAGATATTATAAGCAATTATAAAAAGTATGACATGAAAAGATTTTCGAAATGCTGGACAGCTTGTATACCAAAATGTATTTTTACTGTATTTATATAAGTAAGCATTTTTTAACTTTATTTTAAAAATTCTTTAGGTATATCGTTTACCGCAATTCAAATAGTGTATTTACTTCAAAGATGCAAATATCGCATTGGTGTATAATGCTATTGATATTTTCTATGCAAAGTGAGTTGCGGTAAAAAATGTGGTCATACCACCATTCAATTTATGGATAACGTACTCAATTTGCGGCTAAACCCCTCAATTTGCGGTAAAAATGAGGTAAAAGTCTCTCAATCTATGGAAAGCTTGCGGTAAAAAATATAAATTTAGCTATTTTCCTATAATTTTGATTCCACATCCAACAACTCCCAAAACGAAAGGCATTTGCAACGATAATTCCTTGAAAAAAATTCAAAAAAAAATTTCAAAAACGAAAAAACGAAATTTATTCCATATATTTTTTATTCCGAAATTTCTAAAAAGTTTACCATTGCAGCGGATTCCATGCGAACTTACCACCGGTTACCGTATGGACAGGCATAGTTATATCTCAAAATTCTTTTTGATTACAAACTATGATGGTAAATTTTTATAAAAAGTGACAAATTTTGATGAGTGATTTTAAATTTGTTGTTAATTCTCAGTATTGCAGAAACTCGTCTTTAGTTAAATATGGAAGCGATTTTTGTTTCATAATCAATGGCCATCGATTTTATACAACACAGTCACACGCAGCTGTTCTAAGTGAAACAGTCCGAAACATCTTGATTACAGACAACAGTGCACAAGAAATTAATATTGATATTAACATTAATAATAACAATCAAAATACAAATATAGAATCATTTAAGAAAGCAATAAACATTTTTTCGAAGTTTGTTCAAGAAGGATATTTTTCAGGAAACATCGACATCGAAACAAGTGAAATTATTTATGATCTCGGTGTTCTTCTCAAGAATGAAGATTTTATTTCACAATACAAATTTATTATTTCATCAATATTTATCAGTGAATCAAACATCGAATCATTCATTCGATACAGTCTTAAGACCCGTGATTTCAAGAAAACATGTTCATTCATCGCATCTCATATCTCTCTTATTGGACCTTCAAAACTTTGTCTTCTTATTGAATCCGTATATCATTCTATTGAATCATTATATTTTAACGAAAACATCGATGATATTTTTGTTGATTTTATTTCATGTATTTTGAGTGATGAACATGTTTTTGTCTACAAAGAAGATGATATCTGTGATTTTGTTATTTCATTCATCAAAACATTTTCACCTTTATTATCATTTTCAGAAATATCAAAATGCGACAAACTGATCAAATTCATAAGATTCGAATTCTGCACCAATGAAATAATTTCTTGTTTCATCAGCTTTTATTCTTCAATTATCAACTCTTTTGATAAAAAAATCACAAAAGAAAATAAATCAGATAACATTATCCAAAACGAAAATGAAATCTTCACTCATTTATTTCAAACATTATTGGTAACATCAAAGATAACAGACATAAAACAATTGGATAAAATTTCAACTACAAATGAAAATATAAGATTGATTAAAAATTATTGGGCCCACGATAATATAGGGTGTCCAAAGGTGCGTTTAGCACAGCGCTCTATATGAGACTATTAAAGGAGATATATGCTGATTATAAATATATAATAAAAAATATGAATATATGTATATGATGAGTATGTTGTATTTTGGCGCCATGCCGGGATATAAAATGAATTTTGAGACAAGAGGCGGTTTCGCGGGAAATTTTGGCGGGATTTTTTCATTTTTTTAATGAATCATAAAGAAAACATCCTCGCTCTTGCAAAAAAATGCAAAGACTGTAAAAAAATCTACAAGACATTGGTAAAATGCTTCGGTATGGATGCTCCTAGCTATTCCACTGTAACGTATCATGTTAGGATGTATCACTTCATGAACAAAAAGGCGCCCATCATAAAAATTGACAAAAAATCGCCGGATCAAAGAAAAATCAAAGCAATTCTTCAAGCGCTAGATGAAGACCCAAGAGCATCACTCAGAAGGATAGAGGAGATGACAAAGATACCACGTACAACAGTCAGTTATTATCTGCACAATTATTTGAACTACAAACTAGCGTATACACGTTGGGTTCCGCACAACCTTAATTCAGTTCAAAAAAAATCTAGAGTCCAATCTTCGAAAGAGCTCCTCTCTATATTGGGTGCGTATCAATCCAAGAAGTTTCGCTTTTTAGTAACAGGGGACGAGTCTTGGTTTCAATATGCAACAGCAGCCAAAATCATGTGGATCCCGAAGGATGAAAATCCGCAAACATTCCCGAAGAAAAAAATTGACACACCAATGATGATGTTGTCGGTTTTTTGGGGCGTGAATGGCATCATCGCAATTGATATTCTTCAAAAACCTAATACGATGAATGCTCAGTATCTAATTGACAATGTTCTTACTCAAATTATCAATTCTGATGAGTTTGAGAAATCCAAACAACAAAAACAAAAGTTTGCAATTCATTTTGATAATTCAAGAGTTCACAAAAGTCATAAGGTAATGAATTACTTGGTGGAAAACAATGTCAAAGTTGTTCCAAACCCAATTTATTCACCTGATATTGCACCCTCTGACTTTTATTTATTCGGCACGCTAAAAAAGAGAGCTGAAGGACGCGAATTCGCGAGTCCAGATGATCTTGAAAATTTTGTAAGAGAGCAATTTGAGCAATTTTCTCATGATGATTTAAAGCGTGTCTTTCAAGCCTGGATCGATCGCTGCGAACGCGTGATTGAATCCAATGGTGATTATATTTAAATAAACTTTATATATATGTAACTTGTTTATTTCTATTCGCAGTATTCAGGTTTGTGCTAAACACACCTTTGGACACCCTATATCTCAGATCTTTATCATACATTTGCAAAATGCAGTCAAGAACGAGATATTTATTCAATTAAATTTGCCGTTGATCATAGATATCATGAAATTACCGCTCGAATTTATTCATCAATAATTCATGATGCCGCTCAATTAAATAATTTATCTCTTGTTCAAGATCTTATTTCATGTGGTGTTGACCCTAATATGAGAAATGATTATCGAGCCACACCTCTCCATATTGCTTGTCGCTATCATTCAAATAATGTCGTCAAATTCCTTTTGACATTATATGAAATTGATATTAATGCACAAAATATTTATGGAAATACTCCTCTTCATGAAGCATCCAGAAACAATAATCGAGAAATTGTTAAAGATCTCTTAGGACTTAGATGTATTAACACCACAATAGAAAATAAAGATGGTAGTACTGCTTATTATATGACTGACGATTCAAAAATTCATAATCTTCTTGATGAATTGATGAATAAATGATTTATATATTTGAAACTATAATGTTTTATAATACTTCACATGGTATGCTTGTAAAATGAATATAAATATCATAAAAGTATTCATAATCTTCTTTTTTACACATTTAAGTAATCGATAAAAAATTTTAGGGTACACTTTACATGAAGAAACATAACAAAAAAGTAACAAAATCCAAATCGTAGTGGAGATTCATTGTCAACAAATAATTTAATCGTCACCTCTTCCAGTGGGGGTCATAACCGGAACTATGAGCCATATATAATTTAAATCAAAAATGAGCGTATGAATGATTATTTGAGTCAATTAAGGGTGCGCTGGAGACAATATGTCACCCTCAGAAAAGCACTTTTAAGGTTATTATATTGGATGCTTCGAAACTTTCCATTCCACACATTGTAGCATGATTAAGGTTAATTTTGGGTAGTTTACCTATCGTAACCTGGACACCCTTAAAAAATAATCATAAACGTAACAAGAGCTTTGAAATGAGGGATGTATTCATTCAAATATATGATGATTACGATGATCAAACACTTATTATATATAATCATAGGTCATTTATAATATATTAACGAGTTTGTGAATAAATTAGAGATAAATTGAGAGTACGGGACAAATTGTGATTTCTCTGATTCAAATTTTCAATATTCAAAAATTTCAATGCTTCATATTCTATAGTATTTGATATTTTTATGGATATTTGTATTATTATTGCTTATTGAATTCAAGTATGAAGATGAATTAAATACTATACTAATTGATGTTACTCCTAACGAAACAATTATCATTCCGAAGAATGTTGTCAGAATTAAAGATAGTACAGTTGTTGATCGAAGAGTTACAGTTCGTCCACTTGAATCACTTAGATATGTTTTAAAATATTTGAGTTTTGAAGAAGAAACATTAATAGAAGATCTCGGAATCGGCACATTTTCATCTTTCACTCAGCTTATAATTGCTAATTTAAGCATGTGTAATCATCTCAAACTTATAAATAGCGGTGCTTTTAAAAATTCTAATCTAAATGAAGTATTACTTCCTATGAATGGAGAGTTACAAAGTATAAAATCTGGGGCGTTCTTTAGAACAAAACTTAGAAATATCTCCATTCCAGACTCTGTTATACAGATATCTGGATATTACAATGATCCAGTTACTGGTGGCCCATTTGGTGGGTGTCCATTATTAACTACGATATCTATATCCGAGAATTATAGTTCATTTTATTGGGTTTCTTGTTCATTTACTGATATTTTTTCCTTTTATCCAAATTGTTCCATTATAGAATATGAAGCTTTCAGAGGATACTCAACAAAGCATGATCTTATTATTTCTCCAAACATCAAAAAATTGATATCGGAAGTTTCCGTGAATTTTATTGCAAATCTATTATTTTCCAGAATTATATGATTCAAACCCCGAATAGCGAATTATTCTATAGAAGCAATATACCAGCTATATTTATGCCATCAACCCTAAAGGTAGTTCGATCAAATACATTTGCATATTATGGTGGAAAATACATTGAATTTTATTCTGATATAGAAAGGATTGAAAGCAAAAGTTTTGAAAATTGTGTTAATTTACAAGAGATTAAGTTTCATAAATTAAAAAATAGTTTGATAATCGAATCGAATTCTTTCAAGAATTGTGAGAAATTGAAATATTTGATATTCCCAATCGAGAGTAGTGATATCATCACATTCAATTCGACATGTCTGATCGAATGTTATTCATTCATCGGTGTTAAATTTTACATGACTATTCCACGGAATATCAAGAAATTTAATGTTAGTACTAAATCTCTGGACATTGATGTTAGCACCACAAACACTCAAGGTGATCTAATCAATTGTGGGAAATTCCAACTTAAACATCCATTTGACGAGAAATGCAACATTCCAATTCATTCATGCAATCGATTCTCATTATCATTCAACATACCAGACATTTATATCTTTATTTGCATTATCATTGAATAAACATAATAAACAGTAAATAATTATCTTCTGGTGTTATAGATGATATTATCACCACCTAATTCTTCTTATAATTTCAGAATGTGTGAATTTCAAATATCAATTGCTAGCAATTTAGAAAACTATTCATAAGAAGACGCCATCAAAAATATATTATAGAAGTTTTATTTTAATGATTAAATTGGAAAATTGATAATTCAATTTTCTTTCTTAATAACCATATCTGGTAGGCAAATAAATTTCATTTTTGAAAGAAACAGAAAAATAAAATTTTATTATTCAATATATCAAAAAAATTACAAATCAATTCTTTCTTCACGACCTTGTGTAGCAGGAGTAGATCCTCTAGACTGGTTAAAATAGAAATGATCATGGAACTGTTCGTATAATGAAAACAACATGTGCAAAGACTCAATAATATTACCTCTCACTGGTATATCGAGCATTACACATATGATTTTTGCGTATTCTTCGATCGTAAGATCCATATTTGCATCTGGTAACGGAATATTTTTCAAAACATCTTCCATTTCTTCTGGGAATTCCTGGAGAAGTGCTTCGAAATTGGGCATAGTTGACGAATATGTCATTGTTGGTGGTGGTCTGTTACGATTTATCTCTTCATACGACTCTAAGAAAACATCTAAAGCTTTTTGATTATTTTCTAGGTCCTGAATGCTACCAATGTATCCATCTGATTCCTGATTTCCGACGATTCCGTATTTCTCTCTAAGTTGCATATTCAAAATTTGTGGATCTGAGCAGCCAATTGTTGGCTCATCGAGAACTGTAAGACCCAATGGATCAGCTTCATCGTCTGGCCTAGGTACTTTGATAAAAGCATCGATTGCACCGATGGAAGGTATCAAATCTGGAATAAATGGCTTCCAAAATGGTACCATTGGTATATCTGCAGGCTGGTATTCAGTTATTAAACTAAAAATTTGTGCAAGCTCTGGTGTATTTTCCATTTCTCTTGAATTAAAAGCATCTGGTCTCGGAGAGTAACCAGTCAATCCTTGATTTGCTCCACCATCGTCTCCAAACTTTAATTCGAATCCAGCAAGTGGATTATTTCTGTTTATGCCATTAACTGTAAAAGTGGCAGGATCTTCATCTCCATTTGGCCGTGGGCTGTATCCAGTTGGCATTCCTGGAGAGTTTGCTGGTTCATCATCATCAGATTTAAAGTGTCCAAATCCACTCATATAAAAATTAATAAAAAAATCAAACGAGCAGAAAAAAGTGTCAAGAGATAATTATTTACAATTTCAGAAATCAAAAGTTGGCCAAATTGAATAAACATCAATCTTCGCAGGTATCAATCTTATTTTATTCAAAAATTTTGTCGGAAATCGCTTTCCGGAAAAAGTTGTCCAATTTTGTTTTCAGGTTTTATACACTCGAGAGCATTTATAAATATGAAGCCCATAAGTTATATCCATTTCATAGTACAAAGCATTAATAAATGCCAGTTATTTCCATAAGGATGAAATTTTCGGAAATGCGCAAAACCCTATATCCTAATTATGCAGTGAATATTCAAATATATGCCCATGAGAACTTACATTTCTAAGGAAATAATCAAAAGACAAAAATTCAAAAAAATATAAAAATAATTATTCAGAAAAAAACTATTAAAAAACATAAATTATTTGACTCTATACAACAATAACTTTACAAGATAATATGAACTATCATTCTTTTTGATCATTCGCATTTTCAGGTTCTGAACCAGAATCGCTTGTATCCATTTCGCCATCCTGACCTATCTCCTGCTCGGCATCATCAGATTTGTCCTCTTCGTAGTCATCCGATGAGTAATAATCGTAATCGTAAGAATCAGTGGATTCTTCCTCTTCAAAGTTCTCAGAACCTGGGCTGATGAGTGAACCACCGTATTCGCTCTCTATAATCCTAAGAAGAGGAACAATATTCGCTCCGACGAAATTTTCCCATTTTTCGAACTGCAAAGCTGAGCATTCCGTGGTTAATCTGGCTAAAACAAGGGATATTTGAACCATATGTGAACACCATTGAGGAGTTCCGTAAGTAGACATTAATTGTTCCAAAAAATCAGTTTCTTCAACAAGGGAATTGATTTCTTGGAACGACAATCGCATTATTAGCTGGGAACAGTAACTGTGGAGGTTCAAATGGGCGTTAGGTAAGAAGTAAAGTTGGAATATATCTAAATATGATGGATTGTAAACAGAAATGAAGGCAACGCTGAGAGGAGTGATATTGTCTTTTGTAAGTCGAAGATATTTTTCATATTTTGTAAGATTTGGCTCTAAATCGCAACTCAATGCGTATAAACTCGTTAAAACAGCTGCAATATCATTTGCAACTAAAGGAGATGTAGTTTCGCAGCATACTTTGAATAGGTTCGCTACTATTTCCGGCTTAAAGAACTCCTCAAGCAATGGCGATTCATCGCTCAAAGAATCATACAATTGGAGAAGAATAGTAATTGCGGGCCGACTTACATCTGCATCTTGAGCAGTGGCAACCGTAGATAAATACAAAATAAACCGAGAATCATTGAATAAATTTAAAGATTGACGCGTGGCAACTAAAACTATTAATTCTTGTATAGCTAGGTTCCTCATACGCGCAAAGAGTAAGTTGCCGACATCTTGATAAAGCTTGAAAAACTTTGGCCTTCCCCATCTGATTTGTTGACTCAAAATTGTATATAAAAACCCGCATAGTTGCGGATTTGCTGAATCATTTGAGCCTAAAAATGAGTAGCATTGATCTGCGAACGTTTTACTTTCAATGAAAACCATAAAAACTTGTGGAATTGATGACGTAAACACTCGTATGACTGAACTTGACATTTTATTATAGTTAGGATCACTCATTTTATCTTCTGAGAATATCCACTTGCACATTTCGATGATTGTTTGATCACGTGAGACGTAATTTAATAATGGTTTATATTCCACTTTTAAAGCTTGCAAAAAATAATCATTACCAACAACATTTTCTACTGTTGAGCGTGGATTGTCCAGAACTCGCTGAATGGCTGCAGTTGGGTCTACTTCCATTCAAATGAATCCAAAAAATATTTTTTTTCTAGAAGTTTACAAAAGCAAAATTATAAGTAATAGTTTATTGTCAAATAATTACCAGAATCCTTCATCAATGAAGAAATCACATCTGGATTGGTTAATTTTTATTTATACACTTCAATTTTTCTTTTGCGAAACCTCCATGACGAGTTTTTGAATCATAATGATTTCATATTACTTACCCATGATATGGTTCTCATATTTGTTGAAAAAAAACAATATAATCATATATGAGGAGAAATCCAAGAGCGCGCCTTTATTCAGATAGTAGTATTTTGCACATGCAAAATATGAGAAGCGTTCGAGGTTCTCTTCCTCTAGCTTTTCCTCAAGAAAATTCTGTATTGTTTCAAGATTTAGGATATTATGCCGCTATGTACGAATTCGCGCAAGGCTCATTTCCTAAAACTCTCTGGGAGAGCGGAACTATGACAACATGCCAGCCAAATGAATTCAAGTTATTCATTGTAAATACCCCGATTGCTTCTGCATTTTCAGATTTTTCAACTAACGTTTCAACATTTATTTCATCTTTCAAAGGGATGCATTTCTTTGCAATATACTTCCAAATTTTTGATATTGATGCGCGCGGTTTCACTCGTCCTCTGATGTTTGTTATTGCGCATACAAATTCTGATTTAATTTCAAAAGTATATATGGGAGAGAAAGAGAGAATACTCAAAATGATTAAAAATATGCAAAGTCCTACAATTAAGTCATTTCCAGAAGATCTTAAAAAGTATTACGCTTCAATAATGTTGGCAGTAAAGAAACTAGAACCGGGCGATATTACTCTTTCTCAGAAAGTTAATGAATTGAAACGAATATTAGAAATTTTCAAAATTTCAGAAGTCAATGAGGAATTAGCTGAAGAAAGGCCTCCATCATACTTTGTTTCCATTAAATTTGATCTTCGCCCAGCCCAAGATCTAATCAAACTTGACGATTACAGAGATTTTTTGATTGATTTGATGTCATCAATGCCAAAAACAATTACTGGAGCAAATATTTTATGCTACTCAGAGTACTCTGAGACAAAGAATATTATTGACTTCGGAGGAATTACAAATAAATTATGTTATGATGGATTTTCCAGATTTGCTTCGAAGTCAATTGAAACTCGCCTAACAAACGTATCACAATTGATTCCAAGACTCCTTAATAGTCATGTGTTCTATTTCATTGCTTTTACTTTGTTATCTGGCCAAACTTTAATTATTAAAACAGAAGAATTCGCATCTACCAAGTCCTTTGCCGAAAAACTTACTATTTTATGTCCATTCTACAAACCTTCTCACATGAAAATTACAAATTCGATAAATGTTGTAGATTCCCAACAGTATTCAATAGTTATTACCAAAGATGTAGTTGGAGATGTGAAGAAGGTTGTGTCTTTACTAGATCTCATCACTGGATATTACAACGGAGATGGTTGTCCGTCGAGTTCCTTTGTAAACAATGTTTTGATCGATAAGGATAAGCAGAACCTGAGTGAAAACACCTTTATGCTCCATATATTGACCAAACTTAAGGAAATTTCCTCAAAATTTATGTTTTTTATGAGGAAATTTGTAAATTATTCACAAACACCCGATGAATTACTAAATGCTGTGCAGAGTCTTGGGATTTCTAAAGATGATGTACCTATTTTGAAGTATTGGATTTGTTGTTATTATAATAAGTCAAATCTCAAACCAATTCTTAGAGCAAATCACTCAAAATCAGGTCTCACTATGACTCCATTTTAGTTTTATGTTTGAAATATTTGCTTTTTTAAGCAAATATTCAATTTCTGATTAAATTTTTAAATATGGTTTGTTTTTATTGATTGTAAATGATTCTTTTAGATATTTTTAAACAATCATCCTGTATAAATGATATTATGAACAAATAAATTTTTTCAAAATTAGAAATTAAACATTTTTAGACATCTTAATGTAAAAATCAAGTATATCATTATGAAATTATATGAGAAATACATGATTTAGTAATGAAAAATATGAGATATATAAATATTTACAAAAATCTAACAAAATTATTTATCACCGAGAAATCTACTAAGCTCATCAATGAGTTTTGTATTAGGTACAAACAAAAATAATACTCCAGAGAAATCTAATATCGCATAAGCAGGAATTCTACACATTTGATCAGGATAAATTGGTACCCCATTGACTCTAAATGCGCGGTTACCTATATTCTCTATGTAAAAGCAACAATCCTCGAGAAAAGATAATATTGCTTGTTTTCTTGAAATATGCGGACAACTTGATGGTCCACTGGTTGACAAATCTATATCAACTTGATCGTATGCTTGATTCCTTCCGAGAACAATTGCTTCTCTCCTAATTGGAAATGCAACGTTAATTGATCTTAAAACGGCCAAATCATTGGCCTTCATAGCGCTTAGCGTATCAAATGTAGTTAAGATTGGTAAATCAACATGGCTTTGGCTAATTATCATATTTATTTCTGAATGGGGATTTAATTTGCAATCAGGAGCGTAATTACAACGAAGCTGCATAAGGTCTCTAGACTCTATGTCATTTTTGCGCATTTCTTCTGTTTGTTCTGTAGATAAATAAAACATTTCTTCATCAAGAACATTTTTTGCAATTTGATCAATATCGGTATCCTTTTCCTTTGCAGTTAGTTCATTTAAATATATTAATCTTTGGCTAATTTCTTCGAAAGTATGATTATGTCCAACAAATTCCATTGTATCTGTTAAAAATCTTTCTTTTGTATATGTTTGTTCTCCTTTATATCTTAAGAATGTAATCAGCCAAAAATCTTCTTCGGGTGTGAACTGAAATGCTTTTTTATGTGAATTTGGTGTTGGTAATGGTGGATTTTTTAGAGCATTTTTAAAATTTTTCGTAAGACAATCAATCGAATATTTTGATAAGCTTGGAATGACAAGTTGAGCTTGATAAACGGTCATATTCTGTAGGGCATTAATCAATGTAATGATGTCGTTTGGATCCATATAGGGTACATTGCCATCATCAGGTATCTGTATACCGTAAGAATTGACTTGATGCATAAATCTTAGTTTTTCTTGGCTAAAGAAAAGTGTCAAAAAATTGAAATTCATATGACGGTGTTGTAAACAGAAATTCATCAAAAGTGACACCTCAGAAAAGCTAAAATATTGAATTTTTGGAACTTTTGATAGAGCACGTTTTTAAATATTAATTAAAGTAAATGTATATTTTGTAAAGATTCTTTTTAATAAAAAAATAAAATTTTGAAGAAGAACACAAAATCTTCTGAAAAATAATATCACATAAACTCATATTATTTTCTAATATATAACTATTTTATATAAAAATCAAATTCAATGATCTTAAAAGCGAAGGATAAACCTCAAATTTACGAATATAATGAGTGGGAATATAATGCTTATCTATCATAAAACCATATGAAATATCAATTTTTGCTTTACGCCTAATTTTTGACGACAATTAGCAAAAAATGTTAAATGTTAACACTCAGTCCATTTGAATATGAAAAATAAAATTGACTTTGATTAAATGTTTTTATTTATCATGCAATTCTTCTTGCGACCAAAGATTTGAATAAAAGTTCAAAAAATAAGATAGCTTAAAAAATAATATACGGTAGTGTTTACTAATAGATGAATAGTATATAAATTCTATTAAAATGGATTTGATCCAAAAAAATATATAAAATTTGATCATAAATAAAATCGTTTTAAATTACTTCTTCATTTAAATTATAACAATTATTTTTTGGTTTTATATTTTTTTGGATCAAATCCATTTTAATAGAATTTATATACTATTCATCTATTAGTAAACACTACCGTATATTATTTTTTAAGCTATCTTATTTTTTGAACTTTTATTCAAATCTTTGGTCGCAAGAAGAATTGCATGATAAATAAAAACATTTAATCAAAGTCAATTTATTTTTCATATTCAAATGGACTGAGTGTTAACATTTAACATTTTTTGCTAATTGTCGTCAAAAATTAGGCGTAAAGCAAAAATTGATATTTCATATGGTTTTATGATAGATAAGCATTATATTCCCACTCATTATATTCGTAAATTTTGAGGTTTATCCTTCGCTTTTAAGATCATTGAATTTGATTTTTATATAAAATAGTTATATATTAGAAAATAATATGAGTTTATGTGATATTATTTTTCAGAAGATTTCATTCTATATGCCTATGAAAAGTACTCTCAAAACTAACTTTTTCCTAATTATAATTAAATCTAGAATATTGTATTATGCTTAGTATTATTTCATTTTTCTCATTCAATTTAGAATTTACAAATGTCAAAAAATTGAGAGCTATCACTTTTGATGAATTTCTGTTTATTACAACGGGGCCTTCAATTCAGGTGTTCAAGGCTAATTTTCAATGTCGCTTTACGCCGGTTGTCAAAAATTTGAATTAATGCCAGATGGGCGTAAGTGCAGCCTTAAAATCTCATAATATTAATTTCTTTTCATATTAATTTTGTTGTGAGATCATAGATTAGTTTCTTCGCTAACATTATATTGAAAAACTAGTCCAAATTCGGGCGAGAGAAAAAAAATTGGTCCAAAACTTTTAATTCGAGGGAGGCACAAACTTGCCCAGTGAGGTGAAGTGAAAAGTGACAAGTTTACATGTCATAAATGTAACGTGTCAGATTTGAAACAAAAAATGGATTAATTTATTATTATATGATAGAGAGATTTGGTAAGTTACTATCAAATTTGTAAGTAAGGGAAAAAAAGTAAGAAAGAAAAAAAAATTTTTAAAAATAAAAAGCCACTCGCTTCGCTCGCGGTTGACAAAAAGAACAAATTCGAAAAATAATTGTATGAAATTACGAAACTAAGCCGCTCGCTTCGCTAGCGGCTTAAGTAAACAACATATTTCAGATTATCGATACTAAAAATTTTTTTATTTTATTACATTTTATTTTTTTTTTGCATTTTTTTTAAAGCTTCTTAACTTAAATCATGGAATGTCTCAAAGACAAAAGTAGCATACAGCATGTAAAGCTAAAGAAAGATAATCATAATTAATACCTTAATTTTTAATATTACGCATTTTTAGGTGCAAAATTTAAAAACATTCTAATACAATAGAGCAGTTTCCAAAAGTAGCATACAGCATGCAAAGCTAAAGAAAGATAATCATAATTAATACCTTAATTTTAATATTACGCATTTTTAGGTGCAAAATTTAAAAACATTCTAATACAATAGAGCAGTTTCCAAAAGTAGCATACAGCATGCAAAGCTAAAGAAAGATAATCATAATTAATACCTTAATTTTTAATATTACGCATTTTTAGGTGCAAAATTTAAAAACATTCTAATACAATAGAGCAGTTTCCAAAAGTAGCATACAGCATGCAAAGCTAAAGAAAGATAATCATAATTAATACCTTTAAAGTTTAAAATCTTGATTTTTTTTTAAAATCAAATATTTATAACTTTAATACATACAGCTTAAACCTTATACTTGTTTTCTCTTGTGAGAAAGCAATCTTACAAAGCTAACAATCCTAAAAAATAAAGAATTAAAATTTAATAATTTAATCTAAAATTAAAATCAAAATTAAATAAAATGAGTTCTTTGTAATAATACTTTCAAGGTAGGATATATTTTAGTGGGATCTATTGAGTCATCACTAACAGCATTGAGTATAGATCCAAGGTGATGTGATTTTTGCATCCCTGGGATGGACGATACACCCAAAGTGTCACCTTTTTGGGATAACATGAATTTGAAATATCATGAGAGTTCTGCAAACCATATGCACAATATCTATTCAGCCTGACTTCTTGTATATATGAGTTAGACTTCTTAAATATTGTGCTTGGGGCGATATAAGCATTTCCGAGATTACCATCGTGCTCTATAGTATGCTACTTCTCCCTGGTTCTAGCTCAGTTCCAAGGATATTGGCGTTCAAGGATTTGGCAAGGTCCTTCCGAAGTCTCTCATTCGATGAGAGATTTCGGAAGAATCTTGCCTTAAAGTACTCCAACTCTTGTTCTTTTGTTCCTAAATAGTGAGAAAAGTTATTTGACTACTTAAGGTAGAGATTATCCGAGGTCTCTCATTTGATGAGAGGCCTCGGATAATCTCTGCCTTAAAATTGTACACTTGTAGTCCATGAGAGTGTAAGTATACATTGATAGGACAGCTTTCTTCTGAAGTCTTAGATTTGATGAGAACCTCAGAAGAAAACTGTCCTATTTTATAGTAAAAGGAGTTTCAGGAGCTCCAAAGCTCCCTTTCGTAAGGATTAGGAGCTTTGGAGCTCCTGGTTCGTAGATGTGTTTCGCATCTTTCATCAGCAAAGGACATTTACCATCTGGGACTCTGTTGATGGAGACTCAGGAGCTCCAAAGCTCCCTTTAGTAAGGATTAGAAGTTTTGAAGCTCCTGGTTCGTAGACGTGTTTCGCATCTTTCATCAGAAGAGGCCCAAATGCTAAATAGCCTCTGCTGATGAGCTTCAGGAGCTCCAAGGCTCCCTCTCGTAACGATTAGGAGCTTTGTAGCTCCTGAAGGTAAGGTAGGATTGCTCTGATCTCTAATCAGTAGATGCCATGCCTCATTATGAACTCTACTGACAAGAGATCAAGAGCTCCAAGGACTCCCTTTTTAGTTAGTGGCGTTCTCACCATTTAGTAGGATTGCTGATCCTACTAATGAAGTGATCACTTAGTATACGTTTTGAATAAATTGAATTTTTTTTTAGAATTTAGTATTTTTTATAGACATCACATGTATATTATAAATACATAAATATATTCTTTAATTCAAAAAATTCAATTCGGTTTTGGGATGGGTATCCCAGCCCCAAGTATTCAATTTTATTCAATTTTTAAAGAATTTTGGGTTGGGATGCCCAGACCAAAACAAGCTTTATATTTTGATGTGTAGATACGTATGTGTGCATCATTGTTGTGTTATATATTATGTTTTTAATGAAAAAAAAATCTGATTCAAAAAAAATTATCACTAATTAGTTGATAATATAAAGAAAAAATAGATAAATTGTATGTTTTGAGTATGGCATTCCAAACGGGAACCGCGGTTGGTTACCATGGATTTCCGTCACCGGTCACATTTTAAAGATTTTTAAAGCCTTATAAAAATATGCTTTGTAAATCATTTTTTGTAAATCGGCAAAAATTTGGTAATTTTCTTCAACTAATAAATCTGCGAATAGCATTTATAATACAAGAACAATCTTTTAAAATGCGTTTGATTCATTTTTGTATAATTTCATATAGGCACATATATTCTTCCGGGACTTTCCGTGATTTTACCGTAAAATCATTAGTTTACACCAATTTTTCCGTATTTTGAATAGTTTACTGCACTTTTTCCGTAAAATTGAGTTACGGGAATCCGCAAAATTTCCGGACCTCATTTTTCATAGAATATAATAATAATATTTGATAAAAAGATATATTATTTGTATTTTTGATTTTTGAATTACGGAAAAAGTGAATTGTTAACTTGATTTTTTTATATGGTTAATTTTTCAAATGATTTTATGAAGATCTAAAATATTAAAAGTAAAAAATTGAATTACGGAAAAAGTGAGGTCAAAAGTGAAATAAATTTGCAGAACAATTTTCATTGAAATAAGACATTGAGTATCACACTTTAGTGAATCAACATCTATAAGAATGAAGTGTTTTGAAGCTGAAATAATATTGAATAGAAATTAATTTTTTTGAAATTTTGAATGAAATTATAGGAAATAAAAAAATTACTAAATATTGTATTCATACAAATATATTATTTTAAAGGAAAAATAGATGCTGATAGAAACGATGAAAAATTTTGAAAACTTTACAATTAATTTATGTTCGTTAACCACAGAGCTTGCAATCCAAAGCTCACGTTAGACTACAAGAGTCACGAAGTCTCATACTAAGGGATATCCAACATATATTTTAATAATCTAATGTTTGTGACAAATATTCAACATAAAATTAAGTTTTCGTTTCGTTACAAGGCATTCATACTTTGGAGATATCATATTTAATGTACAGAAAAGTTAATATTAAACAATACATGCTAAAGAATTAATAAATAAGATAATAAATAAATTTATACGTAATTACTTTCATTTAATATGCTTTATGCTGTATAATATTGATTAAGAGGCATTAAAAGGTTCCATAGTCTGCTGTTATAGGCAAGATTTTTGATAAAAATTTAAAATTTTGAAAAATGATGAGAAAAGGAAAAAAAAGGTAAATGAGAGCAAGAGGAGGGAAAAAAAAGAAAAAGAAAAGAAAGGGAAGGGAAAAATAAAAGAAAGAAGGACATATAAAAATTTAGATGCGCATTCTTAATGCCGAGGCGGCTTGCCGCCGAGGCGCGATTTTTTTAGGCCTCTACGGTAACCCGGCAATGTTTTTTTAAATCTTGTACAGCCCTAGTTTTGAGAGTATTTATCCACATTCACTCATATGAATTTCATTAAATAGTGTCTTTTTAGTCCCAAATTTATTTTGAATTATTGAAATCAAAGAAAAAAAATCAGAAAAATTTCTCGAAATTTTTATTTTCAAAAAAAATTTGGATTTTATATTGAAAACTGACACTGGGAGGACGATAGGGCTGGGATTGGAGATACCCCGCTCACTTGGGAAAAATACGGATCTATAGCATTGAGCAATCTATTGAGCATTGAAATACTCTCGATTTTTCTTTGTCTTTTTACATCAATTTATGCGTTAGTTGCTTTTTCCATGATCCTAATAACACGGTCATCTGCTGGATTTTGATCAATTTTGAGTTTGATAACGAAAGATGGTATCACTTTTGTATAAATTTCTATAATAACATCATCAATTCTGAGATTTTTTCGATCAGGAAAATAGTCATGTTTGAGTGTTCTAAAATGAGCTTCGGCAATATTGTTAGTTGCGTCGCCTTCACGCCTGTCATAAGCAATCCATCTTGATATGTTGTAACGCCATTGTCTGTTAAAGTATTGAGATGCTGTTGGATCTGTGTCGAGCAACTCCAGAACTTGATCATAGGCAGCATTTGCTTCTTCCTCATGTTCTGCATCTAATTTGAAGACTAAATCCTTCATCAAATTATAGAATTGTTCAAATTTTTCTTGAGAAGAAAACTTATTTGATTTGCGAAGAATTGCACGAAGAACATGTACTCCGCACCAAAGTATTTGAGCTTGTGGAATGCTTTCTTCTATTGCTTGAGCTATCTGTGGAGCACAGTCCATGCTAATGTATTCTGGCTCAATTGTTACCCATCTGAGATAGGCGCACACGCAAACTTGAATGTTTTGATAAGTGTCTGGTTGACAAAAGAAATATAAAAAAGGGAAAATGTGAAAATCTTTGATTTTGCCAGTAAATGCATACAATGGAATGTTTGATCGCAACAATTTATAGGTGCTGTCTATATGAAATGTCTTGATACTATGCGCATAAGCTTTGCCTTCAAAAGGCGCGTAATAGAAACACATATTATTGTCTGAGACTTCAAATGCAATGAGATCATCTGGAGATTCTTCTTGTACTGTCTGAACAAAGATTTGCAATGACACAACATCGTCAGGAGAATATCTAGTTTGAAGAGCATGTATTCTCTCTGCAAATCGTTTGATTGCACGTGGTTTTTGAGCGTACATCTCTGGAATGGACGGACCTGTAAGAGGAATTTCAAGATCTTTGAATGCATTTAGCTGTGCTATCGCTCTTTGATTGTCATCTGTTTGGAAGTAATGTTCTAAATATTTGCGATAAAAGACAGACGAATATTGACTTTTGTCATTTGGGGCGGAATGATCATGTTCTTCAACTATTTTGATTAGTTTGTATTTATTTTGATCCAAGATTGCAACATTAAAATGTGCAGGACATTTTGGATATTTGCAGTGGAATGAAATCTGAGATCTTTCTTTCCTGACACGTTCACCATATCCATACTGTGCTTGTATTTCTTGTTTAACTCCAAATTTACAAAGATCCATAACAGTAAAGATAGTTTCTTCTTCTAATTCCATTTGAAATTGAAATGAAAATTAAAAATTCAGAAATTTGAATAGATTTGGTCTGTAATTAAATGAGAATAGCAGTTTGTTCGTCATTGTTTGAGGCAAGAGTATTATAGGAATATTATATGATGGATTTGAGTTGCATATAAAGAGTGCAAAAGGATAAAGAGAGAAATTTTGTTAGATTAAATTATTAAATTTTAATTCTTTATTTTTTAGGATTGTTAGCTTTGTAAGATTGCTTTCTCACAAGAGAAAACAAGTATAAGGTTTAAGCTGTATGTATTAAAGTTATAAATATTTGATTTTAAAAAAAAATCAAGATTTTAAACTTTAAAGGTATTAATTATGATTATCTTTCTTTAGCTTTGCATGCTGTATGCTACTTTTGGAAACTGCTCTATTGTATTAGAATGTTTTTAAATTTTGCACCTAAAAATGCGTAATATTAAAAATTAAGGTATTAATTATGATTATCTTTCTTTAGCTTTGCATGCTGTATGCTACTTTTGGAAACTGCTCTATTGTATTAGAATGTTTTTAAATTTTGCACCTAAAAATGCGTAATATTAAAAATTAAGGTATTAATTATGATTATCTTTCTTTAGCTTTGCATGCTGTATGCTACTTTTGTCTTTGAGACATTCCATGATTTAAGTTAAGAAGCTAAATTCTGAAGTTTACATGATCCTCTCGTGTGCACCCTTAAAAAATGCAAAAAAATTGAATACTTTACTGGCTGGGCAAATTTGTCGCCGCCCCTTTTAATTCTTGTTTTCAATTAGACTCGAAAATAATGAATGGCATATTATATATCTAATGATAAAATCTTTGTATGCTCACAGGATGAAGAGAATCCTTACTCAGGCTTTTGTTTCGAAATATGTTGAACAATGTTTATAAATCTCCTAGAATATGCCACCATCTTCAAATTAAGTGCGTTGATATGGCGAATTAACTCTAAATTAAAAAATATGAGGCGTTTATTCTTAAATAATCGCGCAACTAAGAAAATAACTATTTGATTTTCTTCCACCATGTTCAGCTAAGAATTTGACAATTTCTTTTGAATTCCTTTTGATCGCAATACTAAAAGGGGATTCATTATTATTGAGAGAACCTCAAAAAACGATTATAAATATGAACGGAAGCATAATGTTATAAAGCAATGATAAATATGAAAAGAAAGAATATTGAATAGGGCAATGATAAATATGAAAAGAAGGAGAACTTCATAAAATAATGTTAAATATGAAAAGAAGCATAATGATTTAAAACAATGATTGATAGGAAAAGAAAGAAAACATCACAAAACAAAGATAAATATGAAAAGAAAAAGAATCAGATAAAACAATTAAAAATATGAAAAGAAAGAGAATCCTATAAAATAATAATTAATATGAAAAGAAATAGGATCATATAAAGTAATGATGAATATGAAAAGAAATAGAATTCTATAAATCAGTGATAAATATGAAAAGAATAAGAATTAGTTTCATGTTAATATCAGCGCCATGTTCCACTAAGAATTTGACAAATTCTATTGAATTCTCTTTTATTGCAATACTAAGAGGGCATTAATTATTATTGAGAGAACTTCATAAAAGGATTATAAATATGAAAAGAAAGAGAACATCATGAAATAATGATAAATATGAAAAGAAGCATAATGTAATAAAACAATGATAAATATGAAAAGAAGCATAATGTAATAAAATAATGATAAATATGAAAAGAAATAGAATGCCATAAAGCAATCATGAATATGAAATGAAAGAGAATAAAAATTCTGTTAATATTATCATCAACTAAGAATTTGACAATTTC